>NC_081846.1:38843276-39163497 GCF_963259705.1 Myotis daubentonii
TACACTAATAAAAGAGAAAAATGGTAATTGGCATAAGACGATACCCTTTTCATTGGCTAATCAGGGCTATATGCAAATTAACTGCCAACAAGATGGCGGTTAATTTGCATATGTAGGCACAATGCAAGGAGGCGAGAGGGAAAGCAGGAAGAAGCCCCCTGCCACTGACAGTGATCAGAAACCCAGGGGGGAGCTAAGAGCTGGGGGGCAGGGCAAAGGCGGCCCTGGGGCCGCCTTTGCCCTGCCCCCCAGCCATGATCGGAGAATCAGGCGCCTTTGCCGCCCTGGCCAGTGATAGCAGGAAGTAGGGGTGGAGCCAGCGATGGGAGCTGGGCATGGTCGAAGCTGGCAGTCCCAGGAGCTAGGGGTCCCTTGCCTGGGCCTAAAGCGGAGCCCACGATCGCGGGGCCGCTGCAGCTGCGGGTCCCTGCTGCCCGAGCCGGACGCCTAGGCCAGAGGCGTTAGGCCTGGGCAGGGGAGGAGCCTGCAACTGCGGGGAGCTGGGGGTCCCCTGCCCAGGCCTGACACCTCTGCCGGAGGCCTCAGGCCTGGTCAAGGGGCCGATCCGGTGATTGGTGATCGGAGGGTGATGAGGGTCAACTCCTCTGGCCAAGGCATCAGGCCTGGGCGGGGGGCTGAGCCGGGGATTGGGGGGATATGATGGTCCCCTTGCCCAGGCCTGAAGCCTGGGTCAGAGGCGTCAGGATTGCGGGGGGGGTAGAGCAAGCGATCAGAGGGAGATGGGGGTCTCCTGCCCAGGCATGATTCCTGGGCCAGAGGCCTCAGGCCTGGGCGGGGGCCAGAGCCAGTGATCGGGGGGCAATGGGGGTCCCCTGTCCAAGCCTGACACCTCTGGTGGAGGCATCAGGCCTGGGCAAGGGGCCGATCAGGTGATCAGAGGGTGATGGGGGTCTACGCCTCTGGCTGAGGCATCAGGCCTGGGCAAGGGGCAGAGCCAGCAATCGGAGGGGTCTGGGGGTCCCCGCTGCCCGGGCCAGACGCCTGGGCCAGAGGCATCAGGCCTGGGCTGGGGGCAGAACCAGTGATGAGGGAAAATGAGGGTCCCCTGCCCAGGCCTGACGCCTCTGTCAGAGGCGTCAGGCCTGGGCAAGGGGCCGATCCTGCGATTGGAGGGTGATGGGGGTCAACGCCTGAGGGCTCCCAGTATGTGAGAGGGGGCAGGCTGGGCTGAGGGACACTCCCCTCCCCCCCCACACACACCCAGTGCATGAATTTCGTGCACCGGGCCCCTAGTCCTATATAATAAAAGGGTAATATGCAAATTGACCCAACAGCAGAGCAACTGGGAATCACTGGTCACTATGACACACACTGACCACCAGGGGGCAGATGCTCAATGCAGGAGCTGCCCCCTGGTGGTCAGTGTGCTCCCACAGGGGAAGCTCTGCTCAGCCACAAGCCAGGCTGATGGCTGCCAGTACAGGGTGGTGGTGGGAGCGTCTCCCGCCTCCTCAGCAGCGCTAAGGATGTCCGACTGCAGCTAGGCCTGCTCCCTGCTGGCAAGTGGACATCCCCCGAGGGCTCCCAGGCTGCCAGAGGGATGTCTGACTGCCAGCTTAGGCCCTATCCCCTGGGGAGCGGGCCTAAGCCAGCAGGTGGTCATTCCCCGAGGGGTCCCAGACTGCGAGAGGGCACAGGCCGGGCTGAGGGACTCTTCCGAGTGCACACATTTTTGTGCACCGGGCCTCTAGTGTTCTCATAAAAAAGAAATAATACTTGTGTGTTTTGTTAAGTTTGAAGAATTAAAATACCATACGACTTAGCAAATAGTAGAATTAAGTAAATTATTATTCTCATTATCATCTCTTAGGTTGTACATGAGAAAACTAAGGCTTAATATAGTTTAAAAATTGAATAGATCGTATCTGGTAGAGGAACTGGGGACAGATCTGTGTGTCTGAGTCTGGAGCATGAGTTCTTAACCTCTGTTCATTACTTATCTACACCAGGTCAGTGGTATGTTCTACCATCCTGAAGTGTATTATATATACTGCATGGTTTAAACTTTATCCTGAAAAAAAAGAATTTCAAACACTTTTCTTGTTAGAAAAGAGATACATCATCTTATGTGAAGATTATTCTTCTCTTGTGTTCTTTTTATGAATCAACATTATGATTCAGAACTCTACAGTCTTTGAATTCTAAAGCTCACCCTCAATATTTAGGGTGAGCCTTGGCCAGTGTGCCTCAGTTTGCTGCATTGTTTCATGCACCAAAAGGTTGCTGTTTCCATTCCCTGTCAGAGCATGTGCCCGGGTTATGGCTCGATACCTCTATGGGGCGTGCAGGAGACAGCTGATCCATGTTCTCTCTCACATCAATGTTGATTTTTCTATCTCTCTCCCTTTTCCTTTTTCTCTCTAAAATTAGTAAAAACATATTTTAAAAATATTTAGGGTGAGCAGTAACAGTAAAATGCATTTCTCAATTCTTAAAAAATTTCTCATCATGACTGTTACCATTATTAATTAAGGTTTCTCAAATGCCTTAGAATGAACTGAGCATGCACTATGAAAAGTTTGCAGATATTTTTTTTTCTAGCTTAAAGGAATTTAAAAACACATATTAATTTGTGACTGATTTCCAGGCTTTATCTTTAGAAGAGTTTTGCAAAACACAAATGCTTACAGCATACAAGAAAGATAGAAATCGGATCAACTCTAGGATGCAAGTATAATGGATTATCATTTAACAACTTTTTCATTGGAAGGAAATGAAATAAAAAGTAATAAAGCATCATCCTTACAGTTTGCATAAGTAGGAAATACATATTTCACATTAAGTGACAAATTATCATTAAGCCCCGTGGCATTCATTACACTACCATTAATGGTAATAAAATTGTGTCATGTTTAGATCCTATATTGCTTGAAGAATTTTTTAAAAAATATATTTTATTCATTTTAGAGAGGAAGGGAGAGAGAGAGATAGAAACATCAATGATGAGAGAGAATCATTGATTGGCTGCCTCCTGCATGCCCCCTACTGGGGATCGAGCCCGCAAACCAGGCATATGCCCTTGGCCAGAATTGAACCTGGGACCCTTCAGTCCGCAGGCCGACACTCTATCCATCGAGCCAAACCAGCCAGGGCTGCTTGAAGAATTTTATTGTAAACTTGTATAAATATATTTATTGCTGTTTAAGGCAGGTAGGTGGATACTGGCAATGACTATATGCTGTAGCATTGTGATATCTTCAAATCAATCATATTTTCTCCTTATCATTCAAGAGAAAACATCTATTTTTAAAAACTTTATTCTTTGAAAATTCATGCAAGTAGAAAATTATGTATCTTGAAGAATTATGTTTTCTGTTTCTCCTAGTCAGACACTTTAGTTATTTTTCCAATGGAAAGAGGAAAGGGTGGAGGTGAAGCCCTACTGTGTGGTCAGGTTCCTGGGCTCTCTGCAGCCTCTGCTCCTCTGTGCCAGCTGGGTCCTATGGCACCTTAGTGCCTTTCCACTTGCGAAGTGGCAAAGCTGGGAATCTGTCTGTTGAGAGTGTGTCTCATCTCTTGTTTGCCCAGCGAAGTTCACTTTGCAATTCAAGGTCCTGTATAACCAGCAAATCCTCTGCAAAGTTGAGCCACACAGCAAAATCAGGCACTTCCCCTATTAGGTTTGGTAACACTTTTCCTGCCTCTTAGAACACGTGGTCACTCACTTTCTGATTGTTGGCTTAATGGGTGACACCTTGTTAGACTGTAATGCAAGCCTATATGATTCTTTCTTGTTCCTCTCCTTTCCATACTTGTATCTCCCCTCTCCCATAGTGGGAACTCTGACTCCCAACAACAGCAACATTTGCCCGTTTGCTCAGTCATCTAACACACACAAAATAGTTCCAGAACCGCTGCGACCACGCCTCTATCAAACATAAACCTACTAAAGCTAGTTCAAGGTTTATTGGTGGCTCTTTGTTCCGTGTCCTGGACTGACAGTATATATTTCAAGTTCTGCGTTCACAAATTATATGGATTAGTTTTTTCCCTTCCTAATATTAATAGTTTTGTCATTTATCTGAAATACAGTTGCTTTGGTTTCTGTTTATATCCAGTTTTCAGTTTTGTTTTTATTTTCAACATCACCCTCATTGATTTAATATTTTTTGATTGTGTAGGGCAGAAACATGTTTCCAAAGGAAAAAATACTCCTTCTAGTGTTCATTCCACCTCCTTCCTCTATAGGTAACCAATTCTATTAGTTTCTGGTTTATCTGAGCTATATTTCTTCCTTTCTTTTTTAAATATATTTTTATTGATTTCCAAGAGGAAAAGAGAGAAGGGAGAGAGAGATAAAAACATCAATGATGAGAGAGAATCATTGATTGGCTGCCTCCTCCACGCCCCCTACTGGGGATTGAGCCCGCAACCCGGGCATGTGCCCCAACTGGGAATCTAACTGTGACCTCCTGGTTCATAGGTCGATGCTCAACCACTGAGCCATACCGGCTGGGTTGAGCTATATTTCTTTTTGCAAAATTACCAGATACGTGCATTTTTAAAATTTCCTTTGTTACATAAAAAGTTACCATATAAACTCTTCTGCACTTTGCTTTTTTTCACCTAAATACATATACTGAAAATCATTCCATAGTACTTCATAGAGTGCTTCATTATTATTTTTTTTACAGCTGTATAAGATTCCAGTTTGTGGTCTGTTCCATACTTTATTCAATACATCACAATGTCTGGACATTTTGATTATTTCTCATATCTTCAATCACAAATAATGCTGCAATAAATAAACTTGTACATATTGTAGCTTGGGGGTAACTTTGTAGAAGTAGACTTCTGGATTAAAGTGTAAGTGCATGTGTAGTTTAGTTAGGTATTGAATAAGTTCCCTTCTAGAGGATTTGGACCTTTTTTTTTCATGTTCACCAGCCATGTATGGAAATGTCTTCCAAAATAAATTAAAATTCACTTTATCATAAGATTATAAAAATCTGGTAAAAATAAATGGATATATTTGGTTAGATTTTTTTCTTTCTTTTTCTCTCTTTGATCTCCTTCCTGCTTGTGTACTCTTGCTCGATCTACATAGTCTTGACCCCTTTATTGATTAATACTGAAGTATTGAGGTACTACCAGCAGCAGGTGATTTTTTCTATTAACTGCTATTCAGTCTTGCAGCTGTTAGAAAGACATGTCACATTGGTGGGCTGCGTGTGAAGTTAGTGGGCTTGTTTGTTACTTTAAGTAAACCATATAGCACTGAGTTATTTTCATCTGTATGTGTAACGATGCACGTCAATAAGCTTTTGCTGATAGGAAAGTGAAATTGGTGCATTTAATATAAATCACCTAATACAAAATATCTGCAATGCTGAGCTCTGCTGGGAAGTTGTCAGGTCTTACGTGTGAAAGGCGAGGCTTTTACCATCACGGTTACACATTAACTGAGTATAGTTAATATTAATAGCTCCTGAGATTTGTGGCAAAAGGGAAGTCTTTATTTCCTGTGGTTGGCTTTGTTCTTTGCAGCAACTTGCTTGCTTTTCTGTGTAAAAAGGCTGCGAGTATACACAGGACTATGACAAGGTCCTGGGCTCTTAATTTTGATGAACACCATGCCATTTCCACCGCGCTGCACGCAAAACAGCACAGATGTGAGTCTGGGAGTGGCGTCCCCGCAGCTCTCAGGAGCCTTTGTTTGGAGAACACCCTGATTAACCCCCACCCTTCATGGTTCATTGACTCACTGATAGATCAAGTTTAAACTAGTACATATTAGCACATTTGTTACTAACGGAGGAACAGTTGGCCATTCTGTTTTACATTGCTGGTTCATTGCAAACCGGGGTGCTAAAAGGTCTGGACTCTAGAGTATGAATTGAGAGGTTACCAAAGGACTAAGGACCAAGTCAGTTGCATATTCATGTTGAATCATACCTACATTTGTAAAAATTATGAGTAAATGATAATTATCACTCTGGGATTCATTTTTTCAAGGAGTTCAGGGAATTTGTGTCTCAATAGAACTTTTGTATTGAACAGTTTGTCATTGTATAAGAGAAGAACAAGGTTGTCATATTTTAAAAATATTTTTCATAGGGTTCTTGTAGCTAGTGATTTTACCTAAATCTTTACAGTGTACTATATTTCTCTATTACGTGGAAATAGTTATTGTTTGGGCAAGAGGTCTAGAATAGGATACACATATCTATTTCCTCATGTACAAAATTAAACTTTTTATTAATAAATTAATTACATTTAGTAAAACTCAAAGAACTTTCTCCTCTTTCTTACCTCCCTAACCTAGTTTTCAAAGTCTCCGAAAGCTTTTCTATTGTTACAGTTCTTTTCATGGAAGATAGGTTTACCTATTCATTTGACAGCCTTAGCTGGTGAATTTTATCTCGACATCATCTTTGCTCACCTGTGCCACCCCCTTGGCTACCTACTTCTCTTTGAATTTTCCTTTCTCTTGTGAGATGATGAAGCTCTGAGTGCGCTGATGGGGCTGAGGGACACCACTGAGTCCAAGCCTAGGATATGACTATTGAGTTTGCTTTTCAAAACCGATCAGTGCCATGTAGACTAAAGTCAGTTTCTTCTAGGGACACTTTCTGATTTTTATTATAACATTATTTGTTTCTGGAAGGCCAACTGATTTATTTTAGATTCTGAGCAAAAAGGTCAGTATGTATGTAATATACATATATTAATACACACACACACACACACACACACACACACACACATATGGTAGCTATTGTGTGCCAGATACTATTGTAGGAACTAGTAAGATAGCAGAGAGCAGAACCGTAAAGTCTTTGACCTCAAGTAGCTTAAATTCCAGTGGTAGTGGGGTGTCCTAGGCTGTTTGAGCTGCTATAACAAAGTACCACATACTGGTTGGCTTATAAATAACAGAAATTTATTTCTTATAGTTCTGGGGGCTGGACGTCTGAGCGCAGGGTGTCAGCATGGTCAGGTTCTGGGGAGAAGCCTCTTTTTGTGTCTTCTAACGGCAAAAAGAGCGGTAGAGCACTCTCTGGGGTCTCTTTTATAAGAGCACTAATCCCATGCATAGCAGCTCTACCCACATCATTTAATCACCTCCCAAAGCCCCCACCTCCTAATACCTCACGTTGGGGATTAGGATGTCAACATATACATTTTGAGGGGACACAAACATTTAGGCTATAAGAAAAATATCAAATATATTTTCCATGATGTGAAATGATAGGTACCACCAGGCAATGGGATGGAAGTATTTGCTGTTATACAGAGCTGATCAAGGAAGGCTTCGTTGGCTGTGATGTTTTAGAAGAGAACTGAAAGCAGTGGGGAGAGGGAGCCATATAGATATCTAAGGAAATGGATTCCAGCAGAGGGAACAGTAAGTGCTGAAACTTGAGCAAGAAAGTTCTGCACAGAGTCAAGTCAGCAGGAAGCAAAGTAATGGGAAGTGAAGTCACAGAGGTGGCTGGGCAGAGAACATGAAGGGTCTTGCAAGCTTTGTATCATTTTTAACTTTTATTTTTGGGAAAATGGGGGGGGCATTTGGACATTTTAAGCAAAGGAGCAACATGATATAACTCACTTTTAAAATATTCTGGCTGTCAAGTGGAGAATAGACTCTATGAGTGGGAGAGAAGATTGAAGTAGGAGACCAGTTAAGTGGAAATTGGTATAATCCAGGTGAGACGTGGTGACTTAAATCAGGATGGGAGCAGGAGAGGTGGTGTGAAGAGGTCAGACTTTGGACTTGTTTTGAAGATAGAACTGGCTGGGTTTATTGACTTAGTGGATATGGGCCATATTGAGAGAAAAAGTCAAGGATGATATCAATATGTATTTTAGTATATTATTAAAAAGTGTCAAACATAGAAAATATAAAAACAACATTACTATTGGCACCTATATTCCTACCACCTAGATTCTACAGTTCTTAACATTTTTCCATATTTGCTTCAAACATTTTATTCTGTCAATGTGTTTTAAAATAAATTGTAGACATCGTGACATTTCTGCCAGAAATAGTTCAGTATGCATCGTTAAAAATAGTCATTTCACAAATAACCAAATATCATTATAAACAAGCTGTTTGGTCCCTATTGAAATTTTCCTCATGTTTTCCAAAATGTCTTTTATAGCGGATTTGTACAGTTAAGTGTCCAACCAGCGCTCATTCGTTGAATGTATTTAAACTAAACATTTCCCTCTGCATCATCTTTTTCATTTTGACATTGACTTAGGAAAGAGATTGGATTACTTGTCAAGTAGACAGTCCTCTCAAGTGGTGGCTGTTTTCTTTGCCATGGGTTTCATACAACTGGTCCTAGTGTTGTATGTTTGTCGATGTTTTCATGTCGTCCTTGCATCTCACTGCTATTTTGGGACCATTTTCTCAGTGTATTCTTTTAAAAATCATCATCATTAAAGCTCCATCCATCAGCCACCGCCAGCTCCTCTACTTGTAGTCTTGTGCAAACTACTGTGTCCTTCTCTCAGTTCTAAAGATTTAATTCCCACCTCACCTCGCTCCTTCTAACAGTCTTGCAGTCATAACTCTGTGTGTTTTGTAGAAGTTCTCCCAGCTTTTGGCCTCTTCTTCAAAGATCTTGACCTGCGCTTGCTTCACTTTACCCACTTCCTCCCATAATCATATTTCTCCATCAGTGGTTCTCAGAGTGCGGTACCCAGACCAACATCAACAGCATCATCTGGGAACTTGTAATAAAGGTGACCTCTCAGACCCCACCCCAGATGACTGAGTCCAAAACTCTGGGGTTGGGACCCAGAAATCTGTATTTAAGAAGCCCTTCAGGTAATTCTGATGAATATGGAAGCTCATCAAATCTTACTGTGATTAGCTATAACTCATTGTCTCAATTTCAAGCATCCTACCTTCTACATGGCTACTGCCGTCTGTCTTCCTAGCTCACCTGTTCTACTCTCCCAACTCCTAAAATCCTTCAGCTTCACTAAGACCACAATTTATTGACTCTACAAGTTGTTCACTAGTCCTTACCCTTCTTACGTCCTCACTTTCCTTTTATCCAGCCACACATTTGACTACGCTTGGACTGTCCTCTTACACATACCATATCCAAAAAGTACACAAGTCCTGTCATCTCTCCCTCCAAAATATATCTGAAATCTAACTTTTTTTTTTTTTTTAGTTTCCACTTCACTCTAGTCCAAGCACAATCATTTCCCATCTGGAATATTTCAACTGCTCTTACTTTATCAGTATTTTCCCTCACTGTGTCTACTTCGCACACAGCAGCTAGAGTGATCCTTCTAACACCCCAGGGTATGTTGCTGCACTGCTCAGCATTCTCCATGCTTCTCTCGCTCAGAACATGAGCTACAGTCACAGCACCCACAAGGTTCTGGGTGATCTGATTGTCCTGGCCAGCAAGTCACTTCTCCTGCCTTTGCCTTCACTCTTTCCCATTAGAGAGCTTCATTTTTTTTCTGTATATATTTTATTGATTTTTTACAGAGAGGAAGGGAGAGGGACAGAGAGCCAGAAACATCGATGAGAGAGAAACATCGATCAGCTGCCTCCTGCACACTCCCCATTGGGGATGTGCCCGCAACCCAGGCACATGCCCCTGACCGGAACTGAACCTGGGACCCTTCAGTCCGCAGGCTGATGCTCTATCCACTGAGCCAAACCAGCCAGGGCTTCATTTTTATCCTTAGGACTTATTACCACTTGACATACTCTGAATTCTCTTGTTCATTTCTGTGTCCCCTCATTGGCATGAAAGCTTCGTGAGGGCAGAGGTTTACTTCATTCACTGATAGAGCCTCAGCTTCTAGTACCCTGCCTGGCTAATGACAGGCATGCAGTTTTGTGTGAATAATGAATGGATATTATTGTGCTCTATATGGCCTGAGGGTAACACTACCCTTTTATTCAGTCATCAAATATTTGGCCATCTACTGTATACCCTTCACTAAGGGGATAGAATATGGAGAAAAACCCCAGAGAGTTTCCAGTCCAGTATGGGAGAACAACTAATAAATAGATATAAAATTACAACATTGTAGGTATCAAGATTGGGGTCTGTACAAACCTGTAAGAATAAATGGGGGGAAATAACCCAGCCAAAGTTGCATAGCCAAGGAGGCCATGTGGGATTTCCCAAGGAAGTGACGAAGGTGAGTCAAAACAAAGAGTAGAAGTTAATTGGACCAAGTGGCTATGGTGGCAGAAAGTGTAGGTGGGCAGATAAAGGGGAGGACAGGTGCAAAGGCACTGTGGTAGAGGGAACATAGTGAGTTCCAGGACCCAAACAGAATAGAGGAGGAAGCATGGGAGGACAGAAGGTTGTAGACTTTTAAATGATATCTCTTTATTCCATCTAATTAAGAACATGTTTCAAAATTCTGTTTTATTCATAGAAATCCCTGCCTGATCTCTAAATTGGTATCAGATTACCACCTGATTTATATACACTTAGACTTTAGCTTCCTAACCATCATATTAAGTGTACCCAAAAGGAAGAGAAATGAGAAAATGAGCTTTGTTGATTTGTGTTTAAAAGACCTCAATTTACCAGAATACCTGAAGAATGGAATATTCGTATGAATGTATTTAGTTTTTATTGCTATTGTTAGCTGAGGCTTATTGCCAACTGAGGCTTAAGAATTAAATTATTTTGTTTAAATCTTTTTGGAAAATCTTGAAACAATAATTTTATCCTCTTTCCTGCCTTATTTAGGGGGTTATTTCACAAGGGTTGGACGGGACATTTTTGGTGCACTTTTATACATATATGTTCAAAGGCTACAAGCTTTCAGGAACAATGAGCTTATCCTCACAAGCCCCAACCAACTGTTTCTCACTTTCACAAACTTCCATTCTCCCACGGTCATGATGTAGGAAGAGGGAGAGACACAGGTTGCTTTTCATGGTAACATCTGGGGACTGTCATTTGGTGCCTCGATACCTTCTGTACTGGAACTGGCCCTGCCTGAGAAACGAAGCAGAGTCCTTTGATACATTTACCAGGTGAGGCAAACTTAATTTCGATATTTAATCTGACACTCAGACCCGGGGCTTCAGAACGAGTTTCTTGTCCTTGTCGTCTTTTCAATAAAAGTGAGCCCTGGATTTATGTGCCTAGTCCCCCCTGGTTAAAGGACAGCAGTTCTGTCCTTTAGGGCATTTTTTTTTCTTTTTATACCTGATTTGGAATCACTTGTCATCCAAATGATTTATATTTACTTGTTATCTCTTTAACCTCCTTCATGGGAATAGGTCCTCTGCCTTTCTTTGCCTTGGCATTTAAAAAAAACACATGTCTTTATGGATTTTAGAGAGAGAGGAAGGGAGAGGGAGAGATAGAAGCATGGATGAGAGAGAAACATTGATTGGCTGCTTTCTGTGTGCCCCCTACTGGGGATTGAGCCGGAATCCAGTGACCTCTTGTTGCATAGGGGGATGCTCAATCCACTGACTTACACCAGCCGGGCAACATTTTTTTTAAGAGTTTAATGCAGTTATTTTAAGAATGCTCCTCGGTTTGTGTTGTCTGAGTGTTCCATCGTGTTCGACCCACATTATGCACTTTGGGAAGAAGTACCACAGAAGTGGTTGTGTGCCCTTCTCCGTGCTCTGTTGCCTGTCGTGAGGCATATGTGTCGTTTGTACCATAAAGGGTGTTGTTAACTGTAAATGGAGACATTTTACTCTTGGTAACGAGAATAATAAGGAGGGACAGAGTTTAAGAATAAGTAAATATTTTATTCCCCAACTGACTGTCTCTGATGGTTTTAACTTCCATTGCTAATTCTCGCCTGAATCCATTGTTACGATGGTTGAGCATAGAGATTTTTTCTAACTCTCTTAAGTTCTCCCATATTTATTAGTTGTCATTCTACTATAAGACAGTTTCCTTTCTCCCCTTTAGGATGATATATTACTGTCTTTATTCCATTTTTTATTGTTCAGGTTTGGCTTATGAGAATCCTGAGATGAGATAGTGGGTAGTTCATCAGAGTTTTCTGTATTAAGCGAGAAGCCAGATAGGCGAATTCTGTTGTTGAATGGGAAAGGCAAGAAAGTGGTATTTGAAGTGAGCTTTGGAAACGCGGTAGAATTTTGAGAGAAAGGGTGATACTGTGGAGTGGAAAGGAAAAACCGTCTGAATAAGGGGGGCCTGGAATACCTGCTCTTTGACAAGCCCGTGGGTCCAGGGCATGATGGGGAAGCTGAAACGGAACAAAAAAACTCCTGCAGGTACCTTAGCATTGTGCATTGGCCAGGCGGGTTGCACTGCTCAGATTTTCCTCCATCCCCCCACCTCTGCTTTTTGCTAAGGGATAGGGTGAGGTGTAAGGAAGGAGGGGATTTTAAGTAGGGAAAACAGCATGAGCCCCAAACCACACTTGAATACTCCTTCTCCAGGGAGCCTTTTCCAGGTCCCTACTAGGAATTAACCACCCTCCTCTCAGACACTCCCGTGGCACCTTGCAACTCTGCTAACAAGTCCTTTCTGTCTTGCCCTACTTCCCAGCACTCAGCACAAATGCTCAATAAATGTGTCTCAGTATGAGAGAAGAAGGGCAGACACGGGGTAGGAGTTTGTTTGTCGGCGAGGTGGGGGGGGGGGGGAGGAGGGAGGGGGGGAAGGGTTGTGTGTGGAGGTGGCGGGCGGGCTCTGAATGTCATGTTAAGGGCTTTGGGCTCGCTCTGCCTACAGCCCTGAGCCATGGCAGCTTTTGAAAATTGCAGGGCTGGTCCAGCTGGGATGGAAGGAGAACATTAAAGTGTCCCCGTGTGGCCTGGAGAGCACTGAGCCAGAGGCAACAGCCAGGATGGGCAAAGGAACTGGAGAAGTAGTTACCACCTCCTGAACCTGGGTACCCATTTGAATGGAGGGATTGAAAGAGAAGGAAGGAATTGCACATGGCTTTGAGGTTTCAGGACGGGGGAGCTAGGAGACAGACAGGGGCCTCTTACTGAAAGAGGGACCCAGGGGCCATTACAGAGCACATAAGGGGTTCAGCATGGTCCTAGCACTTCCTCATTCCAAACTCAGGGTCCCTGAGTTCAAAACGGTATGTGCTGTTGAAAGGTTCAGTTGTATCAGATATGATGGGAAACGACATATTGTCTCTAAATGAGGCACAAAAACCTGACCTTGGTGCAGTGAACATTTTTCATTTGGCTTTCGTAATGGTTTTATTAAAAACGGATGCTAGTAGCGGCTTTTTTAACCTTGACCTGGGGCCGTGTGAGAGCAGCTTACCATGAGCCGGTCAGCAGCTTTCCTTTGGCTCCTGTGTCCCTCCTGCCCCCTCCCTAACAACAGAAAATTTGCTCTGCACCTGCTCCAACTGGGTTCTAAGTGATGAACATCTTGCAAGCCCAGAAAATTGTAGTATCAAATCTCAGCCCCAACTGTGAGGCAGCACTATCATCGGACCCCGCCGAGAGGGGCTGCTTTCCCGGTTCCCCGGGGGAGAGTCCTTTCTCCCTGGCCCCTTCTCAGGCTAGAACTATGACCCAAACCCAGATTTTAGCTCCCAGCATGCATTGCTCTGGCTGCAGACCCTGACCCCGCCCTGCACGCTCGCCCTCACCCCGCAGGTCAGGCCTGGGTAGCCCCGAGGTCCCCAGAATGCCCCGTTCCAATGATGAGCATATTTATCCAAGGAGAGGAAATAGGCTTTTCTATTTGTACAGTCCCTCGCTTTTCTCCCCAGAAACACATGCTAAAGGAACATTGGATATATCATTTGTGACTTGGTAAATATATAAAAACTTTGCCTAATAATCACAATGTTTCTTTTATTCACATATTCCTTCATACATGAAATGCTTTGTTATAACTCATGATTTATTTTTTAAGAGGGATATTCCCATTTTCACTGCTAAGAAATGTACATGTTTTAAGCTAATGCCATATTTAGGAAAACTCCTGTAAGAATTTCAAATAAAATTAGCAAATAGTATTCAGATAGGTCTATAACATCCTAATTGGACTTAGTCTATGGTTTTAAAGGGAATAAAAAAATGCTGACAGAGACGGTGTAACATTATCTCTATGCTTGCTTCTTAGGTTTTTCAAACAGACCCAAGTCATTAAAAATATTCCTAAATCCCCAAAGCCACAAAAAGGAAGCTACACAGATATATTATGAGAAGGTGGAACCGCTGTTGAAGATCGCAGGAATTAAGACTGATGTAAAAAGTACGTCATTTTCAGAATATAATTTTGCCATTAAAAAAAAAATGACACTTTAAGGAAACGAAACAACCTGAATTTGTTCTTAATCCAAATTTAGGAAGCTACTTGTAATATCTAAAGCTGTTTAAGTGTTTTATAACCTCTGCGGCAGCCAGCTTCAGGATGATAAGTTTAATTATTTTTTCTTTATTGTGATATTTTGTTACGATATCGGTATTTTCTCTTTAGAGCATTTTCCAGACTTTAACAATTACTAGGTATTGCTTTTTGATATCTTCGTTGACATGTCTGCTATTTACACATCATTTCTGCAACTTGGCAGGCAGTGGACTTTCACCGACTTAAATGTTGGATGTCTTTCCTTGGAATCCTTCATTAGGTGGTTTTTGTTCTGACTCTGACCCCTGCTGGTTAGGTCAACACTAAGCACTTAACTGCTGGTTTTAGATGAATATAAAGAAACCAGATGCTTAAATCCATTGTCTGAAATAAGAAAGGTGCTTAGGTTTGTGCTCAGGACAATAGAAACTTGCTACTTCTGAAGTTCATGGACAGAAGATTAGTAAAATGTTTTTCAACTTTTTGAATTTGGTAACCAAATTATTTTGAGACAAGTTTATTTTTCCCATGGGGAGGTGGGACTGAGAAGGAGGGTTGATGCTACTCTCGATAACATACCCTCAATTTTTCTGGTTTTGCTTCTATGTAGCTTTACTAATACACAGTGTAAATTTATAGCAGATTTTAATTTATGAAGAGTACTGAGTGATAAGTTTGCCCAGGAGTCACCTCGTCCCAGTGATAAATTCCTGGGGGTGGGATCCAGAGTGACCCGGCTTTGCTCAGCAATGTTCCTAAGGTTAGTGAAGCCCACACCTCCTGATTGATGAATTGGGGCAGAAGGAAGTTTCTAAACATAAAATGGAAACAAGAAAGAAAAGGCAATCACTGTGGGAAGGTCAGCCACCTGAAAAGGCTACTACAACAAAAGAAGTTCAAGAGAAATGAACATAAAAAACACAAGAGAAATTTCTGAATTAAAATTAAATTGTAGCCAAAGAACTATAGCCCACAGACACTGACAACAATGTGGTGATGGCCAGAGGGAGGAAGGGAGTGGGGGCTGGGTGGAGGTGGGCAAAGGGGGGTGTGGGATGAGGACACCTGTAATAGTGTCACCAATAGAAATAAAGTTAAAAATTAAAAAAATGTGCTGCTTGGTAAAGTCTCAAAATAAAGTAAGAGTGTAGAAATTACCCTTTCATCATGTGGCTTTTGGCTTGCTTAGATGATTACAAGCAAAAGAAACAGTACAAATCTGTCGTTCTTTCCCACTGAAGATGTTGAAAGATTGGCAGAAGGAAGTTTGAAATTCATATTAGAATGAGTGGAATAAACTTATTGGCAAACTCATTAAAATTATTTTGTTTCATATTATTTTTATTTAATATCCAGAACAGTTTTATGTGGATATTACTATATATCATTCAATTCAAGAAGCTTTTGTTGAATGATTTGTGTGAAACATTATGCAGAATGGGAGATGAATAAGATATACAACCTGTTCCTGAGTGACCTGTATAGGTCATTAGGGATGCAAATAGGTATTTAAAATAAATGTCATTGGGATAACTTAAAAGAACTATGGTATCTCCAAGGGTGATATTAATTTTGACCACAAGACTCAAAGTATTTGAATTGGGCAGTTTTGGAGTGCCAGAAAAGGCAAAGAATGGTTTTCCGTGCATACATAGCAGAAGAAAAGTGAGAGAAGGTAGGCCAGCTAGCAGGCACATACAGGTGGTGTGTGTGTGTGTGTGTGTGTGTGTGTGTGTGTGTGTGTGTGTGTGTGTGTGTGTGTGTGCGTGTGTTGTACCCATAATATCCAGGGAGTACTTGTGCTCTGCCTTTTAGTTTTGACTTCATCTTAAATCTGGTAGTTTCTGTCATCATAAAATGGTTGCCAGTGGATTGGATTTTTCTTTATTCAAATCTAGTGGGGTGGGAAGAGGTATGTGTATGTGAGAGATCCAATTCTTTACTTCTGAAAAAGGATTCAAATTTCTTCCTTTTAGATTGACTGCCAGTGTGGTATGTATGCCCAACCTGGAGCAATCGATCTCTTAACTCTCTGTAACCTTCCCTTGGGCTGAAGGTGGGACCCCATTTTCCTGAAGGCTGAGAATTCCTGAATTGATCCTGGATTCTGTTAGGGAGATAAAAAGGTGAATGGGCTTCTGTGAAGGCCCCCAGCAATGTGCATGAGGAAGTTTGAGTCCGGATTATGGATGGATCTTAATGCTACCCTCAGGAGTTTATTCATCAGGCATGGATCTGGAGTGGGTATAAATGTTTTAGAGTTGTAATCTGGTTCAGCAAAAATGATTCTGCCAGCAGAATAGAGAGTAGGAAGACAGAGAGACAGATAGGAGGATCGGAAACTGGAACAGAGGCCTGACCTAAGGCAGAGTTAATGATCGGAATGTGGTTTCCTTCTTAAAACAGTTGTGTGGGAGATAAAAAGATTATGTTATTGGGCTTTTTTTCTAAATTTGTAAATGTTACTGAATGTTATATTTATTTTGAGATAAAATTAGAATATTACATATTTGTGCAGAATGGCTAATTATTGCCTAACACTCCTCCTACAGGCAAAATTATAAAATTGCATCTTTTGCTTATAGAACCACTTCAGTATGTATATTTACTAAATATTTATATAAACATGTTTCCTATTTTGTGTGAAGGGCTGAATAAACATTTGGGTACTTGAAACGTTTTAGAATCCTCCTGCCTAGTCTCACAGTGTCGTTTTGTAGTTTGAATAAAGTAATGTATTTGAAACTACCTTTTGTATTAGAAAATGCTTTAGAAATATCATAATGCTGTGCATTTCAGTTTTATAAAATTATGCAACAGTAAGATTCAATTCACACTTCATTTGAAAGAAAACTCATTTTAAGGAGTAAAGCAGGAAGAGTACATATTTTCTGCACGCCCAGTGTGATTCTTATTCAGTGTATCTTGCATACATTGCTGAGTGCAAATGGAATTTGAATTACATAATAAGTTCTATACAATGATTAACTCATTAGAAGATAGTGCTATATAAATGAGTCAGGATTTGAAAAATTATAGCTAGATATAGTCATTATAAAGTAATTTTTTCTATAACCTTCTTTTAAACATCTCATCATGTTAATAAAAATATACTTGCTCCTTTCATATAGATAGTGCTGAAACCCTGACCACTTCTGGAAATACTTCAGCATCTTTAGAAATAGATGAGCTGAAGTTGCATCCCTCCCATTACCAATGTAGTATTTTATTTTCATAACTAGAGGCCTGGTGCACAAAATTCATGCATGGGTAGGTTCTCTAGGCCTGGCTGATGACCAGGGTTGATCGGGGCCTTCCGGCTGCGGGCCAGGGCCTTCCTTTGTTCCGCGCCACCCCTGGTGGTCAGTCCATGTCATAGTGAGCAATCAAACTCCCGGTCTCCTGGTCAAACTCCCAAGGGGACACTTTGCATATTAGTCTTTTATATAGATAGATGGTTCAGAAAAACTTCTGGAAGAAATCCCCCCAAAAAAACCCCAAAAACCACCGGATTTATTTTTCCTAATAATTTGGTATACGAATCAAGGAAAAGCATGTGTGTCAATCCCATGCAGCTGTGTGATATCATAGCTCTCACTTCCTACCAAAACAGAGGATATTTTAAGAATTAGACTATTAAAGGAAAGAGAAATTTTGAGAGATCCTTGATTCATAGGATAATTCTGAAATTAATGAAGTGAAAAAGTCAAGACAGCAGAGAAATCAAGCTGGAAAGAGCTGTAGAGGCCATCGAACTCCCTTTCCCCACGTGGTAGAGTGCAGGGTGTGACGTTCCTCATGGGTGAGACCCAGCCTTGACTTGGGCATCCTATGACCGAGTCAGTGTGTGCCGTCAATGGGCAATACTGATGGACAGTCTTATCTTGATTTCAGGGTCACTATGTTTTTGTGCAGATTAGAAAATGACGTCTCCTTTTGCTGAATTACAAAAAGGTACCCTGATGGGCTGGCTCAGCTCAAGATCACCTAGCATGTTGGGTACATGCACTGGCTGGATTGCAAGACCCACTTGCCTCTTTGCCTGGTTGCCTTTGTGCAAAACATAAGCCACAACACGGAGAATTTGTGAGCTGATGTTTGCCTCCTTGTCATTTTTATCTACTAGAGTTAATGTTATCCTTTGTGGGAATACATAATAAGTGACATAAATGTATCCCATCTTCTGTATGAGTCATTGAGATATTTGAAAATAGATATAACTATCCTTGATCTCGCTTGTTCGTGGCATGCAATTCAATCTCCTTCAGTCAACCTTTGTATTAACAAAGCACTGCTAAACCTTATCGTGCTCATTATCGTTATTATGGTCAAAGTTACCGCTGAGTACACCCTCGATCTTTGCCAGCTCAGGGCCCACGGGAGTGCCCAGTCACCAGATAATTTTTACTTCCTGGCTGGCCCTGGGCAGAATTGTCAAGAAAGTAGTTTATTGTCACTTCCTCCTTTTTTTCTCCTTACATCTAACTGTTACCCACTCTCCTCTTTGGACTTCTCATGTCTGGCCCTTTGTATCTAACTGGAGCCTTCCCTCCTTTGGCGATGCGGCTTGTTGCTCCTTATATCACCCTGTAGAAAGCTGGGCAATTTGCAAAAACAGAGTCACTAAAGATGGTAGCAGGCTGAGGCAATGCTCCTCTCCAACATCACCTGCTTCTGATTACAAGTCTGGAGAGTGACTGGTCTTACATCAGAGTCAGCTAGCAAGAGAGAAAATTCTAGGTGAAAGGTTCTTTTCATTATTTCATAAATCATTGTGAATGTAAATGGCTGATCCCATTTCATATAGTCAGATGTCAGGTAGGAAGTTGGAACTTTATCCTGGGGACAGTGAAGAGTCATGAATGGGGTTTATGTAGGGAAGTGATGTGATTAAATTTGTGTTGTGAGAAAGGTCATTCTGGCTAGAGTGGGATAAAGGTTGGAGAGAGACAGGAGAAGAGACTGTTGTAACATACTCATTAACGATGGTGGTGCCTATATGCAGGGCATTGGCTGGGGGAGTGTTGGGATGCTACAGCTGTAGCATAATTAAAGCCAGAAACAACTGACCTCGGCCCTGAGATGATTGTGGAGAGTGAAGGAGAGGGATAATCTAGGAAGAAGTCGTTTTCCTGTCTTGAGCAATGGGGAGTGGATTACGGAACACAAACAGAACAATATATTTGAGAGGAAATATATTTAAAGGTGGAAAGGATGCCTTCCTATTTGAGCTTACTGAGTGTGTAGCAAATGACATCTCAGCATTTAATCCAATTATAGAATTTATCACCAGACAAAAAAAATGTTTCCGTATGTCCAAAGGAATTCGTCTGTTTGCACTTTAGCCCATTTTCTCATCAATATTCAATATCAACCTCAAGACAGTACTCTCTTTCAGGTCTGTCTTCCTGTGGAAGTGACTTAAATTGATGGTTAGGATAGGAGATCCCAGCAGTGAGAACTGTTTGAAGGCTTGGAAATAATAGAGACTCCAAATTTCCTCTCTAGAAGGGGTGCAGAGTATCCGCCTCATTGGAAAAGGATGGATGAAAAAAGAGCTGGTAACTTTTGGACACTACATCTGCCCAGCGATCTACTCTTTTTTAATTATTATTATTGTTATGTTCCTTTGGAGTGGCATGATTTGAATCTGGCTTTTTCAGATTCCAGAGTCTATAATATGCCATCTAAATAAATATGTTGAGTCCTTCTACTATATTTAATAACCTATTACTACTTCTTATTGTACATTTATTTTTTAAAATTAGTATACATTGTCTGTATCTAGAATGTGAAGGCCAAGGACTTTATTCATTTTGTCCTAATATATTGTGGTTAGGTTTGCTTCATCTTTTCTGTCTCTTTATTTCAACTCAGCGATTTTATTTAACGTATATACAGTGCCACTTAAAAATTGTTCTTCTTGGATGATTTGCACCCATGTATAATCAAATTCCATCTGCAAGATAAAAGGAAAAAATAAACTGTTATTTAAAATTTTACCTAAGTAAAAATAGCATTCAGCCATGACATACTTTTAAGCTAATTTTGTACTGGGGCTGAGAAGCTTTTCCAAAGTAAGTGTTGGTATAAAAGCGAGACTTGATAATCTGATTCTCAGCAAAAATATTTCTTCATGTTATTCTTAATTCTTTTTAATGTGTGTATGTAGATATTTTATTACTTTGCAGTTAAGATTGTAACTACTTACTGAGGTTATGAATAAATGATCAACACAAAATCATTTATGATAACTTAAACTTCCAAGCTCGTAGCCTTCGTCTGATTAGAATTTAACACAGAGAGGTTTTACTCATGTGAATATAATGGCATTTGAATAAGCTGTGGGAGAATTACAATGTAACGCTGCTGGATACAGAATGATTCTTTTAGACACCAAGACTAATAATATCTAAAAACACTGTAGGAAAAGCTTGAACCATGCTGGCACCAGGGACAGACAGGCATGAAAGATTAATGTAATCTTGCATATAACGATGCACATTCTTACACAAAAAGATCCATCTGCGATGTCACGTCAGTCAGCAGAAATCTTTGATGGGTGGATACAGCTGGGCTGTCTCTTCTGGCAGAGCTGCCCCAGAAAATGCTAAACGTGGCTGGGATGCTTGGTGCCATCTGCAGTGTGCCAGTTTATCCTGTCTCCACTGGCATTTACAATACTGCATGGGGCATCATAACTGTGGAGACAGCAATAGGGAGTGACAGATTCATTTCCTCGGAGGACCAGCTCTGGTGGGCCTGTGCCACCCTCCTTGGCTTGGATCTGTTATCACTGGTGTTGGCTTTGCTTCACATTTCCACATCCAACTCCTCCTCCTTGTAGTCTAGCAGTTCCAGATACACATTCTTCTGGTATGTAAATCTTACACTAACCTTTCAAGTAATTTATTCATGTAAGGTTGCCAAAGCGATTTAACATTGACGGCTTGATGCCAGCCAATATGCCTTATTTTCAAAATACTCCTGCTCTTAGGCTTCTGATTTAAAAGAAATGTGTCTTATTTAGGGAACACTAAGTCGACAGGCACCAAGATAAATTATCCAACTGCTCTGTGTGGGGATATCCCCAAATGACTTATGTAGTTGGAACAGATATATGACCCTCTTTTACATAAAGCTGTAAAACACATCAGGCAAGTAACACTTAATCCTCTTTCCCATGATTAAAATATAAATATTCAAGAATAAATGTTGTTTTGTGACCTGACCATATGTTTATTATATTATTTTGCCAGACCGAGTTAAAAAGTATAGATCATTGTTTAAAAATTTCACTTGTTGTTGTTTTTTTAATAGTAACAGAATATGAAGGGCATGCTCTGTCGCTGCTAAAGGAATGCGACCTACAGGGATTTGATGGGTAGGTTGCATTATTAATCTATGTATGTCATATAGTTTATATTATTAAATGTTTTCATTAGATTTTTTGTTGTTGTTAATCCTCACCTGAGGCTATTTTCTTCCAGAAATGTTTTAGAGAGAGTGGAAGGGAGGGGGAGAGACAGAGAGAGAGAAACATGGATGTGAGAGGGACACATTGACTGGTTGCCCCCTGCACGGGCCTGCAACTAAGTACATGCCTTTGATCAGAATCAAACCCATAACCCTTCAGTCCGAGGGCCGATGCTCTAATCACAGACCAAACTGGCCAGACCTATTTTCATTAGTTTTTAGCTATATATTTGGGACTTACAATTTTAAAATATTTGTGATGTATATAATTAGGCACTATTTCTTTCATATCTGTGTAATGACAGTTAATGGTAATCATGATAACAGGACATAGCCATCACCTCTCAAGATTAGGCATAGAAAGCAAAAAGGAGAAATGTAATCGCAAGTTCTGGGACATCACACTGTTCCAGGCTATACAGAGCTAACATGCAGACACTGGCGTCTGTTCTCCTGAATTCTTGCCTTTACCCGTGTGAGTTTCTAGAAAAGCACTGATGGAAGATATGTCGGTCATACAGCATAACTGTACAATGATTCTCTCTTGCAAATTTATTGAGAGTGTTAATAGCAACCCACTAGTTATTTGACTGTGATTGACAGAGGGTAAATATTTTATAAAAACAAATATATTATCTTCAGAATTCATAACAAGATGTTAATTTAAATTATCTTCTATAATTCTGTGGCTACCTAATAAGTGTGTCATTACCCATAGGCATTGGAAACTGTTGTTTGCAGTGCACTGTGGGAGTGTGCAGAAAGTGTCCACTGAAATGCAAACATTAGAAACGAGGCCAGTGGCATGTAGTTTAATAGCCATTTTTTTAAATATATTTTATTGATTTTTTTACAGAGAGGGAGGTAGAGAGATAGAGAGTTAGAAACATTGATGAGAGAGGAACATCGATCAGCTGCCCCCTGCACATCTCCCACTGGGGATGTGCCCGCAACCAAGGTACATGCCCTTGACCGGAATCGAACCTGGGACCTTTCAGTCCGCAGGCCGACGCTCTATCCACTGAGCTAAACCGTTTTGGCAATAGCCATTTTTAAAAATCAGGTGAATTAACTTGCTAAAGTGCTGGGTCGATAAATAAGACAAAAACAATCTTTTCAAGGGTGGATATTTCAGAGTTCTAAAAGGTGGCGAGTGTGTGAATTATTTGTGTCACGTGGCCACGTGCAAGGGGGACAACAAAAGACTCATCATGTCGAGAAGGGCAGGTGGGTCTTTCAACCAAAGCGAAAGGCTTGCCGTACAAGAACGTGTGAGGGAGGAAAGTGATCTCATCAAAATGGAACCTTAGAAGGGTTGCTTTTCAAAATGCTTCATATTTTTTGCTGAGAAAAATATTAGTAGATGAAGAAAGTTTGGTAAGTAAAATTATTTTTCAAAAAGTAATTTAATAGAGAGGAATAAATCTAGATAGCAATATTATATCAATGATGAGGAATATGGGGCAGGTGATTTAGACTTAGCGCTAGATGGGTTAATTAATAAGCTACATTTAGGAAATTATCAAGTTTACAATTTAAGAAAGTAATTGGGGGAATCATGCCCATTAAGTACATGCTTTAATATGCTGCATAGTCCTGAATCACAGCTTGGGAGTAAGTGTAAGTGTGGCTGCATTTCAAGTAAGCTCTTGCTTCAAAACATGATAATATGAACATGACAGATATCGTAGGTATTAGACCCGGCCTTGCCCTTCAGCGTTATGAAGTGTCCCGCTAAATGTGGTATCTGTGAATAAGTTTCATTGGTAACTATATTTTGCAAGGATCAAGAAGAGCTTTTCAGATTGATGAAAGATTATTGCTCAAGTGTTATATGGTCATCTTTTCCTCTTTACCTAAACCTACTTAATTTTTGTCATTATTTTGCAGTGTGGCACTAACAGAATATATAGATCCTTCAGTTAATACCCACATTTTTTTAACCAAATAGTTTGGCCTACCCATTATATGAACTGAGTTCCAGTAATTACATATTTTTAAATTCTAGCATGCTGATTTAGTTAGGACTTACTATAATTTAAAAGTTCTCTATTTTATAAGATCCTTTAAATAGCTCATTTATTTCCTTGGGCTCAATTTTTTCCTCAGTAGAAACTGATATGGCGATTGGGATCTTAATAAAACGGTCATTTTAATCCACTCCTCTTAGAATTACCTAGAGAGGTATATGAGGAGGACAATGGAAATGTCATTTCTTAGGCACTTCAAAAGAACCATTTTCTAACAAGTGGACGGTTTGAAAATGGAATGCCCTACAGTCCCGAGTTCCCTGTTCCCGAACCTGTTCAAAGAGTGCCTGTATGGGAGCAGTTTTTGAAGAACATATATAAAGACTCCGGGGTGGGATAAGGTGACCTCACTGTTCTCTGGGATTCTGATGAGAGAGGCGCTATCATTCCTCCACGGATGCGCTCTGCCTGACTCTGGGGGAGCTGTTTTTAGACACAGAGAGGTTAGGATCCAAGAAAGAGTCTATGTGTATTTTTCAGTAAAGCAAAAATGGTTTGGTAAGTACTGTTTAAGAAATGTTATTTGCTAGGATTAATGAGTTACATATGTTTCTGTGAAGACACAGTGTGACATATTTCTAAAGCCAACGCGAACAGTGCACCAGTGCTCATGACAGCTGGTGTGCAGCTCCAGTGTGTTCTAGAAAACAGATCCTGTTGCTGAGATTTTAGGCGTGTCGGTTTCTATATTGGCCCCTATTTTTACTGGGCACAAATAGGAAGCTGTGCAAAGGCAAAGAAGAGATGTGAAGCAGTAACAGTTGAATGTATAGTGTACATATGGTTAAGCAAACCTGTAGCTCTGAGTCAATTATAAATATACTAACATTTTCCTGTTTTGTTTGACAGTGTTTTCTGTTTGAATTTATTTAATTATGTATTTTCTTATTTTGTTAATTTCACCATTAACTAGATCCACAGTAATTTAAACATTATTTGGCTCACATTGACATTTTATCACATTGACCATGGTATCTGTATAGTTAAGGGTAGAGAAAAGTATCTCTTTTTCAAAAATGTTTTAAATGAAAAATCCATTCAAAATCATTCAAAAATGATATTGGTTGATAGGTAAATACACAAACATCCATTTAATTTTTAATTTTAGTTTTATAAAGAGATATAAGATAATAGCCTCCAGTTATACTCTTCTAGGCAGAATCACTGGGGCCATGGCAAGAAGAAATTGACTTATCCTAAAAACATAAGCCATATGCCAAATATTAGTTACTCTAAGGGTTATGTTTTAGATTCTCTCAAGTGTGGTTAAATCAGTTCATAATGATAAAAGGTTGATTTCCCCCCCTTTTCTTGTAGTATCCTGACCCTTGTGATATGTTTGCATTAAGTATATTTGTAGGTCTAATAACTACATCTGGAAATGATCTTAATGATCTAGGAGTAGTCAACATAAATAAATACATTCTTTCCTAACTCATTTAATTTCACATTAGTTATCCTGGTAAACTGATTTGCAAAGTAATAAAACTCTCATGTGGCTATACTCAATGAGGTTTTATATAACATAGGGAAGGAAAATAATATTTTGAATAAAAGTGCAGTCTCCAAGGCCAAATTGTCTTATTTCAAATCCTCATTCTTTCACTTACCATGGTATGACCTTGGGAAAGTTACTTAATCTTTCAATGCCTTAGTTTTCTAACCTGTCAATTGAATGTGAAAGTATATCTGTTGCACACAGTTGTTGTTCAAATTAAAGTAGTTAATACATGTGAGTGCTGAGAATAGTAATACAGAGTAATTATTCACTAAATCTTAAATTTTATTGTAATTATCATTTGTTATAGCTTCAAAATACGTAACACAGCATGCGTGGTGATACCATTTCCAAGGCTTTTGTAGCAGGGTGTGTTCATAGAAAGGCCATCTGTACTAACTCTAGCCACAGATTAATGTGGACACGGCGCTCTTACTGGATGCAGGATCCCAGGGGTCAGAGGCTGCTATGCTGTACAAGAGAGTCGAGATCTTTGGTGTTAAGGTAGATGCTTTGTTAGATGACTTTACGAGCTCCTTTTGGGCCCCACGCACCTCAGTAGGTAGACAGGCATGGATCTGAAAATTATACGTTTATACAATGTTTGGAAACTTGCTCATAGAGATCTTTAAAATCATATAGATAAGATTCAAATCAAACCTTGGCTTCTCCATTTACAAGGAGGAGGCTAATGCCTAGTTTACAGAATTCTGAGGATTTGCTAGAAAAGAGCCAGGATGTCATCGGACATGAAATTGTCCCTGAGTAGATACAATCACTTCTGATTCAGTGGCCACAACGTGCACCCATGGAATCAGTTTAGAAACAAAATAATACCCCGAACCAAAAAAGGCCTGGGTTGTATCGCATATCCTAGAGCCTCTTCCAACTAGGGTGGACCTGGCTGGCTCAGGCTACGTGCAAGCAAAGGGCTGCCTCAGTTAGGTGAGGGCCAGCCAGGCTGAGAACAAGGTGGAGAGAGCTGATGGAAAGGCTCCCGCCGCCTCTGGATTCATCAGCATCTGGAGCTGCGGGAGCCAGTAAGCCCTGCTGATTATGACCTGCAGGCTGTGGCGGTTCTTGTTTGTTTGTTTGTTTGTTTGTTTGTTTGTTTTGGCACATAGTGTTTTTAAATAGATAAAATGCTAGTGTTTACAGACTAAAAGACAACCCCAAATCAGAACCTGCGGCTTCAGGAGAAGGGGTCCTGGAGGCCTGCCCCCACAGGATGTGTGTGGGTGGGAGCTGAGAAGCGCCTCTCCTTTAGACTGAACATGCTCTGCCAGTCTTGCTCCGCCCTTGAACGGTGACACATGCTTCCAATAATAAAACCTTCCTTTTGTGGCCCTGCTGGTGTGGCTCAGGGGTTGAGCGTCACCCACTAACCCAGAGGCCACTGGTTTGATTCCCAGTCAGAGCACATGCCTGGGGTGTTGTGGGCTCAGTCCCTAGCGTGCAGGAGGCAGCTGATTGATGTTTCTAGCTGTCTTCCCTCTCCCTTCCTCTCTCTAAAAAAGCAATAAAAACACATTTAAATTTTTTTAAATCTTTCTTTTGAGAAAATTGAGGTCATTTTGCTACTTAAGGTTATTTTGAATCTTTTAAATACAAATGATTATGAAACAAATGTCTGATGTCTTCTATATTACTTTCATGGAGTCCCACCTCCAAGGCCCAATAGTCTACTTTTCATGAAGCCTTAAAAAGACAAGCAGTACTGACTAGGGTCGAAGGGTAGTAACATTAACTTTGGAAGTGCCATTTAGCAGTGATGTCCAGGAGATGAAAACCAGTTCAGCTTTGCAATCACTACAGTCATATACTAATGATAATGAGCAGTTCCTTTAATTAAAGCCTCATATTTTACGTGGCTCTTATTTCAGTATCTTCAGAGCTCTATTGAAAATTAGCAGGATTTTATGACTTTGTTTTGCATTAGTGAAAGGAATTGTCCATCGCTATTATTAACATTAACAAGATGAGAATAATATGATTTTGGATATTAACAGAGCAAAATGCAGGTCAGATGTGAATTTGCCCCTTCGATACCTCTTTCCCCATTTGAGAATATTTACTCTCTGGGTATCATCTAGGCATTACATTCATGGAGGAAATGACTGAAAGTATTACATTCTGTGTAGTGCAAGTGTCTCCTTATCCACTGCCGCATACTAAAATGTGGAAAGGTGTGTAGTGATCATGCACATAGAATATAGAAGATGAACAGTTACAGTCTAGATCTCATGAATGATTATCCATTAATTTGAAGTCTTGCGTTGTCTCATGTAACTTCTTATTTTCTAGCGTCGTCTGTGTTGGTGGAGACGGTTCTGCCAGCGAAGTAGCCCACGCGTTGCTCCTTCGAGCCCAGCAGAGTGCCGGCCTGGAAACAGACCGCATCCTGACCCCTGCCCGAGCCCAGCTGCCGCTCGGTGTGATACCGGCAGGCAAGGGAGTGGCCACGGCTTTGCTAAATGGACCCTCTCCTTCTATCCTTCCACCCTCCCCTGTTTCACTTTCTAGACAGTGCGATACAGAGTTAAACACGTAGACTTTGAGTCTGAAAGACCCAAGCTTGGCATCTTCACTAGCAAGAATGTGAGGCTTGGACAAGTTATTTAATAGTTTTGAGCCGCATTTTTCTAATCCATAAAAGGGAGGTAACCCACATAGTATTCACGTCAGTACAAGGTTATTGTAATATTAAATTAGGAGGTATATGCAGAGAGTCGGATACATCGTGAACCATTCAATAAATGGGGTTGTTGTTATTCTACCTTTCCATGTGAAGGTCTAATGATCACACGGTCCCAGATCATGAAATTTCAAAACAGGGCCACTCCCAGTCAAACTGCTGATAACTTCATGTGAGGGCAAGTGTGGTAACCCCCCTAATCAAAGTATACACAGGTAACCTTGACAACACCGAGAGGATTTATTCCGACTGCTGTTTCTCCAACAGCTAGTGCAGAATAGAACACAGCACAGCGAACACTCAACAATTAGGTTTATTAGGTGAATGAATGTAAGGATGATGTTCTAGAGTAAGCAGCACTTGAATTAGGCCTAAAAATGGGTTCGATAGGTCTGGCCTGAAAAAAATGAGAATGAGCTGCGTTTTTGCCTGCAAAAGTAAAAAACACCAAGGCAAAAACCCAGGAATGTTGAGGAATAGAAAATGGATCATTTGTTGAGTGATTACAGTATCAAAATAGGCCCAAACTATGGTGGCTCCTGGATGCCATAGGAAGGCATCAGGATGGTACTTGATAAACAGGAAGAAACAATGGAAGGTTCAGAGCAAGGGAGCAACTTGCTGGGAGGCTGTTCTAGGAAGATTCCTGACCAGGGGAAGGGAGCAGGAGAACTTGGGGGTGAGAGGCAGGGAGAACAGCTGGAGCGCACAGGATCCAGAAGGGAGGAGCGCACAGGGATCCAGAAGGGAGGAGCGTGCAGGGATCCAGAAGGGAGGAGCGTGCAGGGATCCAGATGGGAGGAGTGCACAGGGGTCCAGATGGGAGGAGTGCACAGGGGTCCAGATGGGAGGAGTGCACAGGGATCCAGAAGGGAGGAGCGCACAGGGATCCAGAAGGGAGGAGCGTGCAGGGATCCAGAAGGGAGGAGCATGCAGGGATCCAGATGGGAGGAGTGCACAGGGGTCCAGATGGGAGGAGTGCACAGGGGTCCAGATGGGAGGAGTGCACAGGGATCCAGAAGGGAGGAGCGCGCAGGGATCCAGAAGGGAGGAGCGCGCAGGGATCCAGAAGGGAGGAGCGTGCAGGGATCCAGAAGGGAGGAGCGCACAGGGGTCCAGATGGGAGGAGCGCACAGGGATCCAGAAGGGAGGAGCGCACAGGGATCCAGAAGGGAGGAGTGCACAGGGGTCCAGATGGGAGGAGTGCACAGGGATCCAGGAGGGAGGAGCGCACAGGGATCCAGAAGGGAGGAGCGCACAGGGATCCAGAAGGGAGGAGCGTGCAGGGATCCAGAAGGGAGGAGCGTGCAGGGATCCAGATGGGAGGAGTGCGCAGGGGTCCAGATGGGAGGAGTGCACAGGGGTCCAGATGGGAGGAGTGCACAGGGATCCAGAAGGGAGGAGCGCGCAGGGATCCAGAAGGGAGGAGCGCGCAGGGATCCAGAAGGGAGGAGCGTGCAGGGGTCCAGAAGGGAGGAGAGCACAGGGGTCCAGATGGGAGGAGCGCACAGGGATCCAGAAGGGAGGAGCGCACAGGGATCCAGAAGGGAGGAGTGCACAGGGGTCCAGATGGGAGGAGTGCACAGGGATCCAGGAGGGAGGAGCGCGCAGGGGTCCAGAAGGGAGGAGCGCACAGGGGTCCAGATGGGAGGAGCGCACAGGGATCCAGAAGGGAGGAGCGCACAGGGATCCAGGAGGGAGGAGCGCACAGGGATCCAGAAGGGAGGAGCGCGCAGGGGATCCAGAAGGGAGGAGAGCACAGGGATCCAGAGAGAGGGAACATCTTTTGAGAGTTTATGATGTTATATGAGTCACTCCTTCAAAAATATTACTTAAACATACAATAGTGAAGGAGAGTGATTATTTCTTTTCATTTTTAAAAAATCACACATTTCTCTAAAGAAAAGCAGAAAGAATTATTCTTTCCTATGAAAACAGAAATCAATCCATTTGATAATCACATTCATGTAGTATAGATTTCAGTATATTCAGCATTAATTGACAAAGAACAAAAGGTATTTGAATGTCCTTTTAGAGTATGAAGTCTGTTATACAAGCAAGAATTTAAAAGGCTACTTGGATATACCTTGATAATTTTAAGCATATAGAGAAAAACCTGTGGTAGTCTTTAAGAAAAAGAGAACAAAACCTCAATTTAGAAGAAAAAAAAAAGATGCAGTTGAGACCAGCCACTTTGACATTTTGTGTCGCTTTAGTAGCCCTCTGTCTAGAATGGTGGAACTTTTCCATGCAAAGGGCACCTGCGTAGGCCACTGTTTTTCTTCCTTAGTACTGTCCCTCATGAGGTCACTCTTTGGCTCCTGAGAATCAAAAGTGGGAAGATGGGCCTCCCCATAGCTGTGCATTGGACTGAAAGTGAATTGTTGGCTAGAAAAATTGGGGGCTATGCTTACTTTTTGAAACATGTAAGTCAGATTTTATAAAGGAGTAGCACCAAGTTTCACCATCACTCTTTTTAAGCATATCTGATTCTGAAAGCACTTTTTGTATACAGTGGCCATGTAGAAATGCCATCTAAATACTCCTTGTTTAGAAGATACAGCCTGTTCCCAAACGCTGGTCACTGTCCGGGACTTGCAGCGTATGGATCCCAGGTAACAGGAGGAGGAAGGCATGTTGGGACGTGTTTAATGTGAGGACTCTATGCCTCCCGGGCTTTGGCAGCAGAAGAGCAGGAGCTAGGCAGGAGGTTTGCAAGCTGAACACAGAAGACCGTTTGCCTTCGAAGCCATTTGCCTCCTGGAGAGAGACACCCAGAGGGAGGGTGTTTAGTAAATGACTACACTGAGCCAACAGACTAAGCTGCTGAATGACGGTCAGACTCAGATGGATCAGATGTGGAGAAGCCTGTATTTGAACTGCTGGCCATTAGCAGTGGTGTTTGTTGCTATGGGAACTGGTGCTAAGGAACTATTAGGGAGAGATTTGGATTAAAGGGTGTGCCTGAGGTGGGGGAGAGGACAGAGAAAAAAGCTTGAGAGGACATAAAAATAAAAAAAGCAATCCAGTTGTTGTAAAACAAGGCTCGATCCACATACTGATGGCTGCAAACCATATCTTCCTATAGAATTCACATAAATAAATTCATGCTTTCCAATTAATTTGAGGAAAATTAAGTATTTCCAAGGGACTGTTAATTTCTACGATATTTCGGGCATGGAACCAATGTAGGTGCAGCTTTCCTGAGAATTTTAGATATGCTTGACTAGGAAGTCATTACATCACATTTATCTGTTTAGATGTGGGAGACATTAACGGCCTTATGAATATTCATGGTGCCTGGTTAATTAAGTTAATTGTTCTGCAGAAGTGCTTGCACTCCCAAGGACAATTTTTTTCCCCTTTTTTTCTTTTTGCCTCCTTGGCTTCTGCCTGGAGCTTCCATCAGTCATGGACTCCTACTTCTGTCCTTACTCTGTAGTGGGCGCGTTTTAACAGGTTTGGGAAGGTGGTGGTGAGTGAGCCAAGTTGCTGGTAACGTTATGAAAAAGAACTTTTCAGGCTAATTAAAATGTTTACCGTGAGGCAGACCATTTACAGTTTTTGTGCGGATGCTAAAATTACATAGTTGCTATTTATGTGAGCAGGCTGTTCTTTTAGCAGGTAGACATCTTTTCAGATGAGTCACATTTTGTTTCAGCACACTGTCCTCTATCTTGTAGATTATCCAAATAAAAATAGAGAGCAGTCTAGAGTTTGACAATTTTGCACCCACTTTCCTCATGAACACCTCCCTCCCCGCCCCCATGGACTTCATTTATTTATTTTTAATTTTTTAAAATCCTCACTCAAGGATATGTTGTTATTGATTTTAGAGAGAGAGGAAGGGAGAGAAAGAGGGAGAGAGGGAGAGAAACATCGATCAGTTGCCTCCCATACACACCCTGACCAGGGAACCAATACCCAATCTGGCTATGTGCCCTGATCAGGAATTGAACCTGTGACCTTTCAGTGTACAGGAGGATGCTACAACCAGCATCTGGCCAGGGCTATTTTTTAATTTTAAAAAATATTTTTTCAACTACACTTCACATTCAGTATTATTTTGTGTTAGTTTCAGGTGTACAGCATAGTGGTTAGACAATCGTATACTTTACAAAGTGTTCCCCCTGATATTTCCATGCATAATTACTACAATATTATTTCTTTTTAATGTAGAGCCTAAAACACTGTCTTAAGGACTGAGGTCCAGGTTAATTAGAGTAGAAGATGACAAATAATTTCCTGACTTCCGGTCATGCCTGTCATCACTGCCAAGTTCTATGGAATTATGGAAAGTTGCAAAGTTGAGAAGCCTTAGCATCACAAAAATAAAAATAGTGATCTCTAGCATTCTAAAAACAGTTGTGCTTGGGCATGCTTAGCATACTTCAAACTCACAGGAAATAAACAGGCTGTATTTTCTTGAGTCATGATATGTGTCATTCTCTATTGCACATGACAACATTACATTATGCTTTTTAATAACCTTTCTAGAGGAATGCGTTTATGGCCATTCCTAATTAACCATGGTAATGGAGGAAATGTGTTTCATGGAGTACTGTAATCCATTGATAATTCTAAATATCTCCCTCTAATTATGTGGCCTCCTCCAAAATCTTCACCATAAATCTGACTGGGAAGCAAAATAGACTGATCTGTTCCCTCCCCTCCCCTCCCCCAGTCCAGATTCATTAGCGATTAGATGGCCAAAAGGCAGGCTGTGAGGGTCACAGGATCATTAAAAAGGACTAGGTATTTGACTCCTGGGTAGAGGTCCACTGAGTAACAGGTTTCTGGACCACTTGTTCTCAAACCTTAGGGTGCATACAAATCAACTCGAGAACTTCCCAAAACAGGGACACCTCCCTGGGCCTCACTCCCAGACATTCCACCTCCATGGGTTGTAGGTGGAACCCAGGAATTTGCCTTTTTAAGAAGCTCCCAAGTAGTGCCGGTGCTGCTGCTCCCTGGACCATGCCTTCCAGGAGTGCCTGTCCAGGTTAACGTGTGCACACGTAACCCGAGGGTCCTGTACAACGCAGACGCTGGCTTGGTCGATCTGGAGTAGGGCCTGAGAGTGGGTCTTACTAAGCACCCTGGTATTGTCAGTTGCTGCTGGACCCTGGGCCATATTCTGAGTAACAAGGGTCATAGCATAACTTGCCTGTTGCTCAAGCACTTGGAGCCAGTTTGCCAGTTGGTTAAAGTGGAGTTCTCTTTGCATTGGTGTTACTAGAGGTCTGGAAATCATTAATGATTAGATAGATCCCTAATGATTATTATTTTAATGATGGTCTGTTACCTCAGCTTTTCCAACTGAGCAACCCAAGCACACATAAGTTCAAAGTGACGCAAATTGGAGAGATTAACAGGGGAGCACACAGGAATATTTCTGATTCACAAATCCAGGGACAAATCTTTGCCTTGAAAGCCGCAGAACGTAGCACATCCATGTTTCCATAGCCCTCGGCTGTTACAGGATTTCTTCCTCATATTCTTTAATTAAAGAAAAATTGTAGCTTCTTAAGTTTAAATGCTTTTGCCTCGTGGGAATGGCAGGGACTAGCTGGTATTTCCCCCTTCAAAAGCAGACATTTACCCCAGGATCTCAGAGACATAAATGCTCTAGGGGCCTGACTTGAGAGAGCTCTTTTCTTCTGTAGGTAAGAAAAATTCATGTGGATTTTAAATTATCTTAATGATTTTGAAAATCAGAAATCTATAATGTCTCAATACAGATTTTCATGCCATGGCAAATACCATGGAATTAAACATTTTCTTCATCTAGGATACCATTTGTCAGACAAAGGAGAATCCCTGTTTGGGTGAGAGCTTATCTCTGAGATTCGTCAAATGTATTTACAGCATGCCCTTTGGACTTCGTAGTGATCGTGTGTGCCTTTCTTAGCTGCTGTTGGGACTTTTATTTTGTTATGTATTGATGCATTTGTCTCTGCTCTCCAGAAACACCCTTTTGCTGTTGGTGCTCCTTTTGGTGTAGAAGTTAGAAGCCCATTTGTTAAAGCTGGATGGAGTAGACTTTGACATAGCTAGTAGTTTTGGGTAGAAAATAGACATTCATGATGGAAAAAGCTGTAAGTAAGGAGATACTATAAACGATGTTCTAATCTTTAAGTTGTTTGAAGATTAAAGAATCATTCAGTAACCATTTGATGTGCATCTGAGCTGTGAATGGAAACAAATTTCCATTTGTCATCTGAATATTACATAATGACATCTGCATAAAGAGCAAGTGGTTGATTTGTAACCTAGGCTACATTGACTGTACATGTTCTAAAATTGATTTGGCAGGCTCTACCAACGTACTGGCACATTCTCTCCATGGGACCCCTCACGTGGTAACTGCAACTTTGCACATTATAATGGGTAAGAACTATTTCAAAGGAGTGAGTTTTATAAGCAAGGTTCTATATTACTATAAGGGAGGTTATTTTATTCCCATCAGACTTGCCTGAAGAAAGACAGGTTCTTTGTCTCTTAAAGCAGAGAAATGTTGAATTAAAACCCAAAGGTCAATTAGGCAACACTTCTCTGTTTGGACTGCCTATCTTTTCAGAATACAGATGCTATAAAGAGCAATAAGTAAAGTTTGCTATAATAGTGATAGAAAAAAATACATTGTAATCATGTGTAAGATCATGATTTTATAACCAGATCAAGGAAATCCATGCACACTATTCCAGTATATCAGATACTATTGCTGGATTGTACCAATACTCTAGGGCTAGGATTATGTTATTAAAAGAAAGGGGAAAAAAAGTACACGATAAAACTTTTCAGCCACTGTACATCCACTCAACCTTTTATTATCCCAATTGATGGGAAACATATACACTCAGATAAATGCAATGCAAAGCTGCTGCTAAATCTGTTTACTTTTCAGACATCCTAACCATGTTTTATATGAAATAGCTATAAGCTGCAAAATCTACTGCCTTGTGTTTCTTTCCTTAGAACCTGAAAAAGATTCAAATGGCAATTTCAGTAGTTGTAGGTAAAGATGGAGAGAAAGCAAAGATATTCATTATGGTATAAAGTAGCTCGAGATCTGAAAGTAAATAAATGTGCTCTTCTGTGTTTGCCATTTTGACACCTGGCGCCCTTGCACAGTTGAGTAATATTTAATATGATATTCAAGGGCACATACAACCGGTCGATGTCTGCACCTTCAGCACCACTGGCAAGCTTCTTCGCTTCGGGTTCTCGGCCATGTTTGGCTTTGGTGGGAGGACTTTGGCTCTGGCAGAAAAACATCGATGGATGTCCCCTACCCAACGGAGGGATTTTGCTGTAATTAAGGCACTGGCAAAACTTAAGTAAGTCTTTTTTTTTTCCTTAAACCAAGAATCTTTTATCTCAGAATCAGTGAGTGTTAATAACAAATTTCATTGTATTTTAGGCCAGAGGACTGTGAAATATCATTTTTACCATTTAACAGCTCTCCAGATTTACAAGAAAGGTAGGTAGAAAGCTCAAAGCAACATCTACATCTGTATCTTTCTTTAAAGCGTAAAATAGTTTGATATAAACAGTTGGTTAGATTGTGATCTTTGGTTGCTTTTCTAACATACTAGTGAATAATATAGACTCATGGAGTCTTACAGATTCTAGTAGGCCATGTAGTCTGGTTTCTGTCTCCAGATACAACCATTAATTCATTCCATCCATCCACCCAACAGCTGTTTATTGAGTGCCTAATATATTCCAAGCACGTTGGATACATGAGCCAAAAAAATAGACAAGTAAACAAAACCCATAGTTTTTGTCGTCATGAGAGTTTGTTGGGTGTGGAGTACAAATATTAATCAAAGTCACACAAAAGAAGTGCTGTAGTCTGTAAAAAAAATGAAAATCATTTTTACTGGTGATGCTACCTAGAAATGAATCAATGTAATATAATTTAGTAATGGAATTATGCACATATTTTTACTTATTGTCTAATATAAGAAAACATTTAATATATATAATGTAGGGGTCTGTAATTTTCTCATATTTAATAGATGCTATTTTTGTCATTACTTTTCCCTTTGTTTTCTTATTTTTAGGAGGGCACAGAAATCTCCCAAATCTGGTGAGTCTAGAAGTATCTCCTTGAGAACTGACGCAGGTTCTAGTGCCATTTGGCTGTGTTGAGGGAAGGTAACGGTCACTTTCCTATCTGTAGACTGCAATGACCAGTGGCAAATGATCCAGGGTCAGTTCTTGAACGTCAGCATTATGGCAATTCCTTGCCTGTGTTCAGTGGCACCTAGAGGCTTGGCACCTGATACCAGGTGAGTAAGTGTTTTTATTGAATCATTAATACTTTCCTATAAACCAAAATTTTCTTTCAGAATACCTGTCCCTCCTTGCCCCAGAACTTGGCTAGCTAGAATATTATGAAGAGGTATTCTGTCCTTGACTGTTTAATATCAGAGATTTTCAGGAATTTGTCCTCAGAGTAGGTTCAGAACAGCTGTTAAATTGGAAAAAATGATCATGATCAGACAGTTACTTTGATTTTTTAAGTATCACTGAGGGTAAAATATTCCTTGGGTTTTATTGACATGATTCTATTATGTTATTTCATGTCACTTTGCTTGCTTTATTTATTTAGGTTTATTTACCGATTGTTAAGGACATTATATTTAATTCTGGTTTCCAATTTTAGTGCAGACACAAATACCATGTATTTGTGTATATTTGATACCTTTAATCAAAAGAAACATTTTTGTTACACTTAATGTGAATAATGGTACATGTGAATAAAAATCTACTACCCACATTTTATATAAAATACCATGAGACATTTTACATATTGTTTTATCCATAAGATATAGATATTCCATCTCTTATACATTCTTTTCAGTGGTTGTCCATTATTGGTATGAAAATTTCTCTCCCTTTTCCTTAGAGCATAGAAGAAAAGATCATGAATGTTGTATAATGTAGTCAAATTTAGATTTTCCCTGGAGGTGGAATAAAAGAATGACTAATGTACTTTGGCAATCTATAACATTATTGTAATGATTAGTTTCAACTTCCCTCCAAAATATTTAACTAGAATGATTATGAGTAAAAATTAAGCACATTAAAAAATACTGTTTCAGTGCTGTTTATTTTCAGTTGGGAAGAGATGGCATGACAAGTCGAAGCATTGAGCTCTGAGAATTAAGAACTCTGGTTCTGTGATCATTTTTTCTTTGTGTGCCTCTGGACAATCACTTAAGCTTGGGCTCTTCTTTTCCTTCTACATAAACTGAGTGAATGACGGATAATCTCCAACATTCTATATAGCTCTAACCTGAGCGTCCATAGATTTAAAGAGCTCTTTTTTGTTGTTGTTATTCTTGGAATAACTTTGTATTTCCACTGAAATTGAGCTAGAAGTCATTCACATGTATTTCTGCAAATGACCTTCTAAAGCTACATACATTTGTGAGTGGCCTTTTTTGGGCACTGAATCACACATGCTAAATTTACACTCTTTTATATTGAACCAAACAGCTATGCAAGATTAAAATGCTCGGTCATTTAACCGAACATGTGTGGCAGCATTTGTTCATTTCGTGTCATCCATACAAGGGCCAGTTTGATTTAGATTCTTGTGTCACTTAGACCTGCCCATAAATAAATATTTAAATCAACGTTAGATTTTAGAAAGTGTTGAGCTGTTTGTTATACCACTGGTACTATAGTAACTATTTTATAATACATCTTTAAAAAACATGTAGAATCCTTAAGTAAATACATTGGATTTTAAATCACATCTTGATATATGGATAGGGTGCATAATGGTTCATTTTATAAAAAGCCCCGAACTGAAGAGCTTGCTGAGAAGAAGGCAATTGTTTAATAAAAGCATTTTTGAAAGGCTGCGTCATTTAAAAAATAACAGCAAAATATGATTTAAGAATTTTAAATAAATTTAATATGATGATTTATCTCTCTTGCCTAAAACTTTTGGTAAACATTATATATTTTAGAAATATTGATATAGAGTCAATTCTGATGTAATCTCTTAATAAACTTGATGTCAAATACAAATATTTAATTTCAGATTAAATAATGGAAGTATGGCTCTTATAATTGCACGGAATACTTCTCGACCGGAATTTATAAAACACCTGAAAAGATACGCCAGTGTTAAAAATCAGGTATAGTAAATTCTTTTTGTTACTTATATGCAAAGTTATTAAGCACGGACAGTGATATGCTGCAAGAGCTGACATCAAGTCTTGCCTCATAAGAAGGCTTTATTTTCTTCCAAATACATTAACTTTTTTTCAACATGTACTTCCTCCAAATTTTGAAGAGCATCCACCAGTACTAATATAGATTGGCCTTTTTTTGAGCTATGGCTTGGTGGTTATATATTTGTGTCTTGTTGGCTTGTTTGGGTTTTTGTGTAAAAAGAAAATAGAAAATTTAGTGTGGTATTGAAATTATGAAGTAAATTAAGGTTAAAATTACATACTGGGATACTTTTCAGAATGAGAAGTAGTGAACCATCTTTAGGTTGAACTGAATGTTCACATACATAAACAATTGTAGGGCATATTGAAAACCATCATTTGCGGTGTGACTCATCCTGCCTCCTCATCTCTGTGTATAGTCCCTGGAAGGTAAAAATTCCATTTCAGGTTCTTTCGACTCCATCCTATATCTGGACAGTTTCCACTGCCCCTGCATTTCTACGTTCACATTGGCCAACGTTTTTAGGAGGGAGTTTAAGACCCTTAAATGCTAGAGTTTCCCCAGGGGTTTGTTGGTAGCCTCCTTGCCTTCTCATGACACCTCCTCCTGGGTGATCACATGGCTGCCTGTTTTGAACTATCTGAGTGTTGTCCACTTTCAAGAGTTCTGTCTTCTCTTCTGACCTGCAGGATCACTGTGGTTTCCTCTGTGCTGCGGCTATAAAACTCACAGGCATCTTGTGTCCATAGCTGACCTTACTGTCTTTTCCCCTAAAGGTGCTCCTTCCATGGTTCCCGACACAGGTCAATGGCATCACTACACCCATCCTGGAGTTGCTCTGACTTCTCTGTCTTCCTCATTCCTCACAACCCACCCCCCAAGCAGGTCTGTTTGTTCCCCTCTTAAATGTTTCTGAAATTTCTCCTTCTCCTTACTTCAAAACTCATGCCTTCTTGCTTCTAATAGCCTTCTTTCTGGTCTTCCTTTTCCCTGGTCTTGTCTGTCTTCCAAACTTCCTTCTAAGGGGCTTTTTCTAAAACACACTTCTGATTTCTCTTCTGCTTAATTCCACAGTGCCTTTCTCATTGTCATCAGGCTAACATCTAACTTCCCCAGCATGCACATGGCCCTTTGTATTCTGGCCCTTGCCCACTGAAGCCTCACCTCTTTATCATCCTCTCCCAGAATTCCTGTTTTTGTCATTGTATCAGTTTGCTAGAGCAGCCATATGAATATTACAGACTGGGAGGCTTAAGCACAGAAACTCATTTCTTCACAATTCTGAATGGGAGAAGCCCCAGAAGGTGGGTGTCTCCTGAGGCCCCTCTTGGCTTGCAGAGGGCTGCCTTCTGGCTGCGTCCGCAATAGTCTGTCCTCTGTGTCTGCACATTCCTGGTATCTCTCTGCGTCCCAGTTTCCTCTTCTTACAAGGACACCAGTCCTGCTGGGTTAGTGCCCACCCCAATGACCTCATCTTAACTGATTACATCTGCAGAGACCCTATTTCTGAAGATGACATTCACAGGTAGTAGGAGTTAAGACTTCTAGATACCTTTATGAGGGATACAGTTTAGCTTATAATAGCCAGTTACTAATGACTCATTTCAAACTCATTTTTTACAATGAATGACTAGGTAGACAATGAATGATTAAGGAGAAATTTTTTCAAGTGCGCAGTATGAAGGATGTCTGCAAGGCTGTACCCTGAGAGGGGAAACCTGATGCAGAGACTTAAGCATTTTCAGAGAACTGCTTGGGGCCCTCTGATCAGAACAGCCGATGCCACCATATAACCCCAGTGTAATCCACTGAAACCCAGTGTATGATACAGTATGAACTGGAAAATCTACTGGACTGTGTTTTCTACTATGTAAAATAAGGGTGTTTGGAAAATTTCAGTTTTCTGTTAACTTTTAAGTTTCTGTGCTTCGTTGAGGTTTATATGTGGAAGGAGGAAGAGAGAACATGTAGATCAGCGGTTCTCAACCTGTGGGTCGCGACCATCGGAAAACACATATAGCATATCAGATATTTACATTACTATTCATAACAGTAGCAACATTACAGTTATGAAGTAGCAAGGAAAATAATTTTATGGTTGGGGGTCACCACAACATGAGGGACTGTATTAAAGGGTTGCGGCATTAGGAAGGTTGAGAACCACATTGTAGATAATATGAAGAATAAGCCTCATGTCATTTATCTGAAAACTAAAATAAATGAGTAGTTACTCTGCACTTCTGCTAGAGTAAGTGGGTTATTTTTTCACTTGTTTCCTTAAGCAAACAAGAAAAATTGAAATTTGAAGTTTACTTTAGTCCAGTGGTTCTCAACCACTGGCCCTTTAAATACAGTTCCTCATGTGTGATCCAACCATAAAATTATTTTCGTTGCTACATCATAACTGTAATGTTGCTACTGTTATGAATCATAATGTAAATATCTGATAGGCAGGATGGTCTTAGGCGACTCCTATGAAAGGGTCGTTCGACCGCCAAAGGGGTCGCGGCCCACAGGTTGAGAACCACTGCTTTACCCTATTCTAAACAATTATCTTGCAACTTGTGGTCACCTTTAAAGTGGGTTCATGAAGCCAGCAAACACCTGTGAAACATTCGATTGAATTTTTTTTTTTTTGTCTTCATAAGTTTAGGCCTAGGTTCTTCTTAGTTAAATTCCAAGTGTGAAACTTACACCAGACCTCACTTTATATCAGCTAAACTAGGTGACAAGTTACTAATCAAGTCAGTGGATTATATAAATTTTCTGTATCAACAGACCAGTATTAAGGATTGTCTTTGGAAATTCTATGATATCATTACTGTATACAATTTCATAGAGATTTCCTGTTTTGTCATCCAACAAGTGTGGCCAGCTGCTAGATCTAAATGAGGTGGAAAGCTTCAGAAGAAGGGTTCCTTCTTCCAGAGAAACTGGGGAACCCTGGTTATAATTAGTTTCAAAGCATGCATGTTGATATTTACTTGCAAGAGAGAGCACAGTGAACTTTCTTAATGTGCACTAGCAGCTAGGGATAAAGGAAGCACCCTGATTATTTGCATTTTTTAAATTGTTGACAGTGTTACAGATGTCTCCCATTTTCTCCCTTTTGCCCCATCTCAAACCTTCACCATGCTATTGTCTGTGTCCATTGGTATGCATATATGTTCTTTGGTTAATCTCTTCCTGTCCCCTCCCACCCTCTCCCCTCCCGAGATCTGTTATTCTATTCCATGCATCCATACTTCTGGACCTATTTTGTTCGTTAGATTCTATATATGAGTGAGATCATGTGATATTTGTCTTTCTCTAACTGGCTTAGTTTGCTTAGCATAATACTCTCCAGGTCCATCCATGCTGTTGCAAAGGGTAAGAGCTTCTTTTTTATAGCCACATAGTATTCCATAGTGTAAATGTACCACAGCTTAAAAAAAAAAATCTTTATTGTTGAAAGTATTACATTTACATATGTCCCCTTTCCTCCCCATTGACCCTTGCTAGCCACTTTCCCTCCCACCCCCCACCTTCGTCACCCTATTGTCTGTGTCCATGGGTTATACATATATGCGTACAAGTTCGTTGGTTGATCTCATCCCACCCACTCACCCCTGCCTTCCCTCTGAGATTCTAGTCTGTTCCATGCTTCTATGTCTCTGGATCTATTTTGTTTATTATTTTGTTGCTCATTAGATTCCACGTATGAGTGAGATCATGTGATACTTTGTCTTTCCCTGACTGGCTTATTTTGCTTAGCATAATACTCTCAAGGTCCCTCCCAAGGTCACAAAGGGAAAGTGATCCTTCTTTCTTACTGTAGCAGAGTATTCCATGGTGTAAATGTACCACAGCTTTTTTATCTATTCATCTACTGGTGGGCGTTTCAGGCTTCTTAGAATATGTTTCCAGAAGTGGGATTGCTGATCAAATGGCAGATCCATTTTTAATATTTTGAGGAACTCCATACTGTTTTCCATAATGGCTATACCAGTCTGCATTCCTGCCAGCAGGGTACCAAGGTTCCCTTTTCACCATATCTTTGCCAGCACTTGATGTTTGTTGATGATAGCCACTCTGGCGGGTGTGAGGTGATACCTCATTGTCATTTTAATTTGCATCTTTTTGATGATTAGTGATGTTGAACATTTTTTTTTCATATGTCTATTGGCCATCTGTATGTCCTCTTTGGAGAAGTGTCTATTTAGGTCCATTTGTTTTATTTAGTTCAATTTTCCATTCGTTGAGACTTACACTGTTGAAGAAGTAAAAGTTTATCCAAGGAATAAAACAAGTGCACACAGTCTAGAGGAGGAGGATCAACCACATGAAACTGCTTCAGAAAACAGTTTCCCCTGGAATGTAGATGGCGATTTAATGGAAGTTACATCAGAGGTCCACGTTAAGTAAGTCTAATTATTTCACTACCTTCTATGTCCACCAGTAGACACAAAACTACTAGTATAATGGAAGCAAGCAATTGGCTAGATTTCTTTTTAAATTAGCAAATCAGGGAAGGATAAACAGATAAATATGTAATTTAAGTATGACTTTACATTTATTCATCAATTGTTATGGAGAGTTAACACATTTTCTTTGGTTATAAGTCTACACTATACAGATAATGTATGTCTACAATTTCCATTTTGAATTTGAAAAACATGAGTCAAAAGTTTAAACCTTGTGACACTGAGTAGCAGATTATTACAATTTAATCCATTAGTCTTATACTATATAACACTTCCTACTCAGCAGTTCCATGTGATTTACATATCATTTAATTAAGTAACAAGAGCAACTGGTGAGCTCTCTATATGTACAATTGGCTGCATTTTACAGAAACAATGGAGAATATTAGTCAAGAAGGCTTTATACTAATTCAGTGCTGATTTATTACACATCCTGGCCCCAGTTTCTCTAGATTTCATCTCTGCCATGAATGTGTTGTTGGCTATCATTAGACTTGAACTTAGTATTAAGCACTGTACTCAATTGGTGTATGTGTGAAAAATAACAGAATGATAGGTTGATAAAATAATCAATTACACATATTATTTTATTCTTTGCAGATTACACCCAAGACTTATCAATCTTTATGGTGAAAGCATGGAAGAAATGAATGATTCCAAAGTAACATGTAATTGTTTATAACAAAAACATATGAACTAAAATCTTAATAGGAATGGACATATTTTAAACAGATATCCTAACAGGAAAAAAAAAAATCTTTTAAAGAAATTAAAATTGCTTGCTACTTTTGACATTGCTAAAAATTAGCATTGAGGGTTTGAATATACCAAACATGATTTAAATTCTGGGTGCTTTTTTTTGGAATGTCTTTATATCTACTTTTTAACCTAGATATGTAATTCCTAAGTGAAATAATTTACATTATTTCATTTTTCAGGACCATCAATTCTGTTGTTAAATATCCTGTAGTCTGGTACGAATGCCCTGATTTTCCTAATGAGGTACTTGTCCAGTGAGGTTAAATTTCAAAATTATACGACTCAGTCTGACCAGAAATAGAACTACTATTTTCAAAATTTCTCTAATAACTAAACAACTTCCCCCCAAAAGAATCTCTCCTTATTTTTAAGTTGTGATGGTACCAATTTTGCGAATATTCTCTGAAAGTTGAAAATGCAAGTTGATTTTCTTACTTCAAAGTGGTAGGGGTTTTAAAATTCATAGCTTATTAAATTTTATTTTAAACTATGCAAAATATCTAACTGGGCAGAATCTGGCCCATTAGGGAGCTGTGCTCTCTTGCTCCTGACAGTCATGTGCTCTGGCCATGATAACACTGTTTTCAATAGCACCTGAAATGCTGTCATTTCTGAATAGGAAAGAACCAAATTTAAGTTTCCTCAGGGATCATCCTTGAGAAAGAAATTCTAAATTTGGGCTTCATTTTCCGCCAGTGATTCTATACATTTTCCTGAACGGCTTCTATTCAAAAAAGTATGCTTTAAATTTTATAAATGTAATCAGATTGTATTGGCACACAGAGTTCACAGGAGGTTTCATGTTCATGCATCTCTGTGCATTCCGCACTTTCCACCAATCACAGACTGCAGGCTTGTGATGGATAACTTACACAGCAACTAGGTAGTCTGAGGAAGATGGCTTTTGGCAGGGACTTCCTATAAATATTTCCTATGGAATATTTTCCATAATAGTAAAGACTGACCTCTAATTTATCTATTTGATCACATCTTCTAACAGTTTTTCAAAATTTGGCCACCATCATCTTATATATATATAAAGACAGATTTAGCTCAGTTCAGATGAAATTATATCCTAAGATCAGCATCTAGTTCATATGTATGAATAAATAATACAAAAGATTATCTTTAAATGTCTTAAAATTTTAAAATATAAATTATATAATTATAAAAAGGAATCTAAGATAACCAATAAAAATTTAAAATGTTTCACTGATCACTAAAACATATACCATGGAAATTTTGATGTTAGATTTATATTCACTGGATATAAGCTAAATCTATTTTAAAATTATAAATTATGTTTCCCCATTTCCATGCAGAAGAGACTGATCTTACAAGCATTTAACACTTACATTTGAATAGAAAAGCGTAATATCCAGTTACTATTTACAGAGTATCAGTATGATAGATTTCTCCTTAACCACTGTTTTTACAGAGCTTTGATTTTAAAAAATTATTTGTGAGGTACAGTTTTCATATTTTACATATACCAGTTAAAGTGCAACATTCACAATCTGTTTCAGAATATAAATTAGAATTTTAAGTACTGTTGTTTTGTAAACAAGAAAATTGACTAATGATGGATTTTTAAAATTTACTCTGGGGTACCCTTAAAAAAATGTTACAGGAGAGACTTATGGATTTATACCTATGTGAACATATATGTGTATTTCAAAGTTATGTATGTACAGAAAGAAGAAAGAAATCCATAGTTGTATAAACAACAATTATCCAGAAGTCATCCCATTAAGCTCAAACCAGTGTATAAAAGTTCAGTCTGAAGTTTGCTCTTCAGGCCCATTAATCATAGACTGCTGAACGGTTGTTGATCAAAGCCCATAGGAAATATATTACAAGTAAAGGGCTTAAAGGTAAAATGCTTTCTTTAAAAATATTTAGCAGAATTTTTTCAAAGAGCTGTTTCATTCATTAGGAAACATTCGGCTGAATATTTTTAAAGAACATAATTCAAACAAGTCTCAAAGATTAGGAATTTATTTTGCTGAAGCAAGCATATATGTTGAAGTCCAAGACTTCTTCAATCAAGTTTTATGATTTAATTCAAATGCACTTTTATTTCCAAATATCTCCAAGGGATTATTTATCTTAAATGTTTTAGTGTTTTATACCCATTTAATAACTGAAACAATACCTTTTTCATTTGCCTTAAGACGTAGTATGTCACAAGGTTCTGAGTAAAAAGTACATAAAAGAACTCTGGGCAAAGCAAAGTTCATGGTTTCTTGTAAACAATGTCTTAAATTTCTTTATTATATACCTGAGTCTTAGTTTTCTCAATTTAAAAGAAATCTTTAATCATCATCGTCATCATTGCTTTTACTGTTAATGTAATTCCAACTGTCTCTTCTGTTTTCTTCTTGTAGGATGGATTTGTACTGTCTTTTAAAGAAGCCAGCCTGAAAAAAATCATTGTATAATCACTAGTGTGCAATTATTACACTCATATAAAATATCTCAACAGTCAATGGCAAGTTAACATCGGTGATACTTTCTATGACTAAGTAAAACAACATATAACAAAACCAAATATTTCATAGGCTAATTGATATAAACAAGAGTTAATTGATACCATTTGAGGACCTGCTATAGTTCTTAAACTGTGTCCCATGTAGTCAATAAAAATTAATTCGGAAAATATGGGATTAAAGAGCAATTACTGCAGGACTTACTAATGCAGGTATAAACTCCCTAAAATTGGCATTCAACATAATGTGCAGTGTTTCTCAAATGTTTTTTTTAAATGAGTTATCTTTAAAGAAGGCATATTTTTCTAGAACTCTGATATGGAAGTTAGGAGAAAAATGGTGAAATCAGTACTGTATATTCACTTGGGAGGCACAAATTGGCTCCCAAGTAAAAACATTGGTAATTATTAAAGAAAGGCTTACCTTCCACATAACATATGAAATCAACAAAAGTAAAATAAGTCCAAGTATCAAGCTACTTGAAATAATTGCTAAGGTCAGATGACGTGTGGGTCTTTGATGATGTAGTCCTTCGAGCCAAACCTACATTATTAACCAACATAAAGAAGCACCAGTTTAAAAGTTTGCTTGTTTCCTTTGCAGCCCCTCCTCAATCCCCAATAGTATTTAGAACAACCCATCCCATTCTCTTGCTGGTTCCTGATCAGAAACAGTAAACAGTAAGTACAATGGACTTTTTCTGTGGTTCTTCCTCCAATCCATCCTAAACTCCTTAAAAAGCTGCCATTCCCTCTTTCCAGGTGTGGAAAATACCAACTCTCAGGAAAGTATTTCAAGCCCTCCATGAACTAGTAAAAAAAGCTATTTTCCTGACTAAACACCCTAACAATACTATTTTTCCTACAGTCTTCATGTTTCAGTTTAACTTACGTGTGCAACATTGCCATCCTTGTTTAGTTCAATAATTTTTGGATGTGGCTCTGGAAAAGCTGTTGCTCTTATTTCAAACTTGAGTGCTGAAGTCTCATCCTGTTTAATAAACGAAAGATCTCTATTGATTCATAGTGTTATTTTATGAAGACATATTAACAGAACTAATTTCTCACGATCCTTACCTACTATCTAGAAGTTTTCATAATTAATCTTCCACAATTTACTTCACCATTTGTAATTAATTGCAATGCTTATTTTGATTATAAAGGCATGGTCTTGGTATTAATTTATATGGCACCATTTTGTTGAAAATTTTTTTAAAAAATATTTTATTGTTTTTTGTGTTTTTTTTTTACAGAGAGGCAGGGAGAAGGAGAGGGATAGAGAGTTAGAAACATCGATGAGAGAGAAACATTGATTCAGCTGCTTCCTGCACACTCCCTACTGGGGATATGCCTGCAACCAAGGTACATGCCTTTGACCGGAATCGAACCTGGGACCCTTCAGTCCCGCAGGCCAATGCTCTATCCACTGAGCCAAACCAGTCAGGGCTTATTGAAATTTTTTTTTATTAAACATAGCCACTTTGCAGATAACTTAATTTAAATATTATGTGTTTGTAGTGTATTTTCCCCTGGGTATTGAATTTTTAACCCCAAAATAAGACTTTCTCCACTTGATAAACCCTCCCTAAAATTCATTTTATTTAGGCTTCTTTTTATTTCTTTCTAAGTTGTGCTGCTCTGATCAAATACACATAGTCTACCTAATACTGTAATGGAAAAATCTGGTACAAATAAGTTATAGCATTAAGATATCAAATCAGTAGGTTGATGAACTCAGAGAACTTTACTATTTAATACAGAGACTTATAAGCCAGAATCCCCAGACACTAAGGACTTTTGAAATTGTATGCAAAATTGAGGTGTTTTTTTAAGTATGCGCATTCATTGGGGAAGATGAGAATATATTCTTGAAGGTCTTAAAAAGTTTTTTTGTTATTGTGTTTTAAAGACAATTTTACTTTTTAGCTTTATTAAATATTAGATTTTAAGCATAATTTAAAATAGTTTGGAAAGAACTTTAAGGTTATACAAAATGTTAAGGCAGTCAATTTCTTTGATTTAATCAAGGTCTAAAAATAGTTGAACATACTTCCTAAAATAAACATCTTAATTACCTATTTAATTACTAAAAACCATGTCATTTAGACAATGTATTCAGCTAAAGTAAAAGGGGAGCGATCAACCGCAACCAAAGGACTTGTATGCATGTATATAAGGATAACCAATGGACACATATGTGATACCTTAATCAATAAAGAAAAAAACTGAAACAGTTAAGTTTCACTCTAACTTTTATTTGTTGAATGCTTCTCTATATACCCATGATGGCGAACCTATGACACGCGTGTCAGAGGTGACACGCGAACTCATTTTTTTGGTTGATTTTTCTTTGTTAAATGGCATTTAAATATATAAAATAAATATCAAAAATATCTTTTTTTTTTACTATGGTTGCAAATATCAAAAAATTTCTATATGTGACACGACACCAGAGTTAAGTTAGGGTTTTTCAAAATGCTGACACGCCGAGCTCAAAAGGTTCGCCATCACTGCTATATACCATCCTACTTAGATATAGTTTGCAGATTCTGTATGGACTTACCATTTCTAAGATGGATGGCCGGCCTTCCAGCTGAATGTGAACACTGGCTTCTTTCCCACTTTCCATTTTTCCAAAATTGCATGAGAAATTCAAACAATGTGGATCAGGTTTTGTGCAGTACTTGAAAGAATACCAAAAAGCTACATTAAAATTTCAACATTTTTTAGAAGATGGCTAAAATAATTTACATGGAATTAAAGATCTGTTTTTGTTAGTGGCATTTTAAAAATCTTAGTTTAAACAATTTAAACAAATGTTTGTTTTATAAAACAAAGTATTTGAACTGGAGCATGTGTTCTTATGAACCTAACCGTCTGGGATAGATGTTAAAAAGAAAGACTCCTAATCAGAATCTTGCCAAGTTGGATGTTCTCTGTTTATTATAAAAGTTGAATAATTTGAATGCTAAGATTGCTTGTTGTTTTTTTTTCTCATAAATTCAATTAACTGAAAAGAGTCAAAGTTCTTTTGAGTAGCCTTTGTGAAATGAGATTAAGAGGGTATGGAGAAATGTCTGGCTGGCACAGAATGGGCATTTGTCAGACAAATAATTAAAATGTATATAGTTAACCCTGGGTCTATCTCAAATTTCCAATTATATCTGTTCCTCACATGCAAGAATATTACTTGTTTCTCTCCTAACCCAAATGACAGCTCAAACCCATTGACTTTAAGCATTTCAGTTCTGTAGGTTGGAAAACAAAAACAATGAAAAACTGAAACTTACCAATAGCCTCTTATCAGTCCTCGAAAAGAATTTATATATGTCTCTTAGGGCCTCCATTGCATCTTTTTTCTTTTCTGATGTGCACATTCTTTGATAATTTTTAAAATGACATTCTCCTGAACTAGTCTATAAAGATAGGAAGCAAGAAAAGTGTTATAATATTGGAAAGAACAACAAAAGCTACATGGTTTTAAAAGTTCCAATTGCTTGATTACCTTTTCTAAAAATATCAAGTACTTCTGAAAATGTGAAAATATTTTTGACAGATATTTAGGAGAGATTAAATCTCTGCAGCAAAAACACAAACTCAGAAAAATTTTAGAGGGTTGGATATAGGTCCTCAACTAATCAAATGGCCTTAACCTTACAGAAAATTAGGGCAATGTAAAAAATGGGCATTTGAGCATTAGCATGAAATTCAACATTTCTCGGGCTTTAGAAACTATGTCCTACCATCTAAATTTGGAATTCAAGTAAGATTTTAAAAAATTAGAACACAAACCCAATTGGTAGGCTTATTGATTGATTGCTTGTCTTGAAACTGGGAGAGTAAAAGCAATTCTGATGGAATCAACAACATAAGAATACTTATTCTTAAGTAGTGATTTGAATATTCTTTCTTTAAAAAAGGCTGAAATACTAATTTTGTTCCCCAACAGTGGTCTCAAGTTTTATGGTAAATTCTATAAAATTAGTCCCACAGGTCCATATCACAAAGAAAATGTACTGAAATAGTAGAGTGTAATTTTGTTATTGTATATGTCAAATGCAGAGGTTCTAATGCAATGTATAATATTCAAGGTGTACTCAATGAATGCAGGGTGAGTTTATAGCTGAGACTGTGACTGAAGTTAACAGACATTTCCTTTTCAGCAGTATTACTTACAATAAAGGAGGGAACAGATTTTTACCTGGACATCCAAAATGTTGAACAACTTATCAGTTTGGGGGATAAAAGAATTTGGGACCATTATTTCCACACTAACATTTGGAGCCATGCTAGGGCCTGTGTTGATAACCTGGTAAGAAGGGAAAAAAATGAAACTGTTAAATGTTTTCATAAATGTAAGTACAGATATAAATGAGCTCTTAGGCGAGCCCATCTGTTTCATGAAACATTTCTAGTGGTGGAGATTTGTAGTTGGCAGCTACACCACAAAGGGAGACAGAATGTTGACAGCGAGAACTTAAAAAACTTTGCTAAGAAGTACAACCTTTAGTCTTTACTCCCAGCTCTCTCCTTTTGCTATTAATTAGGACAGAATGTCCAGGCAGATGTTTTATTGTAGTCTAAAGAAAGAGACATCAACAGTGTACATTTGTATGGCACATTCTGTATCTAAAATGCCATGACCAATCGGTCCTCATCACTATCCCATCAGATGGGGCAACATTTAATTATTTGCCAGCTCAAAAAAAATGCTAAGAGGTGTTAGTCAACGATGCGCCAAGATAAAAATGAAAAGAATTGGGACAAAACCCAGGTATTCTAATTTAAATCCTATGATGTTTTCACAAACCACTCTGTGCAGAGGGGATGTCAGCAGTAAGTGCATAAAATGTATTTTAATTCAGGATGATTATAGTGCTGATACACTCAGAAAACCACAAAGGGGTGGGTTATTCGGCTTTAGAAAAAATTCAATAGGTTTTTAAAGAAGAATGCATAAGGGAGTGATATTTCATTATTGCTGATAAATTTGGGGATTGCAGATCCCTATAAAAGGAAATTGGGCCAAAATATTGCCTCCTGAGAGCTTCACTATAAAACCAATACAAAGTCAGAAATGAGATATACCACAATACCTGGCTGAAACAGCATGACTCACAGAGTTGCAATACTGTTTTGAATGCGTATGATATCAATGAAGAAAGTGTCTCTGGCTTCCGGACACATGGTAATTGCTCAGCCATGCAAGCCCGGGGCAGTTGCAAAGGCAGTGCCCAGACCTTGAGACAAGTTTTCCCGATGCCTGCAAATAATCATTCTAACCTACAATACCTTCCATCCTTATTTGCCGGGTAACATTTAGACCTCCAAGAATGTATTCATACTTACTCAGACTCACCAAACCTACAGGACTTCAAAATAGAGGGCTAAATTTTTTCAGTCCTGCTGTGTGTTCGTATAACAAAAACGACTGTATGTAGACTCAATAGGATTTCAAGGTCATTCTTCTTCCACAGATCTGGGGCAGGGCCCAGGAATGTGCATTTTGGACAAGCACTCCAGGTGATTCTGATGCACATTTTGAAAAGCGTTGCCTTACAAACTATCATGATGTACCGAAATCCAGACCCACGCCCCGTAGATTGTTACACAGCTCTAAGGATATTTGGGCAGTACTTTTGGTTCAAAAAATATTTTTGTGGACATTATCTCCAATTATTTACTAATCATCAACATCCATGATGCACCAAAAATATCAGTTGATAGTAAATAAACATTTTAAGTTGTCTTTATATTAGTATACTAATATTTCTGGAAAATGACACTATACTTTTTAAAAAGATTATTGAATAAATGAGGCATCGCTTGCTACAGGTAACCTATCAATGGCTTGAAAGGCTGACCCAGCAGACCTTAAATGGAGTTGACTTGACTTGGTCATTTTAGGGCTTTTAAATGCTCCAACTAAGATGAGAGTTCACTGATTTGCACCTAAACATGCTTTCCCTTGGTCTATCCTGTTTTGTTTTTTTTTTCTAGGCACCTCTAGCAGATTCTCTTCCTCCCATAACTTTGCTAGCTTCAAGTGTTACCTCTGTTTCTACTAGCTCCTTCCCACCTGTACCGTAAGGAGCTATGTGCTTGAGTAAGAGGGACAAGAACAGTGGGAGGAAAGGGCATGGGCACCCATGTGCCAGCTCCTTCCTTATCCTAACCAAACTGAGGGACATCACAGGGATACGACGTCCTCTCGAGCAATGCACCAGTCATAGTCTTTCAGTTTGTTACAAACATCAACACAACCAACTTTTCTTACGTGGAAAGTGAAGTTCATTTTCTCTGTCATGCACGTTTCGGGCTCATGGTCCTCCTTTGATCCATACACAAGTGAAGTTGGATTTATAAACCTAATAGAAACAAATTCAAATTTAGTGTGTTTTTCAGTGTTACAGTCTCATTCATTGATTTATGAAGTATATATGGGATGTGTGCCAGGTGCCAGGGTGTGCTAGGTGCAAGGAGGCCAATATTCATAAGGCACATGGCCCCACTCGAGATTTGTACGGTCTACTCGAACTTGGTTAGTGGTCTTTCTTTTGATGAGGTGTTATAAACAGTCTTCCTCTACAGTTTAGATTACAGCATATCCCTTAAATATGCTATAATTTAGACAATAGGCACTTTCTTTAGCACAAATACTTTCGGTTTCTTGGTAAGATAGTAATTTTAGTAAAGATGTTAATGAAATTAGAAAGCCATGTGCTCTGACTTGGGTGACAGTATCTCTTTCCAACACTATGGCTCATTCTACTGATTTATGTAAATCTGGCAAATATGATATAAATTCTTAGCCTTTCCCTATGACTTCAATATGCTCCTATACTTCAATCTTCCTTACCTATTTTTTGAGTTATTTCTTCCCATCTCCTAATTCCTGCTGGCTATTTGTAATGAACCCAAATCTGGGGAATAATTTGAGCAGCAATAAGTATGGTAAAATTTTTGTTAGAACACAAAGTTGTTACCCTTTTACCTGTGATTATACATATGTATGGTCAGTAGTGAACTTTAAGAAATACTTTGCTAGGGAAATCCTGACTCCACAAGTTGCTTATATTTGGCAGCTGATATGATGGAATGCAAATTAGGGACCCATTACACAGGAAAGAAATTAGAAATATTCAAATGTAGAGTAGGCAGCATAATAGTTGCAGAATAGTTCTTGCTCAAAATAATAAGATGTGGATAATGAAAAAAAGGGAGGATGCTCATTATAGGAAAATAAAGGAGGGCAGGCAAGACACCATTCAAAACCAAGAAATGCGCAACTGCTTCTCTTTGCTTCCCACTGACTTTCTAGGTCCTCATCTCTCTCAAACGGCTGCCTTTATCCCCCTGCTTTTCATATTTCACAAACCTGTTACCCTATTTCATCAGTTTCAGACACTGATATGTTTATTTTTATATAATTCTATGCCATCCTATGGGTGGCTAAAAGTTATTGGGGATGGTTTATATTTAGAGCAACAAGAAAAACTCATTTGTCCATTTTGTATTTATCTTCAATTGCTTTAAAATGTATTTTTAAACCAAGATTAATAGCTTAAATAATTTCCAATAAAATCATTAAAGGTTTTCTTAAGACTCCTTTCATTCTTTCTTCATACATGTCTTCCTTGCATCAGAATCAGAACCACATAAACAATTACTAAAATTATGAGGAATCAGTGACTACTGGCTCTGGGGCTGTGGGGTGAGGAACTCTGTGATTCACAGTTATTAAGAGCAGAAAAGAGCTGCAGACAGCTCTCTCCTACACAGGTTCTAGAGAGTAGTCGTTTGGTCAAGCCTGAGATTCTTGAAACTTCTCACTTGCCACAGCCACTGAGTATGATCAAGCAAACTGTGCACTGCTCAACTCCCAGTGGCCAGGCCTGCCCTGGGACCTACAGACACGCCCTGTGCAAGGCTGGCCAGGCTCTTCCAGCAAGAAAGCCCCTCCAGCTAGGCACTCGTGTGATGTGGTCTCAGTGACAATTATATGATGGGGTAAAATAAGGAACAGCTGGGCAAGGGACTACACTGCTGCAGTAATTGTTAAGAGAGAAACAACATCAAATCTTTAAGAAGTCTTTTAAATATGGTTTAGACTAATAATGGACACAGCTACAAGATTTAAAATGAGCTCTCCTCTCTAGAGGAGGCCTCAGTATCTACTTACCCGTGCACAGTGAGCATGACTTCATACCTCAGAGGTACTGCCAAAGTCACTTTGTTATGCTTCAGATGGTCCATCTCCCCTTCATTTTTGCTACAGAAACAAACAGAAAATGCCCTGTTAGAATGCATCCGGCACAAACATCATCTTCAGTGAGAACTAGTTATATACCACGGATACCTTATAAACTTGGAGCTGGGTTTAAATAATGCTTTTTGGGGAGTGGGTATAAAATTGGATGTGACAGACATTTTTATGTCTGTTGGCAGAAATTTGCTTTCATTATATACACTGTTTTATTCCTCCTATGCTGGTTAAAGGTTTGTGTCTTAGATCATGTAAGAGAAGTTTTCTCCTGCAGACAATGGGACACTCCATGGTTTCCCGAAGGTCCCCTCCCAAAAATGTCAGGGGTCTGTTTCCTTCCGCACCATTATTTCTCACAGTGAAACCCACCAGGAGGCATGCACTGTGATGTTGAGATCCTCTTCCGCTCTGCTCAGGGAGCTCGCATCCAGCAGAAAGCTCACATCTACCTGCACACAGAGAAGGAAAGCGCATTTAAAGAACAATCTAATACATGTTGATCATCTGAACTTGAATGTTTCTTAATAGTTTACACCCTGTGGGATGCCCAGCTGTCTCAACGATGTTCTAGAAGCACAGGCTACCCCCCATTTGGACAGCGAGCTACAGGGAAGCTGTTGGGGTTTGTGGCGACTTGAAAGCACCAGCACTTCCACAAGTGACATTCAGAGACAAAGCCTCTTCCGAATGTAAAGACGGGCAGGTCCAGGCGGACAGAATCAGAGATGCTTTAACACTTGAGGGGGGACTCTTGCCAGAAACACCTCTCTGTATAGCAGAGGTAACATGCCTGGCAGATAGGACCACCTGGGGCGTGGCGGGGGGAGTTGGGGAGGGGTGACACGGGAGCGGAATTCTGATCGACACATTCACGTGCCCCCACCTTTTACAGTGAACATTGCCAAGACTATAAACACAATCTCAAAGGTCTCAAGCCCAGTTGGTTTTGGTTTTATCACTTAGCTATTTACCCTAAGCAAATAATAATAAATTATATATTTGTATGCATCATAAACATGGAAAAAATAGAAAAACTTTTGTATTAAAAATTATAAATGCTAAATGCTTACCCTTGAGAGATGATCTACAAATATATAACCAACATTACAGTCAATTTTTACTATGCCAGAGCTGTCCGTTACGTCACAGTTTATTTGCTTCTCTTCCTAAATAAACAAACAAAATCAGTTAGTTTAGGTAGAAAAGGGAACAAGAAGTTTGTAACCCATGTTTAAGGATGGCTTTTGAAAAAACATCCCCAAAGAATTTACTTTCCTAGACAACTATATTTGGAATAAACAGAAATGTAATCAAATGATATAATATGTACATATGTGTCTAGGTTTATTCTATCATTCATGTAAATTCTCCACAGAATAATTTCTGGACTTGAGGCTTTCATCCAGGTTTGTGTATCCCTGTTTAATTCAAGGCCCAGTTCCTTGTAAAATCATGAGGCAAGGAATCATAAGGTCTGTGTTTCACATCCCTCTTCTGTGTGGGATGTGAGAACGTGTTAAAGGTATATAATGCAGTAACTGGAATCATCATAGTATAAATACACATACATATCCCAATATTCCAGGGAGATATACATCTCTGTATGTATTTGTACATATGTATTTCCCTGAATAGTTGAGTTTTCCCTCTTACAGGTGCAAACAAGCTCTTAACGCCTTAGGGAAAGGGGGAATAGATTTTTGTGAGAGGTCAAAGGCCTCTCAAAATGCCCTTAATGCGAGGATATGGTCTCTGGATAAGATCTGAGTGAGTTTGCTAAGGAAGAGGGAAGCATCAAAGGAGAAAGAAGTTGAGGCTTTTGTCTTTGAAATTCAACCTTATTAATACCTCACTAGTGGATTTAAGTGCTCACAACTGAGGCACGGAGGTAAGAAAAGATCTCCAGGTGCTTTGAACCCTTTCAGGGAAGGAAAAACTTGCCTAAAATCTAGTCAACACCAGAATTTGGGATTTGCGGGATGTTTAGAGGTCCTTCGGGAACAAGACTGGGTGTATGAGCTTCAAATGCAGAGGGGTGACTGGGCGTCCAGCAGGGAGGACCAATACTGCTTGTGCAGGAATCCAACCAAGAGCAGCAGGAAGACGTACTAGTGAGAAAAGCAATGGCTTGGATAACTAGGCCATTGTTTCTGGGAAGCAGGAGGCTGACTTTTTTGATCTCGGATTCCAAGGAACTTGTCATTTTGATCAGGGGCATGAGAAAGTCTTAAAATTACTAGAAGCCAAAGGGGATGTCTAAAGAAATGCCAGCTATTTAGATCTCAAATTGATGAAGTGATTTATACCATTTACATCTTTAAAAAACTAAGCAAAATATCATGTCGTATCATGCTACTGTGGTTTTCAATACTTACCAGATCTAAAACCTTAATGAGGTAAAGGCCGGTGGGCAGTTTGATATGCAGAGTTGTTTCATATGCATCATCTCCAGCATTAAACAAGGACACATTCAACATTAATGTCTTCATACTTCCAACAGCGAGATAGGTTTTATTTTCGTATGGCCTAAAAATTAAGTACTATTATTTAGTTCTAATTTGGAAATAAAAATCCCATCTCTTCATTTATTTATCCCGAACATAAAATATTAATTTGAAAAAAACAATCAGAGGGAAATGACCACATGCAAGTAGATGCAAATCTATTTTTAAAAGAACTCAATTTCCCTTAGTTCAAATAAATTTGGTCATGTATTACTGGAGAAAAGTTTTTTAATTAGTTATAATTAAACTAGTCTGCTTTCTGTTATACTTTTTTTTTTTTTTTGCCTTCATTGGTTGTTTCTTTTTTTAAAATAAATCTTTATTGTTGAAAGTATTACATATGTCCCCCTTCCATCTTGCCCCCCCCCCCCCCCCCCGCCATTGACCTCCTCCAGCCCGCCCTGCCCCAGGCCTTCCCGATCCTATTGTCTGTGTCCATGGGTTATGCATATATGCATACAAAGTCTTTGGTTGATTACCTCCCACCCACCCACCTCCCCTGTCTTCCCTCTGAGATTCCTCACTCGGTAATACTTCTGTTCTGCTTAACTTCTTGGTTCTATACTTTTAACACATTTTCCTCATTACTGTGCAACATATTTCTAAAAGCAAAGTATGTTTTTCCTATCTTTCTTTATTCTTGAATAGACATTGAATTAGCTGCTGCCCAAACCGAAGGGGGGAGTGGGGGTAACTGGAAGAAAAGGAGAACGGAGAGTATTGCCACCAAAATACAACATGTTTTGGTGGAAGTGAGCACGGCATGAGAAAGGACAGCTATTCTCAGCACGTGAATCCAACTGAGATCTGTAGAGTAGAATCCATTTCATAAGACAGGCTGGTCACCTCTATGGATAATGAGACCAAATTAACAGACGTGTAGAAGTGCTTCACTGTGCTGTGACCTGGAAAGAGAAGATTGCCCCAAATCTAGACACGTGAGTGAGGTCAACTTCTGGCTCTGGCCCCCGTTCTTCTGGAGGGGGGTGGTGTAATTAACATTTTTAAGCCTCAATCACGTCACCTGTAATAATAACTACTACTCATTGAAGATGTGGGTCATGGAATCCTCAGAGCAACACATTTATAGATGAGGAACTAGAGGCTTAAAGAACTTATTCAAGGTCTGTCACAGCTAAAAAGTTTCAAAGCAAATGCAAATCTCTTCGCTTACACAGCCCATTCTCTTTACCAATGAGAGACTGAGAAGAGCTGAATGCTAAAGAAGACTTTTGCTACACTATGATTCTATAAGCTTTCCTTAAAGACAGATGTTCCTAGATATCCAAGAATTTAGAAATAGTAGTTCAACCAGAGAGGGGTGTGACCCAAAGCAAGAGACCAGATGACAATAATCATAACTACACGAAAGGTAAAACATTCACTTAGCACTTTAAAGTTTAGAAAGTTTCCTTAAGAAAGTACGCATCTTCTATACTACATTCATGTGACCTGTACCCTGCATGCACAACTACTCAATTGACCAAGAAATTAATGGCAGCATTAATACTAAAGTGTAAAGTTTTGAGGAGTTAATTATTAATTCCCATGAACTTCAGAATGAAAACAAAATTGTAATTTGGGGCACATTTCTCCACTTTTATACCTTTAGTATAAGTCTAAGAAATGGAACCATTTACTTAATACCTACTAGTAAAAGGTCTTCCCCTCTTATCTTGATTTTTTCCTGTTTTAAACTTATCAAGGTAGAACATACACATAGCAAAATGCACATATTCCAAGTTGCAGCCCAATTAATTTTTACAGACTAAATACAGACATGAAACCAGCACACAGATCAAGAGAAAGGTATTACCAGTCCCATCAGAAATAAGCACTTCCCTCCAGTAACTTCCCCCACCTATTGCCTTGCTTTTACCAGTGCAGACTGGCTTTGCCCACTTTTATATTTCACATCAGTGAATTCATAATGTATGTAATTTTTCTTTACTCAAAATTTAAATAATCAGGCCTTCTTAAAAGTTTGTTTGTAAAATTAACCTACATTGACTTGTGAATTGTTTATTCTCATTGATTATATATATATATATATATCCTATCTACTAAAAGACAAAAAGGGTAATTGACCATACCTTCGCTATGCTTCCCATTGGCTTATCAGGGCGATATGCAAATTAACTGCCAACAAAGATGGCGGTTAATTTGCATTTGTAGGTGCCAAGCAATGGAGCCAAGCTGGCTGGCCCCAGGCAGGAGCAGCGAGCGAAGGCTGGCGTGGTGAGTGAAGAGCAAAGAGGGAAGCCCCCCGCGCTGGCCTCCGCCACACCCCCGGGGCCCGAGCGGGGCATGGGAAGAGCTAAGCCTCTCACCCGCCGCACTGGCCCCTCCCGGTGAAGAGTGAAGGCCTGGGTTCCGGGCGCTGGAGGAAAACTGGTGCCAGCAGCCAGGGGAAGGGGGCCCCGAGGGGCCCCAGACACTGCGAGAGGGCACAGGCCGGGCTGAGGGACCCACCCGAGTGCACAGATTTTTGTGCACCGGGCCTCTGTGATATATATATTCCATTTTGTAAATATACAACATTTTACTTATCCATTCACATTATATTTATCCATTCAACTATCCGGCAATTTCTAGTTTGGCTCGATTACAGTCTCTTGGTGAACATATCTATGTAATTCTGTTGGGTCTCTCTAAGAGCAGACCCTTATGGTTTGTAACCCAGAATTAATTCCTTAAAATGCTACATCTTGGCTTATTTTAGCAACCAGCTTAAATTACACTAACTGTGTTTAAATAACAAAATATACCATAAGGAACTATATTTAAGTAACCAAAAATAAAGATACACTACAGAACTCTCACATAAAAAGCAAGCATACTGTGAGCAGGGGTTCAAAAACTGCTGCCAGAAGGCCCCGTGCAGACCTCTGCCTGGTTTTGTAAATAGCGGCTCCATGGAACGCAGCCACGCTCGTTCATCTGTGGCCGCTTTTACACGACGGATGCCAGCAGAGTTGAGTAGCTGAGCGAGATCTCCGTCCCACAAAGCCTAAAGCAGTCACTATCTGTCCCTTGACGGAAAAGGTGTGCCAGCTTCTGCCACAGAGCAGTCTGATGGATAAGTGTCATTAATAAGCATACAAAATAATATCACTGTATTTAAAATCTATTCTGTGTTATCCTGACAACCATAGAGGCTCACTTCAAACAGCCTGGGATACAGGATTGGAGAAAATGCCTCGCTAGGCCTCACAGTTCCTTGGCTGGTCCTGGAGGCGTCGAGGAGAAAGGAATGAAGCCGTGCCCACGTGCAGCCTCTCCAGCTCCTGACCCCTGGGTCCGGAAGCGGGACGTTCCGGGAAGGACGTGCAATGACTAACAAAGCCGTCATTCTCAACCTTTTCAGGGGGGAACAATTTGACTCCGTGATGGCGTGTTTTAGAGCAGGGCGGTGATTCACCCATTCCTGTGTGGTAAACCGTGTTACATAAGCACGCATCTGCTTGGTGGCACCGTGCTAACCGGCAGAGAAGAAATGCGCGGGAACATGGCCGTCCTGCATTCCCCCACTGTTCTCTAATCACGTTACAACGGAGGCAGCCTAGGAGGTTCTAAAGGTGAACTTCAGCTTGACATTCAAGTTTAATTAAGACTTGAAGAAGAGCTGCCTAGAAATAGACGTTTGTAAAATATTCTGGCACGTAACCAAAGCATTAGTCACCGAACACCTTTGGGAAAGGAGTTGGCACTTGGACAAGCAACAGAAGGTGAAAGCATTGCATAAACAGCCAGGTTCCCAGACAACAGCAAATTAAAGAGAAACACAGTGTTCACATTTCAGCAGCCAGACTCCTGGTTTAGTTTCCATTTTTAAGCTATTTTGTCACATAGTCATAATTACGATTCTACTCTTCTTGTTAAAATATACATCATATTGTATCTTGATTCATTAACAAGGTGCCGTCGGAACGATACCCACCAGCTTTGTATGGGAGACATGACAAAGGACCAGGTGCGCATCTGCCAGTGCGACAAGGCTGCACCGGAGCTCTCCCCAGAAATCGGAGTTCATTTTTCATTAGAACACGCATAATACAGACTTGAAATTTACCAAGCAGCCTAAAATCCATGGAATTTAAACAAATCAAGGTACTGTGTACATAGAGAATCACAACTTAATAAGTGAGAGAGGAAAAATAGAAAAATGATGTATTTTAGCACCAAGCACTATGTTTTTATTGAGTGAATGACATTGTTTTATTTTGCAAGAAATGCTCCCCAAGTCTTAGTCTAATAAATGTACTTTGCCTAGATAATACACACTAGTGCCTTCCGGCTAACTTTTTTTTAAGATGGTAGGATAAAGTATAATGTAAGCTGATATGTACCTGTGTCAAGATGCACGAGTCACTTATTTGACAACATGTAGCCTGCTGCAGGTGGCTTGCAGGTCCAAGTAAAGACAACTATTTTTTAAAATTTTACTACTGACTTCAGGGGGAAAAATACTAGAAAATTCTTGTTTACTGGAATATATCAGTTACCCAACATTTAAGAAGATTTTATTGAATAAAGGCAAATTCATTGAAGTCTAGAGGAGTACAGCTGGCTGCACTGGATTAGAAGATTGAACTAGGAAATAGCATGTCTTCGTGTACAAAGCATATAATTCACCTTCCCCAACCTCTGTGAGGCACACAGGGGTGGATAAAAGTAGGCTTACAGTTGTGAGTACATGAAACACAGAGTTAATAAAGCTATTGTAACAGTCATATCCTGCATGCCTTTTTCTATACGAACAACTGTAGACCTACTTTTGCCCACCCTATATATTCCTACTCTCTCCATTTCAAAAATGGACACGTTTGTTAGACTAGCTCTTTCAGCATCGTGGCTGATGTTGACAACTGTCTGCTGTCTAGTCAACAGATTGCCCTATTTAGCGGTTAACAGACCTAGCATTGGGCAGCATTCCCTTGATACTGCAGACGACAAGCCCCTAGTTCACCTTCAGGGAATGAATTATGATCGCACTAATCTGATCACAATGACTCCATTCTCCTCCAGCCACGATGGGCCCAGGGTTGAGTATGTGATACAGGTCTGGCTGATCAGAATAAGTCGACTCAGGCACTGCCCTTCCTGGAAAGGCAGCTTCAAGAGGACATGGAATTTTGCTCTTGTCCCTTTTTTTCTTGCTGGGAACCTTGGTGCTGCTGCAGCCATCTAGTGACCGCGAGGGAAAAGCCAAGAGAACTGGGAAGATAACCAGGAATGTTCAGGGTTTGGGAGGTGCTCACTAACCCTGCTACAATAATTAAATGCCTTTATTTAAAAGCCCCTATGGCTCAAGTATTCTGTTCCTTGCAGTTAAAGGCATTCCTAAAGGATATGAAAGCCATTGTTCCACTCACGCCAGAAGCGTGACTGAGGAACAGAAGAGAACTAGCATTTACGTCAGAATCTATATGCAGGACTTGATTTCAAACTACCTCTGTGATGACTAACACCGGCTGTTATATTTGTAATAGTGACAGTCATATTTGTTCATCTTCGTTTTGCAGTCAGTAAGTCCACTTGAATATGATTTATTCTCCTGGGAGTTTAGTCAGTCAGAAGAAAGCCTCAACTTAATGAAAACACTACGCACTGTTTAGTTTGCTGTTGGCAGTCTATTACTGCAGCCTTCAGCCACGCACGCTCTTTACTGAGTAAATGCATTTACCTAAAGCGGGTGTGTAGCTCTGGGGCACATAAATACCGTTAGTGCCAGTAGAGTTATGGGCAGGAGAATGCATAGAACATATGGTCACAATTTACCTAGTATTACAGAGAAGGGAGAGGGAACACCTAAGTGAGACAGGCATCCATTTGTCTGATAGAGTATAATTTACTAAAGATGCAAAGCAGTTTGTCAGAATCTTTTACCGTGGGCCTAAAAAATTGATTAGAAGAGTTTTCATAAGAGAATTTCTTAAATAAGTTATCATTTCCCAAGTAGAAATCACCTGGAACTCTCCTAATTGATGCAAATGATGCAGGGCTTATCGTTCACACCGGCATTCCTGCCACTTCAAATCTCATAAAACTGAAAACTACTGACCCAGTCATAGTCGGCAGCATTTTGGGGACATAAGAGACAAACTCTGGACAAATAACTAGTATATATATATACAGAAAATGTTTAGACTTCAATGGCAACATTCCATTTTATGGCCAAACTAAAACTTTATTATAATCTATAAGTATTCTAACCGTAATTTATCAAAAATAACTTTTATGAAAGCTTCATGCATAGCAGGTTTTGTGCTATGCACTTGGGCCTGCATTACTGCATTATTTATCTTTAAAACACCTTTCACAGAGTAGGGACTATTTTACCTCCTTATCAAGAAAGAAAGAGGTTTATAGAGTTTAAAAGGCTTCTCTACAGCTAGCAGAGGGTAGATACAGAACTTGAACCAGGTTTGATTTCAAACCTGAAACTCTCCATGACCACTACCACATTGGTTCTCAGATCTTAGTATAATAAGAAACCCTTGGAGCCCCTTTAATAAACAACATTTCAGGCCTGGTCCCCATCGCTTCTAATTTGGATGGTCTGGGGGTCTAGGAAACCTGCATTTCTAAGTGATTCTCGTAAAAGTGACTCAAAGGTCACAGCTTGAGAAACATGGCTGTACTCTCAGTTGCCTGCCATTTAAAATTATAATGGACTTGATATTTAGATGTTAAGAAATAGTATCATTTCAAATTAATGATGCAAATTAACCATAATATAATAGCTTATTGTGAAAAAATACATAATGAATAAAAAATAACAATTTGATTATATTAATATTTGACCTCTTAATTCAAGATGTATTTTCATTATTCTGAAAAGAAGCATTCTTGGTAAATTTTTGTACAAATTTTAATGTCCCATTTTCTAATAGGTCAGAGGGATCTGAAAGATGACAAAGGTGACAGTGGGAGTTTCTGATTTAAGAAAATAAAACCCTACTATTTGTAGCTGAGATAAGCTTTCCCAACACACAACTCTACTTATCAAAGGCCCATGGCAGCAAAACACTAAGAACACTAAACATTTTAGGAAGAAAATAAATACACAAATGGGAAGGTTATACATTTTTCAGCTAATACTTCAACAAAGGCACCACACTACATGCTGGGGTGCAAAGTAGTTAGTAGTCACTGTTTTTGGACTAGAAGAACAGCCAATCTGGATAATTAAGTATAAAGTCCAATTATTAATCAAATAGGTTAGGGCTTCTTGGCCCTCAATTGTGGATGCTCAAGGCTATACTGGCATTGCTTAAGTGAAAAGAATTAATTTATTCTCTGCCATATGTGTTCCTACCCAGCAGGGTACTCAACACTGTTTTTGAACCTTTTCACTCATTCCTAGTTGACTCTTTATCCCATTTATCATAACAGCTATTTTGAGCTTTTTCCCCCATGCCTTTCACATTCCCAGATCTATCCTAAAGACCCCCACTTTCCATAGATGAGCCTACTTTTTTGTATTCTGGCCATCCATGAATTCTCTACATTTTATTTCCTTCCACACTGAGTTTCTTAATCAATGTCAAACATCTTTTCATACCTGTTCAGCTCAAGATAAGGACAATTTTAATTTCTTCCTAAAGCCAACTCCTCCACTTGAGTCGATCTCATTATATACTGTTGCTTTTTTAGAACCTTGTTCCATTCTCAGCAAACTCCTATTAGTCACTGACAGTGTTCCAGATACTGTTTTGGACAAAGTCAACACAAAGATGAAAGGACAGGAACCTGCCTTGAAGCAGCTTCCAGGATGGCGTGGAGACAGACAGTAATGGTAGTGAGTGGCAAGTGCAGTGGGACTAGGGGCACAGGAGGACTTAGGTTTATGTACCTGGAGACAAAAGGGACTTCACCTAGGAAACAGCTGAGATTTTCAAGATAAATAAAAATTAACCAAGTAGATAACGTTGGAGAAGTGAAACCAAGAAGTGAAACCATTCAGAGTTCGGGAGAGCATGGTGTGGCCAAGCAATTCTAAGTCCCAGGGAGTTGGTGAGAAAACACGAAGGAGTTTAGAGTTTAGGTTATAATGAACCAGTGAAGCACTGTTATCAGAGGTGTATGTGAGAAAGCTCACTCTGGAAACATCATGGGAGAGGGATTAAAATAATGTTAAAATAGGAGACCAGTAGTTGAGAAAGCAGGAAAGCCTGTGAGCTATGTGGAATATTCAGAGCTTGGCATGAAGCAATAGTAGTAGAGGCAGAGAATTATGATGAAAAAACAAAAAACAAACAAACCACCAATAACATCTATGTGGTTATTATAGGACTTACTAACTTACTGAATAGTAGGGTTAAGAAAGGGGGAAGAATGCAGATTGAGCTCCAGAGGACATGCCCAATAGACAACTGGATGTGTGGGTGTGGAACTCAGAGACACTGATTTGGGCATTCGCAGTGTAGGCAGACCAGGTGAGGTCACAGTTGTAGGTAAGACAGCCAGGGAAAATATGGGAGTGTGAGAAAGGGGTGAGAAAACCATTGGGGAATCAATAGAGCCAAAATCAAATATCTCCAAAGACAATTGAGGAGAGGCTAGAAAAGGAGAAGGGAGTAGGGTGTCACCATGGAAATTAAAGCAAAAGACATTCAAAGGAGGAAGTGAAAAGCTGTCAAATGCTTCAGAGAGTTCAAATAGGTACAAAAAGTGCCCCCCCTGGATTTAAGTAGAAAATTCTCTCTCCAATTTCTTTCTTTCCCTGCCTCTGCATGATGAAATAACATGATAAAGCCACTTGTTCCTAGTATATTTTCTTCCCTAAGCACTTACCCTGTCATTCAGCTACTACTTCACTGAAATTTCCATCTTACAAATTGCCAGTGATATTTTTTCCACAAGTCACATTTTAAATGCCAACTCCCATGAGCTTTCTCAGTCATTATGCTATCTGGTCTCTCCACAAAATTTTACAATATGAAGTCCCTCTTTTTATATTGGCTATTTCACAGTGCACTCCGTTTTCCTCTCAGTTCTCTTCAGTCTCCTACAGGGACTCTCTATTTGTGTTAAGCTCTTTAAATAAAACTGTCCCCCCAAGAGTTAATCTTCAGTTCTTTCTCTGTGAAGGGCACATTTCACCTCCTCCACCCCCAAGCATTCTCACAAGTCAGGAATGTGTAGAGCACTTCACAGTATTCCTGGAGAGCTGAAGTCCCACCAAATTCAACATGCCTCCATTAAATGTGCTGCCTTTGTAGACTTACCTCCCAATATAATTTCCCATTTTTTCTGTCCTGTCACTGATGCCTCTTTCTCCTCCTTCATTTCCCATACATCGTCATCCCTCAACCTGCGCCGTGCATTCTATCCCTGATCCTCATTTTCATGTCTGCCCTCTGATATGCAAAATAATTTCAACATAGGGGATCTAACATGACAAAATTGTAATGGTTTATTTCCCATAATAAAATAATGACAGCAGTCAACATTTATCTAGTGTTCTCTACATGTTAGCTACTATTCTAAGCACATTGCATAAGTTTTCTTCTGTTTCCCCTTCTGTGAATTTAGAAGAACAAGATGGTTTATTCCCTCTCAAAGGTGTCATATATATTTAGGAATTTCTTTGTTTTATACATCAGTCTGAATTATGTAAATCATTTTTCTGAGTGACACAAAACTAAGCATCATGTAGTGAAGGTTAGCTCATTTTGTCATCAAAACTCTAGTAGTAAGAGGCACTGACAAATGTCTAAAACACAACTAAAATTCTAATGCGGATGACTTGAGCACAGTCAAATCCTAAACTATCTCTTTAGTTACCAACAAAAGATTAAGACATGCTTCATAAAGCCTTGGTGTTCACATATTCTTGTTCTTTCGAAAAGTGATAATCTCTCCCAGTTGAATCTTGTTCTTTTCCAGTTCTTTAAATGCTGCTAACCCCCAAGTATTAGTTCATAGGCATTTTCTCTTTGAAAACTACATGCACACCCATGATCCCATCTTGATGAATAATAAAGAGTAAACTAGACTTACTTCAAAAATCCAATTTTCCCAGACACTTGTAAATCAGCAGAACAATTTTCATGGGCACAAAACCTTGCAAAGTTTATCTGGAAATAAAATATGACAGTATTTTATTGTTAGTTCAGTTAATAGGCATATTTCTGTTTTTTTTTAAGACAGACATCTATGATACATGAGAAGAATAAAATTAATAAACCAGATTGATAACTCGTTTCATCATTTTTTAAGGAGTTCAATATGAGAATTAATTAATAGGTTTAAATGAAAAATAATTATTGGGCTAAAAGAACTAAGTTCTTCTAATAGGCAAATTTAAAACCTAAATTTGTTAGGTGAGAAAAGGGATGTTTTTCTTTCATAATAGTTGTAAGAAAAATTTTTAAACCAAACTTTGGTGGTAATCTATTTAAGTATTTAAAACCCATGCTGCCGAGATGTTCTTTGTCAGGTTCCTCTCAATTTTCTGATGCTTTGATTCCACTTACTATGTATGAGCCTGGCACTTAATTTTGCAGTGATTTTATGTTTGTTGAAAAGAAAAAATTGTAGAAATTTAGAAATTTCACTTTAAGAACACATTGAACAAAAGTAAATGATAGCATATCATACCTCTGAGCATTTTAATAGGACCAGGAGATACTATAAGGTATATGGAAGACTCGAGTTTAAAAAGTTAGACAAAGAAAATGACGAAACCGGTTTGGCTCAGTGGATAGAGCGTCGGCTTGCGGACTGAGAGGTCCCGGGTTCGATTCTGGTCGGGGGCATGTGCCTGGGTTGCGGGCACTTCTCCAGTGGGAGATGTGCAGGAGGCAGCTGATCGATGTTTCTCTCTCATCGATGTTTCTAACTCTCTATCTCTCTCCCTTCCTCTCTGTAAAAAAATCAATAAAATATATTTAAAAAAAAAAGTTAGACAAAGAAAAAACATGGAAAGAGCAGGGAGGGGTGGGGGGAAGAAAAATGAGAGGCAAAGGTGAAAAACAATGAGATGCAGAAAAGAAAGAAATCTGGAAACTCAGAGCAATGAGCCAGGTACATGAAATGGCAAAGGACTAGAGTGTTGTCAAATTGCATGTCAGATCACAGACTGCCTATACAGCGGGAGCACAAGGAGAGTGTCAATCTTTCTCTAAATGATTAGGTAAATTCGATTTTTTCTATCACTTATTTATAAAACAGGTTGTTCTAAGAGTCAAAATGTTAATTATTATAACTACAAACTGTTTAGGTTTTGGATTGTGCACTTCCAATAAAACACATTTAAAGGTACTTGCTATTGAAAAGTGAAGTCAAACAGAAGACTGAAAAAACTAACTTCCAGAAATATGTTTATATGTGGGCATAAAGAAAATTTGCTCTTAAGCTATTATCTTTATTCAATCTAATATTGGAGACTAGACATTGGTGATTGTAAGCTCAAATATCAAAGTGACTTAGGGGCAATTTTGTTGGGACAGGAAATGAACTAGACCTTAAAACGTCCCTTTTTAAAAATATATATGTTTTATTGATTTTTTACAGAGAGGACAGGAGAGAGACAGAGAGAAACATCGATGAGAGAGAACATCAATCAGCTGCCTCCTGCACACCTCCTACTGGAGATGTGCCCGCAACCAAGGTACATGCCCTTGACCGGAATTGAATCTGGGACCCTTCAGTCCACAGGCTGTGAAATGTCTCTTTTATCTTTTACATTCTGTGTACCATTAGCGAACATTTTAATGAATGTTTTTACCATGTCCCCAAACATCCTGTTCACTATGTCTTTGTGTCATTGGATAGAACTCCCAGAAACAAACACTCAGTCAGTGAATCTGATATATTTTGAGATAAACTGGAAAAAGCAGTTCACTGGTTAGAATGCAGGATCCATCCCAAAATGCAGTCAGTGCTGGAATGGGGCTGGAAAGCATGCAGCTAAATTTTAAATGAGAAACTATTGTGTAACATAAATACATATGCCTATAAATGAGTAAAACCCAGCAAGGGAATTAGACTAATAAGACATGAGTGATTCATGGGTGGGGTGAGTGAGAGGAGACACAAATGAGAGAGAAGAAACAGAAAAAGAGAAAGATAAACTAAACACACATGATGACACAGAATAACCAACTCATGAACGCAACTCACTCCCACTATGAGTGCTCTCTAGTAATATACTTTCTTTCCTGGCAAGACATCAAGAGAGAAAATTGACATTTTATGTAGTATACTAGAGGCCTGGTGCATGAAAATCATGTACTTGGGGTGGGGGGCACTCATCCTTCAGCCCAGCCTGCACCCTCTTGCAGTCCGGGAGCCCTCGGGGGATGTCCGACTGCTGGCTTAGGGCCGCTCCACCACTGCTGCACTGGCTTCTGGCTGAGTAGCGCTCCTGCTGTGGGAGTGCACTGAGCACCAGGGGACAGCTCCTCTATTGAGCGTCTGACCCCTGGTGGTCAGTGTGCGTCATAGCGACCAGTCATTCTGCTGAGTGATTTGCATATTAGCCTTTTATTAGATAGGATGAGAAACCACTGCTATGACTAAATGCACATTTTAAAATATCCAGTTCAATATCCTGAAGGAAATTTTAAAAATAAAAATAAAAATGAAAATGAAAAACAAGACATGCCATAAATCTTTTTATACAAGTTTTATACAATTTAAAAAAAATTAGAGTTCATTTTCCTAGAATTATGTAATACTTCAAAAAAACAATTTTTAGTTACATGTCACAACTTTTGAATAAAAGAAAATATTCTTACTGTTTTTTCAATTATGTCTTTTTCTTTCTTCTGCTGAAGAATTGGCTGGAGTGGTGGGAATTCCTTTATACTCCGTTTACTGGTGATATTATGCCCAAGGTGGTAAGCAGCTACAATCTGAATTGGATTGAGGATGTCTCGCACATCTTTCTAAGGAAATTTAAAACCATATGAATTAAAAATAAAGAGAAGAATGTAAATTTAAAAAACAGCTCTTCCTTTCCTGCATAAGGCCAAACACAACACATGGAAGTAAAAAAATCTTATCTTTTAATCTAAATTATTTTTAAAAGATGTGAATGTCTATGTTTTTCACATTACAAAAACATTCATGTGTTTAGGGAAAAAAACCCAAAAATAGCATAAAAATAAAAAACTATAACCATCTAACAATATATAAAGGTCTATATTGAGCATATTTTCTTCCATGGTATTTTCTATGCATACTTTTTATAACTTGACTTTATAACATAGCATTTTTCATTATAAACTCATTGTAGATCATTTCAAAGTACTAATGAACATTTTATTCTATTTAACATTGCCCTCTAATAGAATTGTAAAAATATAATCTCTCAATTTATTCAAGTTTTCTTTTTAGATCTTTCAGTGTATTTTTATATAATTTGATTCATTTGCTTTCATATTTATTATGAAACATATCCTTTTATGGATCTTTCCAATTATCCTTTCTAATGGCAAAGTTGCTTGTTTTTTATATTCAATATTTTATCCTATTCACTGAACTGAATCTTTTTGCTAGTTGTTTTATAACTTTTCTAGTATTACTGTTTTAACACTTGACAAGAAAAGAACTCTTGAGTTTATTTATCAATTGCACAGAAATTGTAGCCCATTTGGAATCCCTTATATTCTGTATGCATTCTTATAAAGTTAGTATCTTACTAATTTTTAGTTGTAATTGACAGCCTTTCTAGTGAGTAATGCAATGGGCCAGTTTTCTATTTATCTATAGATACTCCAGGATAGGAATATGACTTAAACATCACTGTCTAAAAGCAAAAGCAAAACCAAACAAAAAGTAAAATAACTAAAAAACAGAAAACAAATTATTTTCAAAGCTCATAAATTAATAATCTCTAATGGATAATAAAACAACACCCTATCATACTGATTAATGTTGTACTAATTACATCTATAGTAACTTGACACCATCAATGAAAAGGAATACACATATCACATGGAAAACTACATCTATCGTATGTCTTTATGTAATGATAAAAAAAAAAAGCTACATCTATTTATGTCTTTATGTAATTTTTCCTCTTTCTCACCAGTCAGGAGATTATCAATATATGGAGGGAGGGAGAGAAGGCGAGAGAGAGAAACAGCAATAAAAACAGGAAAAGCAAGTGGTCTAGAGGCAGACTACTGGGGTTCAATCTCAGGTTCATCACTTATTATCTACGTAACCTTAGGCAAATTACTTAATCTCTCTGTGGCACAGCTACCTCATTTGAAAATGGGAATAACAATAATGATGATAGTGATGATACCTACACCTTATTGTTGTAAGGATTCAATGGTATAATGTACATAAAACCCTGAGCACAATACCTGGCACTTATTAAGGTATCAACAGATGTTAGACATTATCTATGTGCATGTTGCTTTCAAAATGTAGCTATATAAGCCAACAAGGACTTACTGAATTTTAATTTCTTATAATAGGAAATTCTGGTAAACATTTAGAAGAAATAAGAAAAAAAGAAAATTAGATTACTGACAACCAATAAACATTAAAAAGAAAATGAGTTACATAACAAGTATTAGACTTGCATTAATTAAGTGGTTCCTGGAAGATTTGGAGCATGAATCAGAGTACTTAAGAGCTCTCATTACTTTTCTAATCTTATACATGGAGATGATTTTTATTAAGTGATCATCTCAACATGAAATCTTGACCATATAGGAATGCTGCAAATCAAGGCCCAAATCCCAAGTTATCAACTTGTGAAAATGGAACAGCTTGAAGCCCTGAGTATTACAATAGCAAACTTGATTAAATTATCCCTGAGGTGTAGGAGCTAGACAGCCATTGATTGCCCCTCCACATGTCCACTGTTTTAATTTTTCTCAACAAGCTTACTTTGACCAAATCACATGTTACCTAATTCATACTAATTTTCCACAAGGTCTTCTCTACATCTGGTGTATATTACTTTCATTATCCTAATTAGCTATTAATTATGCTTTTCTCACAATATATAAAATGTACATGTACTCTTGCAAGAACTGTACTTGACAGACATTCACACTTATTTAACTTTAACAGCTCTGCCTAAGGACAAATGCTATAATATCAAAAATGTCTTAAAGTGACTATTTAGAAGGAAAAAAGGAGATTTGCTTAAAATTTTTAATTTGGATGGGTATGTGCTATCTCTGCCAAAAATAATGAAGATTCCATGCCACATTTTTATGGACAATTTCATAAAATAGGGCACCCACAAGCATGCAAATGACCACATGCTTGAAATTATACAAAGTCCTTCTCCTTATTTGACTTTCATGAACATTTGTATCTATGCCCAACTTAAGAACTGAGCTGTAGGCCCATGCCTTCCTATTGTGTTTATGTAGTGAAGGAATTTACTTAAAGGGGCCAGAAATATCTATAAAATATTACTTAATGAAAAATGACATTGAGGTATCAGCATTTGAAGATATCTATTCATAAGATCTTCTGTGCACAACACAGGCTTTGAGGACATAAAACTGAAAGGCAATTCCTATGTCACAGTCTATAACCCGTAAATCCACACAGTATGGGAGATGAGTGTGGTGACATATGCATACACAAGTACAGAAGAAGGAGGGCCACCCAATCTATACTTGAAAGTGGATAGGAAGGTTCTTACACAGAAGAATTTTGAGCAAGAATATGATCAAGTTTTTGGTTTGAGGTTTTTAAATTTATTTTTATTACTATTTTTAATTCTCACCTGAGGATATTTTTCCATTGATTTTTAGAGAGAGTGGAAGACAGAGGGAAAGAGAGAAACATCAATGTGAGAGAAACACATTGATTGGTTGCCTCCTGCTCGATCCCCGACCAGGGCCCGGGCTGGGGAAGAGCCTGCAACCCTGCAACTGAGCCAGAATCAAACATGGGACCCTCTGTCCATGGGCTGATGCTCTATCCACTGAGCCAAACTGGCTAGGGCGGTGTGAGGTTTGTTTTCTTTTATTATATTTTTTAAATTAATTTCAGAGAGGAAGGGAGAGGGAGAGAGAGAAAAAAAACATCAATGATGAGAGAATCATTGATGGGCTACCTTTTGTACACCCCTTACTGGGGATCGAGCCCACAACCCGAGCGTATGCCTTTGACAGGAATCGAACCTGGGACCCTTCAGTTCACAGGCTGATGCTATATCCACGGAGCCAAATGGGCTAGGGCTGAGTTTTTTTTAAATGTTCCTCTAGTACTAATGTTGGTAAAAGGTTGGAGAGGGAAAAGGTAAAACTGAGGCATAGATTGGAACCTAAGCCAGTAGGACCATGTGTAATTATAATCATTTTATCTAGTAAGGTTGAATCAGGAGGCAGAAAACTATCAAACATCCAGCACTACAATTTCCTGAAAAAACAAAACAAAACAACATCCACAAGACAGGTGTCCTAACCATTTTATCAGTAGAACATGCTCAGGTTTTCCCTCACAGAATTCTTTAAATGCACAGAGAAGACATTACCCACATATTGATTAAATATTGATTTTCTGCCTTATGTAATGTGTTAGTTCTAAAAGGAATACAAACATGTATAAGATAACATTATGTTTTCAAAGACCTTACAATCTATCAAAGAATTAATATATGCTGGGATAATCAATTCACTTCTAGAATAGTATAATGTGAGTATAGTTATATAGTGTGCTTGCACTTAAATTTTGAACAGAAATGTATGCATATATGGATTGGTCCACAGTGTGCTGTACTTAAAATATAACTGCTTTGGAGCAAATGGCACTTCACTAAACTATGTGCTTATATAAGCAAATACAATGTGTAAAATACAAATTAAAAATAAATCAAATCAAATACTCATTCATTTCCTTGACATTATTATCAAACAAGACGGGCTTTAGAAATCACCCACAGAGCTACATAACAAAATTCCTTTATTTCAGAAATTTAAAAATCTAGAAATTAGGAAACATAAGGGAAAGAGAAGAATGAACTATCACTAAACAGGTAGTAGGTAGGTTGACTTAATTTTTACAGAACATGCTAATGCCACTGTACTCATTGGCTCTCTGGATACCCATAGGCATTCCTGGTCTGACTAAGCTAGATATTTCTAGTTTTTATTGGAAATACTACGTTGGCAGGAAGGGAATCCTGTTACTTCCTTGTTATCCCAATGTAGTACCCTTTTACTCCTCTCAAACATCAGTGAATATTTTGATGCAGAGATTCCATCAAATTCAATGAAGAAATGTCATCTAGGAAAACCTCAAGGGGCATTTCACTTCCATGGCTGCTCCAGTATTTCCAAAAATTGCTGCAATTATCCATCAGGTTTCTCTAAATCAAAACAATCTCAAAAATTATCCCTTGTCCTAGTACATCTTTAAGATCTAATAAAGTTGTGTATTTGAACACAGCAAAGACAAAAATTCATTTCATATATTTATATGGATGGGAAAACATTTTCATTGAGGGAAAAGAGATATCTAGTAGAAGAGAATTTCAGTAGATAAAACACTTGAAGGTATAAAAAATTGAATCATTTCTCTAATATCACAGAAAGTTTTTATGAACTCTCAACTCTAACTTCTAGGTTCTATTTTCCTAAAAATCAAATTTTATGGCTCTAGAAGCAAAAAATTAAAGCTTGGCATAATTATAAGCAACTGAAACACAGTAGAGTTTTGCAAGAGAAAAATAAACAATTTCTGCCCTCTTTTCTGTTTTTTTGAGGGACAAATTTTGAGCATACAAATAAAACAATCCTCTGGGACCTGTGACATTTTTTCTGAATAAAATGAGGATCTACCTGACTTAGCTCACTCTCCATTGTTTCTTAAAACAAACAGGTGCATTCTCGTCTTGAGACATTTTCACAGAGCTCTCCCTTCTGTAATGGTCTTCTCCTAGATCAGGGGTTCTCAAAGTGTGGTTCCCAAGTCAGCAGCAGCAGTATCACCTGGGAACTTTGTAGAATTGCGAATCCTCAGGCCTCACTGAAGATCTATTGGATCACGAACTCCAGCAATTTGTGTTTTAACAAGCCCTCCAGGTGATGCTGTTGTTACTTGCTAAAGTTCAGAACCACTGTCCTAGACACCTACACAGCAACTTCCTCACTTCCTTCAAGTCTTTCCTCAAACATCACCTTCTGAAAGAGGCCTATTTAAAATTGTACTCTTCACTCCTTCCATAAAACTCCATAATGTTTTGAACTATGCCCTCTTTTCCATCACCCATATTGTCTTCTAAAATACTATACAATTTACATTTTGACCATGTTATTGTTTGTCTCACCCTCACAAGACTACAAGTTCTCTGAGGGTAGTAATCATTTTATATTTCATTAAGTGATCACAAGTGTCTCAAACACAACCTGACATCCATTCATAACACACTAAATATCTTCTGAATTGATTGAGTGGATGGATAAGTGGAACTTCCTTGGTATAGCCAAAGGAAACAATTACACAAGGAAAGTGTGCCTAACTAGTAAGCTAGGAGTCCTCTGAGAGGAGGGGTCTGTGGGCCTGAGTAAATCATTAACAAGCAACACCTCGTTTTACTGTAAGGGTGGACCATAGGACGCACATGTATGTAAACACTGCTGACACTGGGCATGTTTTACAGAGCAAAGGAACAACCTAAGCATCCTGACTGGTGGTCATTTTCTTTTTCTCTATTATTAGGAAGATATCTTGGCAGAATTCTGCTTGTGGTTCTATTCATCCAGACAGTAGAAGCACAGCCATGTTAACATTGCCAAATGCCTCCCATCAGGTGCCATGCTGTTGGGGGTGAAAAGGCACTCACTGCATTACTACCCTTTCCTAAACAACAGCCAGTGCTCCCTGACGGAGGTGGGGAAGCTGCTTCTGTGGTTCTTACCTCCTCCCTGGGTTGTGGCGGGAGGGTCACAGTACCCTTTTGCCTTTCTATATCCGAGTATTAAAATGTCCCAAACAAAAGTAAGAAAATTTAGGAAGGGGGGGAAAAACACAATAAAATCACATGTTGTTTTTTTTTAATCCCCACTATGTTCCAACCCAGAGCTAAGTGTTTTTGTTTGACATTGACAATATGGCCCAAAGTCAATGGTTGATACCATGGTAACATTTACAACTATATAAACAACAAACACAGAAACCTCTGCTAAAATGTCACTTCCACTACAAATTTATTCCGAAGAAAATGTACAATTTTGAGGAACACTTACTCATAGGAACAATGCCAAGAAACACAGGCCTAAATAAATCAGATCAATTTACTGCCATTTACACACATTCAACACAGTACGTTTCTTTGTGAATGTCTAACGTTGGCCCTTTTATTGCCTTTAAAATGGTCTCCATGTTAGTCTCTGAAATTGACTAACCCAAGTGAAATGACAACTATATAAAATTTTTTTTAAGAAGAACCCCTTTAAACTCTAGCATATAAATGATGGTTACATTAATATCATTCCATACTTTTGGCTCCCGACCATCTGATTGCTTTGTTCAAGTACAACGATAAAAACTGCTCAGGGGAATGAGGAAACAGCATAGGGATCAGTGTTCTTAGCATGTACTAGTGCACTGGAGTCCTGATGCTTGTTTGCATTTGCTTGGAATAAGTATCTAAGGGACAATGAAGTTCTAAGCTGAAGCTACTATTTGAAATCCCAGAAACGGCTCCCGGGAATAGTTTGGCTTTTTTTGTGACAATAGATTTTCTGATGAAGCACACCATTCCCTCTTGAAAAAGACCTGGCACGGCTTCGTATGATAAAATCTGACCAATGCAAGGAACATGATGATCAGTTTGGGAACGGGTGTTTTAATAAAAGAAACATGAAATCGGCTGTGCTTTGGCAGGACAGACCCCACACCATCATGCGGGCCGTCCTCCTGGCCCACAGCTGATCCCTATCCCACTACACTGTGCGCGTTCCCACTGACATCACTGACAATGCTGGCACGGAGACGATGACATAACCCAAGAGCAGTCATGTTGCATTCTGCTTTGTTAGAGTCACATGAAAAACAAACCAACTTGCCCACCTCCTGCCTCTTCTCACTCGCCACCCCCTCCCGCCCTCCCCCCCAAAAAAGCCCTCCTCAGGAATAGATCTGAGGCTCAGCCGAGCTGTTCAATATGTGCATTTCTAGGCAAGGGTATAAATAGAGATAAGAACATTGCAACTGCAGAAAGGAAAAGGCAAGTCTTAAAAACAGTGATGCAGTAAAATGTAATAAATGTCAAATAAAGGAGGTGCAAAAAGTGGACTTCGAATTATCCAGATCACAGGTTATTAAAGGTTTTGAATCTGGAGCAATAAAATAGGTCAGCTAGTTCGGGAGGAGATAGCACTGGCCTTTAACTGTATTTTATAAAAAAAAATACCAATGCTCTAGCTGGTTTGGCTCAGTGATGGAGATTCGGCCCGAGGACTGAAGGGTCCCGGGTTCAGTTCCGGTCAATGGCAGGTACCTCGGTTGCAGGCTCAATCCACGGCCCTGATCGGGGCGCATGTGGGAGGCAATCAATTGATGTGTCTCTCTCACATTGATGTTTCTTTCTCTCTCCCCCTTCCTTCCACTCTAAAAAAATCAATGGAAAAATATCCTCAGGTGAAGATTAACAACAACAAACAACAACAACAAAACAGATACTAATGTACTAAGGTTCTTACTGTACTGATAACATTGAAGTTTATACAGTGATATTACAAACTAGCCTACATTACCCGCATAAATGCTTGATGCGTTCTACAGTTAGGGACTGTGCGTGATACTCTTACTCTTCCTGTAGTCACATCGGCGGTTCCATTAGACGAGAAGTAAAACCTCGACGGAGACTCTGCCTTCCTGCTCACATCCAGACTCATGTTATAAAACAAAACTGAAAAAAATGTAGAGAGAATTGCAATTAATTTCTAAAAGCATTTATTTTGTTATTTTTGAAGTGATCATAGTCAAAGTTATAGAGAATATTGAAAATGTCTTAAATTCTATTCAACAAATAGCTTTTTAAAAACTAACCTGAACTATGAAAGAGGGAACAATTTAAAAATACAAATTACGAAAGTTATTTTTATAAATAAAAAATGTAAAAATTTTTCTCTAGGTTTCTTATTTTAACAATATTAAAATCTTTAGTTATTTGCTTAATCCACTTAATATGTAAATGTTTCAAAATGGCAGTACCAAATTGTTACTAATAATAAAGGTCCTGAGTAAAGTTTCAAATTTCTTTGGAGTCCTTTTTCATGCATAGAAAATCTGTCTAAAGAAGTACAGTCAGAGTACTGTGCTCAAATGTCACCTGGAATATTTCTATCTTGTGTGGTTATATAATTAACTTCATATGTTGTTAGGTTCATTTATTTCCATTTGTTTCCAATTTGAGGGGTTGATCTTTTTCTTTTGATTTATTTGTTATTGTTTTTTAATGTAAAGTGAACACATGTTTCAAAGTCAAACCTATATAAACAGTGTACTCAAAGATGTCTTCTTTTCCAGCCCTGGGCCCTGGTAAGTCAGCTCCACAATTTTATTGGTTTCTAGTCTGAACTTCTGATTTGTGCAAAAATAAACAAGTACAGACAGACATTCTCAATAAATATTTTGGCAGTTCTGGAAGAACTTATTTCAGCGGTCACCAACCTTTCGGACCTCATGGACCACCGGTGGTCTGCAGACCACCGGTTGGTGACGGCTGACTTATTTCAAATCTGACATAGTACAGAGTAATCATCTGCTAATGATCTTCAGTAAGCAAAACAACAAGGAAAATTTACCAGAAACTTTTTTAAAAAAGTCCAAGCCAGATCTTATCAAGAAAGAGCCATTTCTTGAATCTAAAGAGGATCTTTGCAAAACAAGCTGCATCTATAGTTTGTTGAGGTGTCACTCATATAGGAGCAATAATTCGTTAAGTGGTATTTTGAATTTATGTAACTCCTGAAGTGTTCACTTATATTTTAGGCATAAATAACTCCTCTGAAAGTATTTTATCTATATTTCAGGGAAATCTAAGTATAGAACCTACACTACTCCTACAAATTTCAAATAAATCTGTCAATCTTCCTTTTATTTAGAAAATAAATAATAAAGTCCAAATCAATTGGCTTCAAAATCACAATAACTGAGGTTCAGTGCCTTAGAGATATTCAGACAAAAGTAAATGAAGAAAGGGGAATAAAAATCCACTCACAGTAAGAGGCAAAAATGTTTTGGTTTCATTAAACTCTAGTGGCTTGGTGCATGGATTTGTGCACATTGAAAGGAAATTAATTAGAAGAAATATTTTAATACTGCTATTCACCCTTTCTCTATAATAGAAGTGTCAACCAAATTCACGATTGACAATGACAGATCAAAACACATGCGTGCAATTGGCGCCAGTGAGAGCTTTATATGTATCACGCATGTGCAAGTCAACTTAGCCTTTTATACCTATAGAATAAACTTGCTTAATTAGACCTTCTTTCGGATGTAGCTAAACTTTTTCCAGCCCAGTGAAGCACCCTAACTTCTCTTTCAGGTAACTGTCAGCAACACAGCAGTAAAGATCAACACGAAGCAGATTATTATTTTAGACCACGCAAGGAGAACAAAGGGTAAAACATTTAACTGCAGCAGTGTTTGACTATATCTGTGCAGTGAGAAAACCTGAAGTCATTTTCAAGGTCCACCATTTCTTCTTTTCAGTCGGGTCAAGTTTCTAAGCTTTCTAAATCTCCATTTTCTGGCTAATGAAAAGAAAATAGGATTCTACCGAGTCGCCTATCTACGCTCTAGGACTTCTGTGAGGATCAAATGAGATGAGGCACAGGAAAACTCTTCACAGACACTTGGTTAAAGTGTGAAATGTTTGCACCTGGCTATAAAGCAAGTCGTGTTCCTGGGCTGAAGAAACTGCAAGGAGGCTAGTCATTGCTAGGGAGATGAAGCCAGGTGTTGCTACATGACGTCATTACCCGGATGGACACTTAGCATATTAGTCTTTTATATATATAGATACTTAATGTGAATTATTTCTCCCAAGGAGTCATTTTACAACTATAAAGCATGTTTTTGTAACACTTCTGGGGTTATTTATGAATTTCATATATTTGTTTTCAACCAATTAAAAAACATCTGGTCATAAAGGAATTGGTAGTACAACATATACTGATATCGCATAGAGGAAACAGTCCTATCAATTGAGATCTATCTTTTGCATAATCCATCAGCTTGTTTGTGCTCCTGTGATAATGGAGTCATGCTCTCAAACTGCCACTTCTTCCATCAGGAACCAGATGAAGGATATGCCCATAGTCTTATCACTGCATCTCTAGCCAGGACTTTCTCGGAGTGCTATAAAAAATGCACCTGACCACAAGTAGAGATGCTAGGCTCCTTCTGTACTTCTCACTACAGGCTAATTCAGACTGGAGCATCTGTTACACATCTGTTATTTGGCTCAGTATTTGCTGCCCTTCATGATGTTTAGATGAGGGCAGCCTGCAGGGTCATGAGTACAGTCAACTCTTAAGTGTGGGCTCATAAATTTTGTAAATTATTGATGTCCAAATGATAAACCCATGTCAGCTTCTCTCCTATCATAGGCTAGTTTCATTAGTAGTCATTCCCATATTAGCCTTAATATAACATAATTAGAAAAATTATCTTGCTAGTAAAAAATGTAATACTTAATCAAGTTACATATTTGGATTTGGAATTAGCCACAATTTTGGATGAGCCATATCAATGCTACTTTTTGCAGAGAAAAACGGAGTTAGCTACCTATAGAAAAATGTGCACAAGCACTCAGGAGTTGAGTGCCATAATAAATCCTTAACGGACGCGTGTTATTTATGAAAAGTAGAATCAGGTTCTGGACTTTAGAAAGCTTCTTCAGTTACTCAAACAGGATAGAATATAAAGAAAAGAATGTTCTCTCTCCCTGGGTTTCCAAGTTCAGCCAACACCATGCTTTAAGGAGCCCAGTAAAACAGAGGAGGAACTGTGGTGATGCTTTTTCTGTTCTAAAGAGCTGTTACAGATTAAGCTCAGATAGTTCACTTTAAATAATACAGCAAGTGATACAGCTGATTTGCTTATCATAACCTCTAAACAATAGTAACCTCTTAATGTGCCCCACTCATAGGTTAGAATAATGAGAGCATCTGAAATGGGCAAGAAAGGTGTATCAGGTGACTGCTCTCTCCTGCCCTTAACCAGTCCTCCAATGTGACACAAAGTGAGGGCTCAAAAGATGACAGTGAGATTAATGGGTAAAGTACACATTCTATTGATTTTGTAAGGGTGCCCTTACCAATATAACCTGGAACCTCTTTGCCCTTGTATGAGAAACAGAGTGTTAGATCCATGCACACAGAAGGCAATCCATTTTCAATACAGTCAAAGTTTGTTCTATTTACTGACTCAGGATGGTCTAAAGAAGCTTCGACAATCACTACAGGTCTTGTCCTAAGGAGGAAATAAAATTAGCAATATTAACTACAGAATTATTTTTCCTTAGGAAAAGAATTGCATTTGTTTTGTCAGTTTCCATTGACTAAGTAATTTCATGAAACTGTTTTATTAATAGTATGTGCATATAAACTCAATTAAATTTCCATGCATGAATCAAGAGGGATTTTCATAAAATATTGACTCTGTCTGATTATATTAATTATATCTATGTAAGGTGGGAAAAGTATCCTAAAGTTCAATAATTAAATTTTGGAATACCAAAAGGAGGGTTTTAAGGTCACCACCATTGCTGATTTTAAAAATTGCCTCCCATCATTGACACTAAAGCCCAATTGTCATTAAGCAGCGAAATGTATCAACCTTACCTTAGCAACACAGCAGAATTGGACCGAAAAGCACCAACTGCAATATCTGGAAGATAAAAAAACAACACAGATTATTGATCATCATTAGTCAAAGAGAATTACTTTTCAGTCAGAAATACTTAACTACATATCACCTTTTGACTACATCAAAACACTATTTACCAAAAATTAATTAGAAAAGACATGCTTACGTACATCTTAAAATTCATTCCACATTTGTCTGAATCTACCCAGTTGTAACAACATTCATCCCTTTATAATATAAACATAACGTGATATAAAATGAAAATCCAATTTTTGGACTAGAAACATTCACCCAGAAATCTTTCAAATTACAAAAAGAGAACCCACAAAAATAGTCTTCTTTCTTTTCATCATCATACCTAGAAACCCGGTGCACGACATTCGTGTACTTGTGGGGGAGAGGCCCTCAGCCCAGGCTGTGCCCTCTCGCAGTCCTGGACCCCTCGGGGGATGTCTGCCTGCTGCGGGGGCAGGAGAGGCTCCCGCCACTGCTGCTGTGCTCACCAGCCATGAACCCACTGGCAAGCCCAGTTTCTGGCTGAGCGGTATTTCCCCTGTGGGAGCGCATTGACCACCAGAGGGCAGACACCTGTGTTGAATGTCTGCCCCCTGGTGGTCAGTGCACATAATAGCGACTGGTCTTTCTGCCATTTGGTTGATTTGCATATTAGCCTGTTATTATATAGGATGGTTCATTTACTTTTATGGTTTTTAATTTTATAAAGAATAAGGAATGCCCTAACCGGTTTGGCACAGTGGATAGAGCATCGACCTGCAGACTGAACAGTCCCAGGTTCGATTCCGGTCAAGGGCATGTACCTTGGTTGTGGGCACATCCCCAGTAGGAGGTGTGCAGGAAGCAGCTGATCGATGTTTCTCTGTCATCAATGTTTCTAACTCTCTATCTCCCTTCCTCTCTGTAAAAAAATCAATAAAATATATATTTTTTTAAAAAAGAATAAGGAATAATGTTAAATAACTAAGTGTAAAGCTCAGGAATTACTTAACCATTTCAGAGACATCCTTGAATTCAAAAAAGCTTTAAAAATGAAGGAAAAAGTTATCAGTAAATCAGAACTCTCTTATGTATGTATTTCTCAATAAATAGAATCCACAACAGAGCTTATCCCAATATAAAAAATAAGGTAAATTTTATACTCACCCATATATCCATTATTATCTGCATCGATTTGCCCCGATATGGACTGTCCAAACATACTTAAGGATTTGCTGATTTGAAGCCCTTCAATTCTCTAAAAAACAGGTAAGTTGAGTGAGAAGTGCTTTTGAACACCCTCTATTCTAGAGAAGCAGTGATTTAGTTAAAAAGCCTTCCCATGCCCCGGCACATTTATGAGCAAAATATATTTTAGCTAAGTCAAACACTTGTATCTAAGAGAAACAAAATTTTCCAGCTTTCCCTGGGCAGTTGACATCTAAAAAAATTGCTTTATTTTGTGAGCAAAGGGAAATCATGTAGTACAGATCTCCTATAATGGTTCTGACTCCTCTCCCCAGTCTTCTCTCTGGTTCTATATTTATTTCCCTGACCAGCATGAATTACCAAACAAGTGATCTGGAAAATAAGACATGGCTATTCACTTAGTGGAGCCCTCAACTCAGGCTTATGAGGAAAGCCACCCGTTAGCCGACTGCATCCTAGCATTTGACAAGGACAACTCAAGTCCTGTGCTTCCTATTCCATGTGTCTCATTTCATGTCTAGATAGTGATTTATAAGTATCAGGCTGCTATCCAGACTTAGAAAATCAGTATTTCTTACTAGACAAACACATACCTTTCATGTTAAATGTAGAAAGCCACATGCCTATTTTTGCCTAATCAGAAATTATAATATTAGCTAATGTTTTCATAAAAGTGTCTTTGGAAAAGCTTTTCTTCTCTGCATGTGCATATAGTTGTTTTCTATGCCCTGAACTGGTCTATTTTTTCAGATTATAGAAGTGAAGTCAGAGTTAGATCAGGAACTTTATTAAAGTGCTATCGGCTTACTGCTTTGCACTGAAAGAACACAGAGTAACATATAGAGAGTTTGCTCTCTCTGTGTGATCTCCATGAAATATGGGGCTTTAGCTACAAGACATGATAGTTAATCAAATCCAAATGTGCTCATTTGGAATAGTATAGATATTACCTCAGAACATGAATTTAATGAAATCCAGAGAGAAATCTTTATAGGTTAACGACAAACCAGGATGGACGTGAACTAGAACTCTTATTTATGGGGGGGGAAATGGTTCCAAAGACTTACTAATCCTCTTACAAATGAATCCATCTACTATAGTGATAAAAATGGTGAAATAGAATAGTTAAGTATTTGAACTAACAAGTTAAGAAAAAGGAGTCTCATTAACACCGGAAATGTTAAAGAAGCTTTTATTACCAATGCTTCTTTTGAAAATGGAATCATCTCCTACCTGTGAGAAGGCCAATGAGATCCCATCTGCTCCACCATTGTAAATATAAATGGCGCCTCGCAAGTCATCTTCCTGTGGGGCTCCAATAGCAACATCTATTCAAGAAGTGGTGGAAAAATAAATCCTTCATATAAAGAATGCAACTCTGAAAACTAACCTGCATGCTCCTTAATCATATCAGATAACATAAGAAACTCCTTATAAAAAAAACTAACACTTTTCTCATTAGAAAAAGATTACAAAATACTAGTATCATCACAACAATGTACAGTGCTGTACAGAATAGTGGGTGCATGAAAGAACCAGGGTAAATGGGTCTGAGAGGCAGTTTAACAGAATAGCTAAGGGCCTGGACCCCAGCATTGCTGCCGTGCTGTTATACTGGACACAGTTCGTAACGTCTCTGTGTGTCTTCTGTTCCCTCACCTATAATACAGGGTCATAAGAGAACTCAGTCACTCAACATAGAAGGACATTATTCATCTACAGTGCTCAGAGCAGCACCTAGAACATAATCAATTATCCTCATCTATGTAGAGCATAACCAAAGAATCCTTACTTTGAGTTTTTGAGTTCTAAGATTTACTTTCTTTGCAAAATGACTTCTAAATTAACTCATGTTCCAATGCAAGTAATGAAGGTATTTGTTCAGGGTATCTGTACACACACACACACACACACACACACAAGATTTCAGAAAATAGATTTGTTCAATAAAATAAAGACTGCATCACCTTTATGACTTTATTAAGATTCAAATCAGATTTTGACACCAGGAGAAAAGATTTGATCAACTAACATAAAAAAAAAAAAAGCCAAGTGAAAATAGAAGCTATGAATGACATGGTTGGTTACGTGCTGTAAATATACAGTACATAGAGAAAAAACTCTACATTTTTCTACTTATTTACTAAGTATTATGTCTATTTATTTGGGTATATTCATATTTTTATTTATATGCAATGTTTTCTTATTACTTTAATAGAAACCTAAAATATAGAAAGTTTGCTTTTATGATTTTCATTTCTTATCACTGTTCATCAGACCTAAAAACTTTTTATAAAACCAGGGGCAGTTTTTTACTGCCATTTCAATGCAAATAAAATAATCTTTAATATATTCTTTAGACCAGTGGTTCTCAACCTTCCTAACACCGTGACCCTTTAATACAGTTCCTCATGTTGTGGTGACCCTCAATTTCATTGTTACAAATTGAACATAATTAAAGCATAGTGATTAATCACAAAAACAATATGTAATTATATATCTGTTTTCTGATGGTCTTAGGCGACCCCAGTGAAAGGGTCGTTCGACCCCAAAGGGGTCGTGACCCACAGGTTGAGAACCACTGCTTTAGACCAAATACTGTGCAGTTTTAAAACTGCAAAAGCTTTTCTATTTTCATATAAAAATAACTGGTTGATATATCTTATACTGTATTTTGTTTTGACCTGCTAAGGCTACCTTCCTTGACTTGTACAAATTATTTTAAATTTTCATACACAAATACACCCATTCATTTGTTCATTCAGTGGGCAACTATTGAGCACCTACTAAATTTCTGCTGAAAAATCTGAAAAAAATACTGCCCTGTACTGGCAGCTCCTGGCAAATGTTTGGAATACAGTATTAAAAATGCTAAAGGGACTTATTTAAAACAAAAAAGAGAACTAATTAGTAATAAGAAAACATATGAAAGTATAAATCTCACCAGTAAAAGTAAACATATAGCTAAGGTAGTGGATTAAGCACTTACAAAGATAGTATGAAGGTTAAAAGGCAGAAGTAGTAAAAATAACTACAACTACAGTAATTAGTTAAGGAATAAACAAAATGAATAATGTAAGTTGTTACAAAAAATATAAAATGTGGGAAAGGGGAGTAAAAATGTAGAGTTTTAAAATTCATTCAAATTTAAGTTGATGTCAACTTAAAGTAGACTGTTTTGTAAATCTATATACTGTTATTTATGAGCCTCTTCATAACTACAAAGCAAAAACTGATGGTAGATATATAAAAGATAATGAGAAAGGAATCTAAACATAACATTAAAGAAAGTCATCAAACCACAAGGGAAAAAAACAAGAAGATAGGAACTACAAAACAACAAAATGGCAATAAGTACGTACTTACCAACAACTACTTAAAAATAAATGGACTAACATCTTCAACCAAAAGAGTGGCTAAGTGGATTGAAGACAAACAAATAAACAAAAACAAGACCCATCTATATGTTGCCTACTAGAGACTTAATTAGATGTAAGAACACACACAGACTGAAAGTGAAGGAATGAAAAAGATATTCCATGTAAATGGAAAACAAAAGAAAGCTGGAGTAGCTGTATCTATATAAGACAAAATAGACTTTAAAACAAAGATCGTAATAAAACACAGAAAAGATAATTACATAATGATACATGAGCAAATTCAAAAGTAGGTAATATTTGAAAATATTTTTGAAGCAAACATAGAAGCACCTTAATATATAAAGTAAATATTAACAGACTTAAAGGGAGAAATTGATAGTATACTATAATAATAGGAAACTAGAATACCCCACTTACACCAATGATTTCCAGACAGAAAATCAATAAGAAACATGGGCTTTAAATAACACATTAAACCTGATAGATTTAATAAATATATATAGAACATTCCATCCAAGAACAGCAGAATATGGATTCTAGTGAAGTACAAATGGAACATTCTCCAGTGTAGATAGTTAAGCCACAAAACAAGTCTTAATAAATTTAAGAAGATTGAAATCATACCTAACATCTTTTCTGACCACAATGGTATAAACTAGAAATCAATTATAAGAAGAAAACTAGAAAAATTACAAATATATGGAAATTAAACAACATGATACTTAACCAATGAGGTCAACAAAGAAATAAAAGGAATCATAAAAGATTACTATGAATAATTATATGCCAACAAGTTGGACAACTTAGAAGAAATGGATAAATTCCTGGAAACATACACTCATCTAAGATTGAACATGAAAAATAGTAAACCTGAATAGACTGAATTGGTAATTGAAAATCTCCCAAGAAACACAAGCCTAGAACCCAATGACTTCACTGGTGGATTCTACCAAACATTAAGATTTTTTTAAAAATATATATTTTATTGATTTTTCACAGAAAGGAAGGAACGAAACATCAATGAGAGAGAAACATTAACCAGCTGCCTCCTGCACACCTCCTACTGGGGATGTGCCCGCAATCAAGGTACATGCCCCTGGCCAGAATCGAACCTGGGACCTTTCAGTCCACAGGCCGACGCTCTATCCACTGAGCCAAACTGGTTAGGGCCCAAACATTAAGATTTAATACCTATCCTTCTCAACTCTTTCAGAAAATTGAAAAGGAGGAAGGGCTGCCAAACTTGTGTTTTGAGACCAGAAGTATCCTGATACCAAAAGCAGACAAGAACACCACAAAAAGCCGTGGCTGGTTTGGCTCAGTGGATAAAGTGTTGGCCTGCGGACTGGGGGGGTCCCAGATTCGATTCCAGTCAAGGGCACATGTGGGCTCGATCCCCAGTAGGGGGCGTGTGCAGGAGTTAACCGATCAATGATTCTCTCTCATCATTGATGTTTGTCTCTCTCTTCCTCTCCTTTCCTCTCTAAAATCAATAAAAAAATATATTTTTAAAATAGAACACAAAAAGAGAAAAGTACAGGCCAATATCCCTGAGGTACACAGAAATCCTCTGTAAATCCTTTGTAAAATATAGCGAACCAAAATCAATTGTACATTAAAAGGATCACACATTCTGACCACATTGGATTTATTTCAGGGATGCAAGGATGGTTCAACATTCACAAATCAATCAACATGATACACCACACTAATAAAAGCAAAGATAAAAATCATCATCACAATAGATGCAAAAAAAAAAAAGAGCATTTGACCAAGTTTACCAAACATTTTTGACAAAAATGCTCAGCAAAATGGGTCTAGAAGGAACATACCTCAACATCATAAAGGCCATGTACAACAAGCCTCAAACCTTTTCATCTATTATTAGGAACAATTCAAAAATGCCCACTTTCACCACTTTTATTCCACATACTATTAAAGTCCTAGCCAGAACAATTAGGTACATAAAAGAAAAACAAAAGGCATTCAAATTGGACAGATAGAAGTAGAACTGTCACAATTTTCCCATTACATGATTTTATTTGTAGAAAACCCTAAAGACTTCACCAAAAAACCTGTTAGAACTAATAAAAAATTGCAGTAATGTTGCAGGGTACAAAATCAATATACAAAAATCTGTTGTGTTTCTATACCCTAACAAGCTATTAGAAAGAGTAACTAAGAAAATAATCCTATTTACAACTGCACCAAAAAGAATCAAATACTTAGAAATAAATTAAACTAAAGAGGTGAAAGACCTATACACTGAAAACTTTAAGACATTAATAAAAAAATGAAGACAAAAATAAATGGAAAGGTTCTTCATGTTCATGAATTGAAAGAATTAATATTGTTAAAATGTACATATTACTGAAAGCAATCTACAAATTATTGCAATCCTTATCAAAACTCCAGGGGCATTATTCACAGAATTAGAAAAAAAATCCTAAAATTTGTATTGAACCACAAAAGGCCCTGAATAGCCACAGCAATCTTAAGAAAAACAAAGCCAGAGACATCACACTCCCTGATTTCAAACTGTATTACAAAGCTATACTAATCAAAACAGCATGATAGTGGCATAAAAATAGACATATAGATCACTGGAACAGAAGAGAGATCCCAGAAATAAATAAATCTACACACACACACACACACACAAACACACACACACACACATATATATAGTCAATTCATTTAAGAATATACAATGGAGAAACAGTAATAAATGATGATGGGAAAACTGGACAACTACATGCAAAAGAATGAAACTAGACCACTACCTTATACCATACACAAAAATTAACTCAGAATATCTATCATAGAATTTTATACTCTTTAATGTAAAATGTTATTTGTATAACCATAATCATAAAAATATCTATCTTTTTGTTTTTAATATAGTAAAAAAATTCCAGAAATGGTAATGTTTGTATACAAAATTACACTATCTTACATTTAATGGGGCTCATTGAAAGCATATGTTCAACAATCCACTAACTTTCTCCTTGCAGAGTAACATTTTAGACATCTAAAGTAGAAAGAAGAAAGCACTTAGGCATAAAAAGGAATTAAGGAAGTGAGAATTTACAGTACTCCACTAATTTTTGATATCCATATAAATTTTGACCAAATATTACCATATACCAATCATCAAAGACTATATCAAGAAGACACAATTCTAGCTCTGAAAATAAATATCGAACACTTATTTGCTGAACTCTATGAATCACACACATTCTCTCAAACCTATTGATCATTTTATTTATTTATTTTTATATTTCTTTATTGATTTCAGAGAGGAAGGAAGAGGGAAAGATAGAAACATCAATGATGAGAGAGAATCATTGATTGGCTGCCTCCTACACACCCCCTACTGGGGATGGAGCCCACAACCCAGGCATGTGCCCTTTGCAGGAATCGAACCTGGGACCCTCCAGTCCGCAGGCCGATGCTCTATCCACTGAGCTAAACTGGCTAGGGCCTATTCATCATTTTATGCCTAGTTTTAACAGACTTGGTACACTCAGGGCTAGATTGGAAAACACAAATTTTAAGAGGGAAGGCTGGTAGAAACAAGTACTTCAGCAGCTGGGCTGATTTCTAGGCAATAGGCACAGTTACGATGGTACCATCTATTCCATTATAGAAATTGTCCCATATCAGTTGATAAATAGCCACTATTCTTGAGTCTACTAGTTGCACCTCACCACTGCTCAGGACTCAATCATGGGATCCCTCAGATCCTCCCACAATGCTACAGCTGAACAAGGAACTCCTGGTATAGCAGGGGCTTCCAGAACCCTGCGCCAGCTCTGCAGCCAGCCTCCACTGGGCTTTGTCAGAGTCTTTATTGTAACAACAGTGAAAGAATAGGGTCCAACGAATCTATGACATACATTTTCTCCACATTTTAACATTTCTGAAATTAGAATCCTTTTTAGAATAGAAAAATGGTGGGTCACAATTTAACAGCATTTTTTAGGGGCACAAAAAATGCCACTCATAACGGATGGTGCCTCAGAACCAATGGCATATAACAACAGTAAGAATCAATAGCTGACAACTAAGGAGAAGTCAGGTGTGACTGAAAAAAGAAAAAAAGAGCATACATTCTGGCCCCATTTTCTATAGAAAGACAAACAACATAAAACTCCAATCATATTTTCTTCCATGTACCATTTTAAAAGTGGAAATCAAGTACTAAATTGGATACTTTTACTTACCTTCAAAGCCATCATTATCGATGTCACCAAGATTAACTATAGATTCCCCAAATCTTGCAGCATATTTGTCACTTCCAACGAGCGCTGTTTCCATTTCATTCATGACTGCTCCCTAGATAGAAAGGGGGAGAAAGGTGTCATTAGAACACTCCCTGACAACTTTACACATGATTTACTGTTGTAATTGGATATTGATTTTTTTCTAATGCTTCAAACAAGTTGGACAAACTACAGACGGAGCTGTAGTACACACATCTCAGTTCAATTCAATAAATATTTATCAAGCACATGTCAACACATAATAGTATGATTAGAGCTCAAAGGATATAAAAAATTGTCAAACTCATGATTCTTAGTTTTGAAAAATCCAATAAATCATTTTGATAATTCAATTTAGCAAATATTTATCGAGTTCCTACTGCAGGCACTGCACTCTACAGACTGAACAAGTGAAAGGGAATAGGCATGTGTTTATATGTCACAGGCCCTTTCCTAAAGAAGCCCAGAGTTACAGGAAAGGCTACACACAAGCATGTAAATGACTTAGAAGTACAGACTGCTTGGTAATATCAAAGAGCAAGGAAAGTATATGTAATTGTGAGAGCCGGGAGAGATTTCATAAACAATATTCAAGGTAACTATTGAAGGATGGGCATAATTTTAATACACAGAGGAAATTATCAGCAAAGCACAAATTCCAAAGACTTTGGCTATCATGAACAGTGTGTATAATGAGTGAGAATAAAATATTCAGATTGGATCCTTGTAGGGTGGTAGTGTGAACACTGGGGGAAATTTACTCTCAATTTAGAGGACAATAGGAAGCTGCTGAAGGTTTCTGAGTTGAGGAGTGATGCAACCAAAGCTGGCCTTTGGAACAGTATTCCAGCAGCAATGAACGCTGGTCAACCGCTATCCCTGAAGTGGGAAGATGAGTTACTACAATAAGACATTCCATTATGTTGCAATCATAGCTACCAGACTCTCTAAATGCCAATCATGTCACTCTCTTGTAGAAAAAATATCCACGCAATACTTACTCATTCCTCCACTCAAATAGGTCTGTTCATCATTTCCTAAGTGGACGCATCTTCTTCCCCTTGGCTAGGGCCCTTCACCTTTTACTTTCGAACTAAAATATTCCTGTACTTATTTTGCTCCCAGAGAATCACCTAATTTAAAGAGCAGAAGGCAGAAGAGACTCCAACAAGGATGAGAAGGTGCAGACCTAAGGAAATGCAAAGGCACTGAAGTTCCAGGGGAGAGTTTCAAAAAGGGGTAATCACTCTTCTGTGAGCATTCTCCAGTCACAGAGAACGGTGACCAAGGGTTCAACCGCTGGGGACCCCTGAGAGCTATTTTAGTAGAAGTAGGTGGAAGCCATATTCATTCAAGTACCATTATTTCTTGAGTTCATTAACAAATAATTACTGAGCACCTACTTGTCCAGGACTCTGTCAGGCCCGGAGGAAACAGCAGTAAACAAGACAGATGATCCCTTTCCACAGGGTGTCTACATTCCAGGAGAGGAACAGATATTAGCAAACCAAACTAATAAGTATATAATATAATTCCTTTGTGGTAGTGGTTAGTGCCTTTTTAGAGAGGTATAAAACAAGAAGTTAGAAAGGAGCAAAGCAAGAATAATCGATGCCAGAGTAAGCTTTAAAAGCTGAAATCAATTACGATTTTTAACCCCAGTGTTCAATAGTGGTGGCTGAGGGCAGGAGTGAGGAAAGAACTAAAGGGTAGACTTGTGGGTACAGCTCCTCTTTTGCCCTTTAAGCAAAGGAGCTCCACTTTTATCTGGTTTTCATATTGGGATTGCTTAAGATTTCAATGAGAACAACAAGGTCCTATATTGCCTTATTTTAGGTATATATGTTATTGTTCAAACTAAATAGCTCTGCCAGAAAAAGTAATAATACATGACATCACTATTAATGAGGTATGATCACTTTGCAGATTATAAGCTTTTACTATTAAATTTAGATTAAAACAGTATAGAAAATTCCAACACATACATAACTTTCCTGCTCTAAATCTGGAACTTTCAGAATCTCACAGCTTTATAAGACTACTAGGGGCCCGGTGCATGAAATTTGTGCACAGGGGCTGGGTCCCTCAGCCCAACCTGCACCCTCTCCAAACTGGGAGCCTTCAGGGGAACCCTCTCCAACCCAGGAGTTTCTGTCTGTCTTTGCAATCATATGAGCAAGTTGTCTGAGACCCCAACCCAGTTTGGTTTGGTGCTCACAGAATAATAGAGGTCTTTTTTTTTCTTTGCTCCATTGGTGGAGATTTCCTAGAAGTTGCAGGATATCTTCCTTTTAATTTTCCCTCAACACTCTGACTTTACTTATGTCTCTCACCTTTGCTTTCCCTCCATCCCCCACCTGCAACAGTAACTTGCACCAGGCTTACTTTGCTCTAGTGTCTAGGACAGTGATGGTGAACCTATGACATGCGTGTCAGAGATGACACGCAAACTCACTTTTTTGGTTGATTTTTCTTTGTTAAATGGCACTTAAATACATAAAATAAATATCAAAAATATAAATCTTTGTTTTACTATGTTTGCAAATATCAAAAAATTTCTATATGTGACACGGCACCAGAGTTAAGTTAGGTTTTTCAAAATGCTGACACGCTGAGCTCAAAAGGTTCGCCATCACTGGTCTAGGAGATCCTGCAATGAATCTGCCAACAGAACTATGATTCCCAGCATTCCTGGTGCTCCCCGTGCTCTAGGCTTCCGCTTCTGGTCCAGGGGCTGCCACCAGAACTACAATTCCCAGAATTTCTGGTGCACCCTGTGCTCTTGGTTTCTGCTTCCAGTCCAGGGGCTGCAGAAACCAAAAGGACTGGGAACTCCAGATGCCTCCAGACTGGGCTGACAGGACCGGACACTCCAGTGGCATCCCTGGGACCCCAGCTGCTCAGAGCTGGCGTGTACGTGCACTGGCCACAGGCCCACCATCTTTGTCGGGTTAATTTGCATACTCACTCCTGATTGGCTGTGGGCATCATGGAGGGATGGTTAATTTACATTATTTGTCTATTATTAGTATAGATTTCCTCTTAAATTTTAAAAAGTTTAGTCTCATGTTTAATATAGAAATTTATTAAATGGTGTGGAACCACTGATTAAATAAGATTACAAATACCTTCTTGAAACAGATTTTATTTTGTTAAATCCTACCTATGCCTTAAGAAAGGAACTAATGTTCTCACAAACGCACTCATATTCTTAAACCAAAGGCAGGCCCAAAGGACCCCATGAAGACCCTATCAATTCTCTGCTTTGATTTAAGGTCAAGAAGATAGGCTGGCAAGACAAGGCTAGCAGAACTCTTTTAATTGACCTGTCCATAATTTAAAACTCAACAGTAAGCAATAATTACGTATTTCTACAAATCCTATATCCACTGTGGAAGAAACTATGTCAATTTTATATTCTTATCAATCTATATTAGTTGTGCAAATTAATATTTTATCAAAACATGTCTTGATGGTCAATGGTCAAATCAAGAAATTGAAAATATGAAATATTTTCTCTTCTACTTCAAGTAATATTTTATAATTATTAAATCATATAAGGACAATTCACTAAATAAGAAATCCACATTTTGAAGGATGCAAACATCATGCTTTCAAGTTAGATTTGTGCCACAATGAAAACTGAAAGAAACGTCATATATTGCAGTGAACACCTCCCAGCTGTGAACAGAGAAGCTCTGGAATGACTCATCACCTCCTTCTGGAATGGCAAAATGGGTCAGTGGCCCATTTACCATCATATTCTATTTCATTTTGGGAGCGTCAGTACCATACCAGAATTTTCACTTTCAGCAGTAAAATAAGCCTAAGGATCTGTAGTCTCAGAGCTCCAGAATAAGTTCCCAACACAGTCCCCCGAGGGGCTCCCAGTTTGGGGACCCTTGGACTTACTGAGCCGGAGTTGATGTACACGAACACTCTGCCTTCCTCCCTGACGCTGCTCTGCATGGGAGCTCCCACCAGCACGTCCGAGAAGCCGTCTGCATTGAGGTCCACGGCACAGATAGAAGCTCCAAAATAAGAGCCAAGCTGCTCCAAAAACAAACCAGACCCAGTCACCGAGAAAAAAGCAGGGTTAGTCACCAAAGCCCCCAGGGAGACCAAAGGTAGAGACATATTACCTTTTTACCTTTCATTTCATGTAAGATCGTTAGTGCTCTTTCATCAATTCTGAATATGTATGCCTGCAATTGTGAAAAGAATTAGAAAAGGTTAGACTATGACATTTAAAAATTTTTTTTCATTTGATCAAAACATCATTTTTCATAACTTGTAATTGCTCAAATACAGTTCTAAAAATCCCTTTCAGAATGATCCCAAAGGTTTAGGAAACCACGTTCAGGCTAACATGCCTTCCTGGCAAAACTACCTTCTCGGGAGCTACCTCCTGGCCCTTGAGAGAGAGCGCAGAAAGAAAGCGTTTTTGCCTCACTTTTCAAAGTAAGGCTGAGAAAAATTTAGTAACCTTTACACAACAAGTGTAATGAAAACTAAAGCCAAAAATAACATCTTATTCTTTGTAGTCTTACCATAAAACCTGTTGCTGCCTCAATTTCCCTTTAGTTGTAAACTTGTTAACCAATAAATATAATCCTCGGGCACCTTGAGACAGTTCTCTTAAAAACAGTTTACTCATAAGAAAAAAAAAAAAAGCTTCATTTGACATATAATTTTCCTTAAAGCTTTTCTGCCCAATTTTTTCTAAAAGCCGTACAACATTCACCAATTCCACTAAATGCAGCACGTGGCTCATCATTTCTAGCTTTCATTCCTTAGCAAGTGTGCACTTCCTCCCTTAACCTCTCCTCTCATGCAATCTATTTGGACCCTCGTAAGAAATAAATATAAAAATGTAGTTCTTACTTTACCAATCTGTTCATGCTGAGGAGCTCCTCCGATGACTTCGGTGGTATCCCTACTCCAAAAGTGACCAGCTCCAACTGAGTATCCTTCAAGAAAACGGACACAATTGTGAGACTTGTCATCTGCCATGGGTGAAATATATTATCACATACCCACTCAGAATTAAGTGAGACTGAATACAAAGTGACTACACGGAACAGAATTTTAATAACATTTAGCAAAGCAATACTAGTACACACAACTGGTCATTCATTTTATGCTTTAATTATTAATATGTGTGTCATGAAACAAATTGAAGATAGCACCTTTACATTTGGTTTGTTAGTCTCTGTGTAGTACCAGGACATGCAAGCTTCCTGCATGTCCTTTTACTACAGAAATATTTTAGAGTATATAAAATATGACATTTAAACTTTAAGTATAAATTTCCTAGGTTGCAATTTTTTTGCCATGAAATCTTTATTATGATAAAATTTTATGATGATAGAAATGCGGAAATATTTTGGTTTTATTATGTAATAAAAAGGGTAATGCCAAGTTATATTTTATAATACTTGAAGATAATCTTCAACTATAAACAAGTAAATGTTGAATTGTAAATGAATCCCCTCTGTTTGAAAGTAAATTCCTTCTGTTCAAATGGGAAAAATAGTACTGCTTTTCTTATCATTATTTCTGAGTATAAACTGCTCACATTTGAAACACATATGGTTTAAGCAAATCTGTACTTTCTAAGAAACTATAGGAAAAGCATTCCTTTTACTATAATGGAAATTAATGCCAGAAAAATCTTGTGTTTCTATTGAAACAAACTATAAATAGTCCCACCTCTGATTCATTAAATAAGGATAAGAAGATAAATAAGGATAAGAAGATAAAAATAGCTAAGCTATGAGAAATATTATAAGAACTTATGAGGCAAAGGTCAATGAGCTCTTTTTCAGACCCATATGCTTCATAATGTTACCCATTGTCTAGAATGCAGTCGACAGCCTGACGGATTTTCAGCTGGTCCTTTAAGAAACTATACTTACTTACTCTTATATAATTAAATGAGTTAATTAATATAGAGTGCTTACAAAAGTTCCTCAGATATGGTAAGCAATCAATACTACCTTTATAATAATAAAGATACAAGCCCTCAAGTGTTTTACTCCACAGAATAAACACTTTGCAGTAAACCAGGAATTCCAGTCTAAGAATTATATGTCGATGACTGTAGTTACCTATGTTCAATGTAAGTTAAAATTTCATAGATTGGATTCTTAAACAAACTCTCTTTTTAATAACCACTGGCCATTTTGATCTTTTTTTTTTTTTTAATCCTCACCTAAGGTATTTTTCCACTGATTTTTACAGAGAGTGGAAGAGAGAGGAAAAGACAGAAATATGGTATTGACATGTGAGAGAAACACATGGATTGGTTGCCTCCTGCACACGCTGGGGAGGAGCCTGCAACCAAGGTACATGGCCTTGACCAGAATCGAACCCAGGACCCTTTGGTCCACAGGCCGATGCTCTATTCTCTGAGCCAAACTGGCTAGGGCCATTTTGATCTTTTGAAAATATAATTTCCCTTATTTATAATCACTAGTATCTGTAAGAAAGATTATAATTTCAGTTTGTCAATTTTTACAGTACCTAAGTAACTTCCAAATTTCACTTGATTGTCACTGTCTGAAAAAGCCACATATTTATTTGAAGTTATACTGTAGACAAAAATAGAGCCAGTCCAAAAATATGATCCTGGAGCTCCCATCACAATTAAATCCTGCAAGAAATAAACAATTTAGCATCATTTAGAAGTTTAATCTCACCACCCCAAACCTCTTCCAGATATACATTTTAAGTAAATAGTAACAAGAATAGATTTTTTATGATAAACTTCTAAAGCCTGAGCATTTTATGAATTTAAAAACACACCAGGAAAAAAAAAAAAGCCAGAGAAGCTAGCTAATGGATTTTCACTAAAAGTAGAGTTTTAGAAAAGAAACTTTCACTTCACACTTATCAGTGGACTTAGAAACCAAAGGCAGAATCATTGAACACTAGAGTAAGTTTTCAGGAGAAAGGCAACATGGTTTCTATTAAAGTCAATCGTATCTGGGTAATTCATCAGTGCTCATTACAGAGATAATCATGTGTTGTCAAAGAGTGAAAAAGTAGACAATTTATTTCAATTTGCAAAAAGCCATTAACTAGTTTCCTTAACAATGTTATATTAGAAAAAAAAAGAAATCCAATAAAACAGTGGTTCTCAACCTTCTGGCCCTTTAAATACAGTTCCTCATGTGGTGACCCAACCATAAAATTATTTTCGTTGCTAATTCATAACTGTAATCTTGCTACTGTTATGAATCATAATGTAAATATCTGATATGCAGGATGGTCTTAGGCGACCCCTGTGAAAGGGTCGTTCGACCACCAAAAGGGTTGCGACCCACAGGTTGAGAATCGCTGTAATAAAATCTTGGGCATGCGGTTAATGATTCTCTCTTATCATTGATGTTTCTATCTCTCTCCTCATTCCTCTCTGAAATCAATAAAAAAATATTTTTTAAAAATCTGGGGACGTATTTGATGATAAATATGGATTTAGAAAAAGCAAACAGAGGGAAGGTCGAATAAGCAGATAGTTGTCTAGTAAAATATGAAAACTTTCAGCAACCAAACCTACTTAACATATTTCTAAATTTCCTAAACAATTCTGAATTTCAAAAAAGATCAATTTAAATATACATTAAAGAAATCATTGCTTTTTTTACATAGTAGGTAATATTTATGGAAATTGTAAACCTAAGGCCTTCTACATAGATTCAGAAAACATTCATGAATTCATAACTGGTTTTTAAGGGAAACTGGGAACTTTGGAGGTTGAGTACAACTGTGATCATTCACTGGGACTCACAGAATGACTAGAGTGGTAGAAAAAGAATAATCGAGTTTGAGACTATATCTAATCTAAGAGGTTATTAAGTTCTTCAATCTCCCAATTCTCATAATTTTAATTGAAAGTGTGAATTCATATGTTTACTCCTCTCCTCAACAAGTAAAAATAACATAGGCATTTTCGATGTCTAAGTTAACAAAACAAAAAACTATAGCTACTTTTAATTTCTATTAAATTCTTAATGAAAGTAATATTCTTTAGTATAGACTTTTAATTGCTCTTATTTGGCATAGCTATCTAATATTAGGTATTTTCTCACAATATACATCAAATATTCAGTGATAAAAATTAAGCTATAGTACTGTACTTTCAAATATTAATCATATATTATACAATTTTTACTGTAAAGCATAATATCAGTCTTCTAAGTCTTCAGAAACATTAAAATTCTATATGTAAACATTCATAGCAGCTATTTTTTGGACTATTACCTTCGTGTGAAAACTAGATATTCCAACTTGACATGATGCAAAATTCTCTCCAAAAGTTTTCACATAATCTAAAATAAAGTAGAAAGAAACAATTCAGGATTTCACATAAAGACAAAATCTGTATAATTTTATTTTATGGAGGATAGGTGACTAGGCCAGAACACAAATTAAAAAATACTTGAATGGAGGCTCCTAGCTCTACCATCAGTCAGTTTTTGACCAAAGGCAGAAAAGGGGGAGAAAAACTTTCACAAACAATGACTATTGTCCTCATTTCATAAGCCCCCCTCCCTTCTCCACATTCATTTGCAAATATGGATAGACATTTGGGATAAAAAAATAGCATAACAATCGGAGGTGGGGGCCCCTGCTGCTACCAGAGGGCTGGTAAAATTAGATGAGATCCCTTGGTCACAGTTTTCTCCTCTATAAAATGAAGGCATTTGACTCAAAAAATTGCCAGAATTTCTCCCACAGCTAATATTCTAAAGTCTACTGCCTAATTTCATATATGCGATTACCAATCAGAAATTACACGTATTTCATTCCCAATTTTTTTTTTAGTTATAGTTCCTCCATTAAAAAAACTAACAGGGGATACACCCCCCCCCCTCCCACATACAGGCTTCCTAGATTTTGCCCAGTAGAGAGTCTCTTATTATGAAGCCGCGATGAATGGATGTTTTTGGAACTTGCTATGAACACAAAGCTTTGCTTCTGAAACACTGACATCAGTAAACGTCTATGAAAATAAGAATCAGGACCACATCTTTGCTTTGGTTTTACTAACTAGAAAATTTAAAAGAATTGCTGTCATTTATAATTACTATACTCTGTCATGGTTTTCACTTTTTTTTAATATCTTCCCCAAGTCTATTTTTTCTATTTTTATAAATTTTCCCATAATTTTAGTTATACTTATGTCATCGTGATTTTTTTTTTTTTGTAGAATGTGACTAGCAAAACTAAAAACAATTATGAAAATGTTTCAAAGTATAAATCACAAACCATTAGGAAGAAGAGGATAATAAACATGGAGAAAAATAGACTGAGTTTTACTGCATTAAGAATTCAAAATTCACCTTTTATTTTCTTGCTATCCAAAGGCCAATCAGGAATATATATAAGCTTCTCCATGATATCAAATGCAATAATAGAGTCAGTACCTGAATTTGCTTATTTGTTCAAAATTTTGTTAGGTGATAGATATTTTCTTGGAGACTGGAATAATCATTTTGGTTAGAAAAGTTGGAATGTATATTTATTTAATGCTGAGTTTTCCAAAGACAGATTTTTAGACCTTGTTCTATTGCAGATATATTTTTTTAATGCTCTATTGACATTCACCATGAACTTTTTTCCCTTCAGTTGTTTATTTATGTCCTAGCTCTGTGTGCAGTAATGCTACCTATGGTCTAGAATTTTTATGGGAAAACCTTTCAAACTTAAGATACCAATCCCTTGCTAGTTCAAGAAAAACAAGTGAATTTGAAAAAAAAAAAAAGTGAAAAATACTTGCTCCCATTATACTTGAATCTTTCTGAATATTCTTTGCAGCTAAAGATAAAGCAAGTAACCTAAATAGTTTTTTTTTCTCACTGATCATACATTTCAATGTAATTTCACGATTTTAAGTGTCCTATAGTTGTTGAGTATTAGACTCACGTACACTGAATTGAAAATGTATTTAATGCAAAAATGGGTAATTATCAACTAGAATCTAGAATTATTCAAATTAAACTGTGGAATTTCCTAAAAACACAAAGTGCATTTATGAAAACTAATACTGTAACTGAGTAAAAAAACAAAAGGGTACTTTGAGTATTTATAAAGAACACAGCTATTTCAAAAATCCCCTCCCCACACATCTAAAATTGAAAATAATTGAAAAAAATTAAAGTCATTCACTTGTTTCTTTTGATCCAGTTAATATTAAAATCTTCTCTTACCTTGATAACATGGAGCTATTCTTGTACTCAGTGCTGTTCGGAAATCAGAGGGCATTTTATAGCAAACACCTGTGGGAAGCTTATTTTCAGTCTTCATGTAAAATATATTTTTCCATCTATGCCCACAAGTCTGAATAAAACATAAAAGTAGACTAAATTATGTGAAAGTCACACCCAGAATATCTGATTTCATGATGTAATCAGTGGACCAATTCCAATAACCTACCACGATGGATCCATTTTCTCCTGGCTGTCTGGAAAGTGTGACCCCCAACCATTGATTGTCTCTTTCTTCCAAACAAGTCTTTCCACAACGGTCTCCATCAGGGCTACCTACCGCATTTGAAAACAACGTTATCATCAGTGACCTTGAAAACCATGTTATTCTAGGAGAGCAGAGAAAATTAACACATCATGCTTGTCCCCAATGTTTTTTCCCTTCAACCACGTGTGAAGTGCCCAAATTTCTGCTTCTGTCATCCTACATTCATTGCACAATGGAGGGGGGAGGAATAACTGTGAGTTATGTAACTGTGAGTTACTTGGTACAAATATGTTTTCTTGAAAGGTGATATTTATTTGTAGAAATGACTGGAAGGGGAGATGACCAGTTTACACCAACATAGGCTGTGCAAAATCAATGGCAATGTATAATGCTTGGTGAAGAATTCCCACCTTTGCTTGGACCATTTATCTAGCTTTATTGACAACATTATCAGAGCACTTTGTAAGACATACCTTGAATTGAGGCATTAACAATAAAAGACAGTATGGTCTTCAGCACCGAAGTCAGCTTCTAGAAGCTGGAAGGGGATGACTGAGCATGTGGAAATGGGCAGTGTATAATGGGCATGGTAACAAGGAATAGCACTGAAAGCAAACTACCCTGTGGTTTATATTAAGTTGATTGTGACTGCTCTCAACAAGGGAAAAAAGACGTTGAAACCCAGATTATCTCAGTAGTAAATAAAAAAAAAAACCCTGGTAGCACTTTGGCAAATACATGAATAGAAAGAAAACTAAACATAAATATGACTCATGGGCAATACAGTACTCCTAAATTGTACAAAAGAAAGTCACCTACTCAGTGATAATGCTTCCCTTTGTTAGAGTGACTTCTTTGCTTTATAGCTAGGATCCCGTATTCAAGTGACTTTAATTAAGTGATTTTCGGGAAGAAGAAGATGCAGTACCTTCAGATTCCTTTTGCTGTCTGCATTTTCACCCTCCTCAATTGCCATGTGATAGCCTATTCCACCCAGGCTTCCTTCCAAAGGCAGGTCTATGTATTTGCATTAATGTGATTGGAAGAATGAGGAACTTGGGTTTGTTTACTTCATTTTGAACACTGGTCCCTGTGTTCAGACATTTATAGGAACCATTTTCTAAATTAGGCACTGTCTCCTCCTATAACCTTAAACCTTAAAGTTTCCTGGGAAAACTCAGAATACCTATGTCAATAAGGCTAATATGAAAGTGAAATTATTTGCAGAAGATCTCCTGGGTAGGAGAGATTTTGTTATAAGGAGTATAGGAAGATGATTGTGTATACTCTTGTTTGTTCTTCAAGATGTTGATCAGGAAAAACAGCAAAACCCTTAACACAGCGGAACTGAAGAAAACTTCTAGCCCCTGGAATATTCTGCTTTAGTAGGTTCAGGTGAGGCCCTGACTATCCCAGATGGTTCCCATGATCTGGAAATTGCTATGGAAGAATGAGCAATTCCTATGGGTTATGTTGTTCTGGCTAGGTTTCCTGTAGAATAGGGACTGGCAAGTCCCACCTATTGGCAGTGGCTGCTTGGAGCACTACAGTGAAAGGATGACACCTAAGGATGGGTCTGGAAGAAGACTGCTGGGGTTGATTAGCAATGTCTATTTGGAATAGAAAGAATCTTGCTGCAGCCCAAACCTTGGCAAAAGAGAATCCCAGTGGAAACGTAAGGTCTCTATGTTAAGACTAATAAAAAGGAAAAGGAAGGGAAGAAGGGAGAGAGAAAGAACTATATTGCGTGCTTTGGTTGGTAAGGTCTCATACAGAGTTCCACTGTGGCTACATGATGTCAACATAATGGAAGGAAAGTGAAAGAGAATGACATGAAATTTTAATTTTCACTTGATGCAATTTTCAGTTTGACTTTTCACTAAAATTGCCAGGTTTTTTTTTTTTTTTACTAATGTCAAAAATAGATGATAAATGATAGACCCTGTTTAACTGAAGTTGAAGTTCCTATTATTTACAATAGATACTTAACTATCTTCTAAGAAAACACCAAAGTCTTCTAAATTTACAGTCACTAAGGCAACCAAGTAGGAGAAAAACTAAGGACAGGAGAGGAAGGAGGTCACAAGTGGTGTGATATAATGGACACTTTCTTTCATCAAAATTATACTCAATATTTAGAAACAAATTTACTGTTCTAGAGATGCACCCCAAAAGTTTTAAAAATGTAAACAAACCATAGTTTAGAAGCACACAATGCTATGTAAGTTGCTTGAGAAAAATGGCCAAAATTTTTTTATCTGCAAAAATAGTGAACTGTTATTGTCTGCTTCTTGGCCGAGTCTTTACATTTAAAAATGAAGACTAGAGAAACCCCTGTGTGATTAAACTGTTTTCTGGAGCCATCAATGATTCCACCTTGTATCATCCTGTTTTCATTTTAGCTCCACCAGGATGTCACCACTGCTCAGAATCTCACACTTCAGGCTCACACACATCATAACCAAACTACTCACTTTCCCACTTTTTTGGTGTCACTTTCCTCAAACATCTTTCTCTCCATGTCTGAGTACCTCTCAGGTCTCTGGGACTTATACCAATGCACCATGCCCCCACCCCCCACTTTTCAAGCCTTTGGCCTTAATTACACCAGCTTTCCTGCCTCTGCAGCTTGCAGATGGCAGGTCATAGGACTTTCTCAGCCTCCATAACTGAGGGAGCCAATTGTGAATCAATTTGTAGATAGGTTGAAAGGTAGACAGATGGGTAAATCTATCTAGCTACCCTGTCGGTTCCGTTTCTCTGGTGAACCCTGACTAAATCAAGTACATTATTCATTCACAATTATTCTGTCTACTTCCCAGGCCTAGTAAATAATGACCTACTTCATCTTGACCAGTACGAAGTCTTGTTCATCACCCCCGGCACAGAGCCTGGAAACGTGTGCTGAAAATGGAAGTTCAATAAATGAAAAGCAATTCAAAGCTTTGACTGGTTTGTTTTGACTGAGTATCTTATCTTCTATTTGTGTTTTGTATCTTAATGTGAAATGTGAGTACAAAAGGATCAATGCCCGGGCAGAAAGGAAATTCACACACCAACACAGTCATGAAACAATTACCCTTCCACACAAGAAATAAGAACTAATTCTAATCAGTGAACAAACACACACTCACATTTATAGAGGGTTCTCCTTTTCTTCCTAACACACCTCTGCCGGCCACGGTCATACTTCCAGCACCGGTTACAAGACAGGAGCAGTTCAAAGAATGCCTGTAAGTCCCCACTACCACTCTAGGTCTTTTCTTAATTTCCAGGGACTTTTCTTTACCGTTTTCTTCTTTAATGCCTACAGAATCTTGGCAGAGAAATAAAACCTTCTCATCACCAGCTTACACTCGGGGCCTTCTCGGGAGCGTTTTCTTAACCAGCTTGCTCCTAAGTCCTCTCCTTTATCACGTGGTTCTCGGCCTTGACTGGACATTAGGATCACCTGGGGAGAGTTCTGAACAAATCCTGACACCTGGTTCCTTCTCCCAGAGGCTCCAATGTGACTTGTCTGGGTTGAAACCCAGACGCCAGAGTTATCTGAAAAGCTCCCTGGGCACTTGTAGTGTGCATGTGGGCTTGTGAGCAACTGCTCTGCGATGTAAACGCTGTGCCTTTCCTGCATTATGTCATATCTGAAAAGAAACCTTCCTTTTAAAAAATAATACTAGAGGGCGGGGGCGGGCTATACGAAGTCAATGGGGGCGGGGGGGACATGCAATACTTTCAACAACAAATCTCTCTATAATAATAACCTTTTTTCCTCCTTGGTTTTAGCTAGATATTGAATAGGATATCAAATGTTAAGTAAATTTTTTGTGTGTGGAAATTCAGTATTTCTAATGTGGCCAGAAATGATGATGAATAAAACTGGCATGGGAAAGCTAATGTCAGGAAACTGAACATCATAAACAAACCCAGATTATCTTTATTTTTGACTCAAATGTCAGGCTGAAATTATTTATAATCTGGTTTTCAACTCAGCTCATTTATTACTACTGTAAACTCAGTCAATTAAATCAGCTTCATAATTAAAAAAGTACTTTACATGGTTTAACATAAAAGAGGTCAGCAGAAATTAACATTTGATAATTTCCCATGCTTTTATACAACTAGAATGACTAATTCTTAGCACAGTTGAATGCATTTTCCCAATAGACATTAAAAATACAAAGCTATATAAAAACCATACCCCTTATTCTAAAAACTGAAACCCATTTTTCTCTTTTTTATTTTTCATTTGGGAAAGGAAATATACAGATGTATGCTTACTACTTCATTTTTTTTTTAATTTCCATCTACTGATTTTTGTATCAGTATATATACATGTATATAAATATGAATAACAATAACTTTGATAGATGAATATAAAGGATGTTAGTGCAAAGCCAATTAAGTAAACCTTTTTACCACCCTCTTTTGTTGGTGTTAATTACTGTCATTGTTGCAAGTCCCCAAATATGAAAGAGACTATGGAAGGGTAGATATTCAATCCTGAATGTCTCCTCCATGAAGGCAGGTGCCGTATTTTGTTGACCGTGGCACTCCCACAGCCCAGACAGGGCCTTCCCTGCAGAAGGCCAGAATGAAATGCGTATTTGCTAAGGGAGGGAATCCTGAAATACATTATACCACCGCAAATCCTTTACTGGATTTACTAATCCTTCACTGCAGTGATTTCCAACCTTTTTCATCTCCTGGCACACATAAACTAATTACTAATATTCGTCAGCACACCAAAAAATATATAATTTTTCCTGATCTGATAAAAAATAGAATAGGTATAATTTTGATTCATTCACACCTCTTGTGGCACACCGGTTGAAAACTGCTGCTTTACTGCAATAATTCCACCAAACTCTCGGGGATCTAAGCTTTGGAGAGATCTTCCTTCACTACTATTCTTCCTTACTTCTCTTCTAAAATACTGCCTTGAGTTTTAAGATGGTAACAGATGTTCTGAAGGGAAACCGTGTTTGGCGGTTTGAAGATCTTTACAAAGTGGGGTATGTGAGCAGGACTATTTAAAACGGAGTCAGCTGGGCCCACAGGAGGTGCCTGTTTCACAGCTGTGCACAAGGATTATGGGGAGTAAGTGAGATATGTGTCAAGCGCTTGGGCCAGAGTTTAGCAGAGAAAGCAAACAAATGTTAGCTGATGTTAACATTGCTGTTATTTTAAAGATTAATCTAAACATGTGATTAAGCTGTACATATGTCATGGAATATATCCTCCATAAAATATTTGTGGCACATTGTTGTTGTCACTTAATCCTTATCATACACATTAGCTCATTTAATTCTCACAGTAGCATCAGAAGACTAGTTTATCAATCCCATTTTACAGATGAGAAAATTGAGTCTTATAGAAAAAAATAACTTCCCCCACCCCATGGGGCTGGTAAATGGAAATTATTAGAATAAAAAACTTGTCAGAAATAGGCCTGTTACTTCCCACTACCCTATAGCATATAAAATAGAAGTCTACTTTCAGATGTATGAATTAACTGAAGTCATGTCACTAAGTTTTTTTCATCAGAAAATGTATAAAATATCACAAATATGACCCCAGACTGTAGTCAACTCTATAGTGTTCACGAAAAATGTCATTTACTTGGTCTCTATTTTGTCCTGTGATTTTCCTCAATTTAGATCAGTTCTCAGTGTCTTGGCATTTCCATCAAGCAAAGACCAAAAGGAAAAAACAGACTCACGGTTCTTCTTTCCATCACTTGCTGGCAGCTTGGGTGAAACGCTCTGTGGGTAGGGGTGCCTGGGACTTTTGGTTTTAATGACGTTTGCTCTATCTGCCTGCGTACAGTGCTGTGACTTCCCCATCACTTCAGACATTTGATCGGGGTACTCCGTCTGGCTTTCTAGCTCCAAAGAGATGTGTGTGTGTGTGTGTGTGTGTGTGTGTGTGTGTATCTGATCTTTCAAAACATGTGATGTAATTTCAAATTTCAGAAAAATAGTGCAAGTCCTTACTTCCACCAATTACTTTTTTCATGTTGAAGTTCTATTCCATTTAAGTCATCTTATATGTTTCAAACTGTTCCACTCTTTTTCTTAATCCTGAAAAATGAATGACTCTTGTTCTATGTTATATAAAGAGTCATTCATTCAAGATACCTTTATTTGTAGAAGCAATAATTACTGAGTGAAAATAATTATACAATTAATTCCTCTACCTAAATTAAAAATATTTGAAAAACATGTATGATTCAAGGCGGACAAATCAATTCAAATGTGTCAAGATCCTCAGGCCTACCATTGCAGGGTTATGAAGGTTACGGAACATTTATGGCTGTGCATGCAAGGCTGCCTGGCAACTAGTACGTGTTCATTAAACGGTAAATGCTTCTGCTCCCCAGCACACCCACATTATGCTGCTTTGGACTACACCAGCAGAGGGAGCTCACAGGGCTGAGAGATTTGACCAGCAGTCAGCTCTTTAAGCCCAGTGGCCCCTTCTTATAGTTTTTCTTATCAAACCCTAACTATTAAATCCATTATAATAAGTTTATCATATTAACTATTTACTTTCCAAATGCATCTAATGAAACGTGATGATGTTTCTAAGAGCCAACAGTAATGCGTATGAATTCAATAGTAGTAACAAGTAGTAGAGTAAAATGCCTTTGTGCTAGCGGTGAAATGGGACATGAGAGCACTAAACTTCCAAGCCACAGCCTCCAGCTTGTGTAGTGGGAAACAAGAGTCAAACTATCAAAACAAACATCAACATTAGACACTATTCTCAAAGTATTTTCTCCTTGGAAAAACAGGTATTGAAATCTCAGCTTCTCAGATTTCCTATCAAAATCAGATAATAACTAATAATCGTTCACAACTTACGTGAGAAACAGCTTATATAATCACAGGCCTGAAAACGCCAGCATTTCAGTCCTCTTTTTCATTTCATTTCATTTCATTTTATATACATTTTTTTAACTTTAGAATTTTATTTATTTTACTTTATTGTATCTGGAAAGAGAGTTGAACACTGAGGTAAACATTGGCAGAGGGTAGTGCCAAGTTTATAAATCGGGGTTGATCCTGAGCTACCATGAGGCCCCAGAACTCTAGAAAACCTGGTTACTTGTGAGCTTGATTCTAGGTTTAGTGTCTCTTCCAGGGATCTTGGCCCAAACTCTTTCAAATTCCTGCAGAAAACCTACACAAACCTTTTTACTAACTACACCAGAAAAATATACCGCAACTTATCATAATTAAACATGAGTGAACATAATTTAAAGAGGGGCCATTGTCTTATAATAATTGCTAATATTTATGACATGCTTCCTATGTATATATTAATTCATTTAGTTTTCATTCCATCCCTATGAGGAGATATTATTGTCATTATCCAAATTTTACAGGTAGAGAAGCTGAAACAAAGAGAGATTAAGCATCTTGCCCCAAATCACAACCCTAATTAGCGGAGGAAAAAAGGATTCAAGCCCACACTGTTAATTAGCATCTATACTACCTTACAATGATATGCTATTAATACTTTCCCCTATTAATGGAGGAAAAGAACCCAAATATTAACATTATTAATAATTCTATACTCATTTTATTTCTATAATAAACCTACTAAGCTGGTAACATTAATTTCCAATATTAGAAAATTTTCTACTTCCATGGTTTCCAGTTAATCTCTTTGTCTTCAGGATTCGCTTGAAAAACTATGACTAATATATGAATTCCATTTTGAGTGTCTTTGAAATAAGAAAACACAAAAATGTTAACAGAAACAAACTCTGGGGAAATCTGCTCTGGCTTCATGCTAGGTGGGCCATATTGAAGTTCTGTGCCTGGTTTGGGAATTCACAGGGCAGAACAGAGGATGTCAGGAGACAGCAAGGCTTAAAAATACGTGAGAGAAGTAACAATCAGTCAGGGAGTGTTTGGCATTGTCCTGAACCAATGGAGGATTGGACTGAGATGAGGAGTTATAGCAGACGAGTCTCTATAAAAAGCTTAAACTTTAAGGATGGGATAAAATGTTGCAGAGATAATGACTGTGGAAAAAACCTACCAAATACTAGAAAACATTCACAGTAACACAAAGAATGGCATCAGGGTGAGGTAGACCTAGAAAGATTTCCCAACAGACGGTGTGCCTGGGAAGAGTCTCCTATGTAGGATGTCTAATCCACTTCACACATTATTTCCCATCAAAGAGATCTGGCAACTAAGTCTACATGGTTACTCTTCTCATTGTGCATTACAGAATTTCATATAAATATTTCCTATCTTTAAAAAAAAATATTTTTGGAGGTAAACTGAGGGCATCAGCACATACACAATGCATCATTGAGCCCAGTCCTGTCACTTGTAAGACCACTTCCATGTTTCAATTTGATGCTTCAGCTACTTTTAAAATAAAATAAAAAATCCCTGTTTTTAAAGATGGTCAGTTCCAAGCTCCTATCTCTGGAGTGAGTTTTATTGCTTAGATTGCCTGGTGCAAATCGAGGGACCCCTGGGGACCCAAGGCTGCCTCCACTTCTTGGAATGATGCCGAAGTGTGCCGCAGAGCGTCCCACCCAATCGGAGAAATGTATCCATCCATTCCACATGTACTGAGCTTCTACGATGTGCTCATCAAAACTGGTAAGAACTGGCTCAACTACTCAGGGGTCTGCTCTTCCAGGAAACCAACTCTCATTATCCGATTTCTCCCCCAAACCCCCACTGTGTGTGTCTCTATTATCACGCTTATATTTTCTCATGATTAACTGTTCACCTGAGTTCTTTGAGGGCTTCAGCCATGTCCTATTCAACTTTCTCTTCCCAGTACCTAGCACAAGTAATTGACAGAATTTATATAACTAATGAAAAGCCCAGTTAAAAGAGTTATTGAGACTTGCTTCCAATATTTTCTCACTCCTTCCTTCTCAACCTCTAATCTGGCTTCACCTCTATAACTGGTCTTACCAAGGTTACTAATGAACTGATTCTATCTGAATCCAATGAAATCTCCTAAATTCTTACTTGCTCCACCTCTTGGCAACTTTTTTTTTTTTTTTTGCCCAACCCAACTCAACAGGGACGGAGTCACAGTAAGTAGGACAAGGAAGAGACACGCCTGAGACTGGAGCAACTTTTGATGCTGTCACTCACTCACTCTTCTCAAATTCTCTCACCCTTAGACCTCCATAATGCCACACCCACCTGATTTCCTTCCCATTCCTTTGGCTTCTCCTCAGGCATTTTTTCAGGCTTCTCTTCTCTTCTCCAGTGGTTCACAACCATGGAGAAGAGAAGATGAATATTCATATCACTTGGGAACCTAGCAGTGGTTCTCAAGCTTCCTAATGCCGCGACCCTTTAATACAGTTCCTCATGTTGTGGTGACCCCCAACCATAAAATTATTTTCGTTGCTACTTCATAACTGTGATGTTGCTACTGTTATGAATCGTAATGTAAATATCTGATATGCAGGATGTATTTTCATTGTTCCTGACCCACAGGTTGAGAACTGCTGCATAGAGGATCCTATGCCCTACTAAGGATTCTGCACTCAGTTCCAATGAGTTCATCAACCTGGAAGCTCTCCACATTCTATCCTTTGGGTTTTTACGGAGGCTTCATTATATAGGCACAATTGATTAAAACATTGGCCATTCGTGATTCATTCCACCTCCAGGCCCTTTCCCCATCTTGGAGCTCATGGAAGTGTGACTAAAAAGTCCGCACTCTAATCATCTGGTGGGCCCCACTACTAACCAGCCCCCATTCTTTTTTCTTTTTAATTTTATAGTTGCCAAAAATTTTTTTATTGGTTTTAGAGAGAGAGGAAGGGAGAGGGCGAGAGAGATAGAAACATCGATGAAAAAGAAACATCAACATCAATCATCTGCCTCCGGCACACCCTGCCAGGGATCCAGCCCACAACCTGGGCCCTGACTGGGAATCCAACCAGTGATCTCTTGGTGCATGGATCAATGCGCAACCACTGAGCCACACCGGCTGGGCCCAGCCCCCATTCTTAAGTGAGGTCCAAAAACCACTTCATTAAAATAGCCATAGATATCTCTGTCTCTCTTATCCCTCAGGAAATTATAAGGGTTTTAGGTGTTTTGTGCCAGAAACAGGGACAAAGACCAAATACATACATTTTCCTTTCTATAAATTACACTATTACACTTACCTAGACCCACCTCCCAACATCTTGGGGAATAAACAGCAGTATTCTTAATGTTCTGCAGGAGAATCTAAATAGCGGCCTGAGTAGAGCAGCATTGTTCCAGCCACTTCTCAAATGTAGCATCCTCAGGGACCTATCCTGGGTCCTCTAATCTTTTCAGGGTGGAGATTTCCAGGATTAAACTCATTGAACTCCAGGGCTTTGACTGCCACCTCTGGGCTAATTGCCTTCAACTCTGAATTGCTGGTACAGACCTCTCCTGCCCGCCTGACCCATACCGCCAACTGATGACTAGGTATTTACTTCTGTCTCACAGGACACAGCACCATACAGCCCACATCAAAACCATCAGTAACATCTTTGAAGACTTCTCTGAATACTTAAATGTTAAAGCATACTTTCTTTATATTAGCAGTTCTCAAATGAAGGAGATTTGGTTGGAGGTCACATATGAGAATCAACTGTGAAATATTTTTCGTAAACCTATCTTTTGTCTGTATAAGTTAGTGTATTGTTTTGGGTTAATTTAAAAATAAGTTATGTCTTGGGGGTTAAAGAAACTTTCCTTCATCTCTCATTTAATAGTGATCACATCCTGCTGAATCTGTCTTTTAAATAATTGCAGAATCTCTGTTTTTTTTCTATTCCTACTGCCACTATCTTAACCCATTTCCTCCAAAGCATTCGCTACTCTGCAACCAGAAGTATCTAAAACACAAATCAAATCATGCCACTCCCCAGCGTGAAATTACCATAGGACAAATTCATAATCCTAAAGAGAGTTTAGGAAGTTGTACCCAAAATAATCCTTGCTTACCTCTCCAACCTCAGTTGCTGGCTTAATCCCCAGTCCCTATCAGAGCATGTGCAGGAGGCAACCAATCAATGTGTCTCTCCTTTTCCCTTCACTCACTCTAAAATTCAATGGAAAAATATCCTTGGATGAAGATTAACAAAAACAAAGTAAATGGATTAAGTAACATTAAAGAGATTATAAGGAAAATATATTCCAAATTCTGTTAGTTGTATAATGGTTATGTTTAAATTATTAACACCTAAGAAATTGGGGGAAGGGTACATATAATATGCTGTATTATTTTATAGTTTTTTTTACATGTATGAGATTATTTCAAGTTAAAATATTAAAAAATTAAAAATTAATAAAATATTAATTGAAATGTATCTGCATTACATGAAAAATCTCCTAATTGCTTCTAGCATAATTTATTAAATTGTGCTAAAATTTACAAGGGTTCAATTAAAAAAATATCTTAATTCTAAATGATATAATAGAAAATATATAATAGTGCAGTTATAAGCATTTATCTGAAAATAAAAATTTAAAGAAGTGATTTTAAAGAAGGGATTAGCTAAGGAAAATATATGCACAACCCATGGACACAGACAACAGTATGGTGATGGCCAGAGAGAAGTGGGGAGCAAGAGCTGGGTAGAGGGGGCAAAAGGGGGAAAATAGGGACATCCTATAGCCTATCTAATAAAAGAGAAACATGGTAATTAGCCATACCTCCGCTACCCTTCCCATTGGCTAATAAGGGCAATATGCAAATTAACTTCCAGACAAGATGGCGGCCAGCAGCCAGGCAGCTTGAAGTGAGCATGAGGCTTGCTTGCTTCAGTGACGGAGGACTCCAACGTTCCCCGCCTGCCTTGCCGGCCTCTAAGCTTGCAGTTTGAAACATTGTTACAAATATAGAAGCTAAACAAACCCCCAGAAACATGCTTTCAGCCAGCGGGATCTCAGAGCTGGAGTTGAAACAGTGTTTCGATTATAGAACCCAAACAAACCAGATACCTGCTTTCAGCAGCTGAGGCCTAAGAGCTGGAGCCAAGCTTCAGAGCTAAAGCTGGCCCAGAATAAAAAAAAAAAGAAAAAAAGGAGCGGTTGTGAGCTTCAGTCACCCGCCAGCCTGAAAACAGCCCTCAGCCCCTCACCCAGACTGGCCAGGCACCCCAGTGGGGACCCCCACCCTGATCTAGGACACCCTTTAGGGCAAACCAGCCAGCCCCCACCCGTGCACCAGGCCTCTATCCTATATCGTAAAAGGGTAATATGCCTCCCAGCAACCGGATCAGAGGAGCCGCGAGGTCTCCCGGCACCGGGATCAGCATGACAGGGGGCAGCGCCCAAACCCCCTGATCGCCCTGCAGCTCTCTCTGTGTGTGACGGGGGCGGGGCCACAACCTCCCTATCCGCCCTGCTCTGTTTGTGACAGGGGAAGGCACCCCAACCCCCTGATCAGCCCTGCTCTGTGCCTGATAGGGGGGAGCTCCCCAACCCCCTGATCGCCCTGCAGCTCTGTGTGTGACTGGATGCTGTGCCCTTACCCCCGCCCCCCCCCACCCCGGGCACTGCTCTGTGTGTGACAGGGTAGAGCCATAACCTCCGCATTGGCCCTGCCCTGAGTGTGACAGTGGCGGCGCCCCACCCCCTGATCGGCCCTGCTCTGTGGGTGAGAGAGGGCGGCACCCCAATCGCCCCCCATGGGCCCTGCTCTGTGTGTGACAGGATAGAGCCATAACCTCCCCATCGGCCCTGCCCTGAGTGTGACAGGGTGCGGCGCCCCAACCCCCTGATCTGCCCTGCTCTGTGTGTGACAGGGGGCGGTGCCCCAACTCCCCTATTGGCCCTACTCTGTGAGTGTCAGGGGGGAGCTCCTCAACCCTGTGATCGACCCTGCTCTGTGTGTGACAGGGTACGGAGCCCCAACCCCCCTGATGGACCCTGCTCTGTGCGTGACAGGGGGTGGCGCCCCAACTCCCCAATCAGCCCTGCTCTGAGCCCGACCAGGGGCTGCACCTAGGGATTGGGCCTGCCCTCTGCCACCCGGAAGCAGGCCTAAGCTGGCAGATCATTATCTCCCGAGGGGTCCCAGACTGCGAGAGGGCACAGGCCGGGCTGAGGGACCGCCCCCCGCTGAGTGCACAAATTTTTGTGCACCGGGCCTCTAGTAATAATAATAAAAGGCTAATATGCACATTGACTGAACAGCATGACCGGTTGCTATGATGCACACTGGCCACCAGGGGACGGACGCTCATGCAGGAGCTGCCCCCTGATGGTCAGTGCACTTCCATATGGGGAGTGCCACTCAGCCAGAAGCTGGCTCATGGCTGGCCAGCGCAGTGGTGGTGGCAGGAGCGTCTCCCACCTCCGTGGCAGCACTAAGAATGTCCAACTAACGGTTTAGACCTGATCCCTTGGGGGCCTAAGTCTTTAGTCGACATCCCCTGAGGGCTCCCTGGCTGCCAGAAGGATGTCTGACTGCAAGCTTAGGCCTGATCCCCTGGGGAGTGGGCCTAAGTCGACAGGTGGACATTCCCCAAGGGGTCCTGGACTGCAAATGGGCGCAGACCGGGCTGAGTGACCCATGCCCCCCCCCCCGAGTACACAAATTTTTGTGCACTGGGCCTCTAGTTGGTTAATAAAATTATATAGGGTTCAGCTGTACAATTCCATAATACATCATCTGTACGTTGTATTGTGTGTTCACCACCCCATCCATCACCAAGCCTCCTTCCATCACCATTTATCCCCCCTTCACCCAAAAAGAGGATAAAGGGGAGATACATAGTCCTATATAATAAAAGGCTAATATGCAAATCGACTGAATGGCAGAACAACTGGTTGCTATGACGCGCACTGATCACCAGGGGGCAGATGCTCATGCAAGAGCTGCCCCCTGTTGGTCAGTGCACTCCCACAGGGGGAGTGCTGCTCAGCCAGAAGCCGGGCTCACGGCTGGCAAGTGCAGCAGTGGTGGCCCGCTCCCCTAAGCTGTCAGTCGGACATCCCCCAAAGGCTCCCAGATTGTGAGAGGGCACAGGCGGGGCTGAGGGACCCCCCCCGCTCCTCCACCCAGTGCACGAATGTCGTGCACCGGGCCTCTAGTTTCTTTATAAAAGGAAGAGAAGATTCACTGTTTAAAACATTGCATGAAAAATAATTTTAGTCAATGTTTTTGCTAATATGCAAAGCTAGTACTACAGTCACTAGTGTTACAATCAGTGATTGAATAGAAATCTTGTCTTCCTTTTTGCCTTTAACTGACCCAAAATTTAAAAGTTAAGAATATCCCTTTGGCTTGTCATTTCTAATTACTTCTCTTATTTACCAATCAGGTTGACAACAAACTTTTGCTTTGCTTTTATTCATTCAGCTATCAATATATCTTCATTTAATTTGTGTTTGTTCTGCATTTACCATGTGCTCATTTCTCTAAGGATATTTCTGTAGTTGATCCCTATGTTCCAAATGCCCAATTTTGACAAGCATTATTATCTGAAATCCTATATAACAAAAGGCTAATATGCAAATAGACCAAACAGCATAACAACCAAAAACCGGTCGCTATGACGTGCACTGACCACCAGGGGGCATGCATGGAATATGGCGGGTGTTGGCCGCAGTGGGATGGTGGAGCAGGTGAGTGGGGGTGCCAGACCAAGGCGGGGCTCCGCAAGTCGCTGTCATAAGGGCGAGCCTCTGGTGGTCACTGAAAATTCTTTGCTCCTGCGCGCAGTGGTCCCACCCGGCACTCACACCTGCTGCCAGCCCCGGCCCCGCTTGCACCTGCTGCTGGCACTGGAGCTGCCACTCGCCCAGTGCCAACTCTGGCCCTGCTTGCACCCGCAGCTGGGACCACCACTCACTCGGCGCCATCAGCGGGTGAGAGCAGCGGCTGCTGGCTCGGATCACCCTTGAGGGCTTCTCCACCTCCTCCTGCTCCTGAGGGGCAATCGGGGCAGCAGCCACCTCTCGCACCTGCTGCTGGAGCCAGCCCCGATCGCTCCACACTGTCAGCGGGTGTGAGTGGGGCCGGCACCTTCAGTGCATGGGAGTGGCAGCGGCAGGAGCTGGGCTGCCGGCAGACAAGGGGACCAGGGGCTGTGGCGGGAGGGACCAGGTGTGGGTGCGGAGGATGGGCCGAGACCCGCCCCTGTGCCTACTTGCAGCCTCGCAGCCCACAGTTTCTTTCAAGGTGCACAAATTTGTGCACTGGGCCCCTAGTTTTATATAATGCTAATGACATCGTTCCAAAAATACAGACATCTAGAAATAGATTCCGTGACCTTCCAGATAGGAATTAAGTGCCAGGTACCAGCAGTTATAATGTCATGGATCAGAAAACTACGACAGGATAACAGAAATGACATTTCTACCTCCTGAAGTCTCGTCAAGATCCTCTGGCAGGTCAAGGTTGCCTGCTCCACTCGTTAATTCTTTATCCCACAATTCCCTCATGCAATGAAAATTATGTTTTACAGAATTATTCCAAAGATATAGGTCTACGAATGTGTTATGCTTTAATAGTCTGCTTTTGGGGATGGAAGAGGCTTCATGAGTGACTGGAGCTTATTCTACGTGCTACTAACAACTCCTAGACTTTATGGATGCTCTCTGAGTTAAAAACAAAAATCCCATTATATGCATACTCTATTTGAATTCATTCTAAATGAGGAAAACCAGCTTCCTAGTTTGAGGAAAAGCAAAAACTACTATTAAAAGGGGTTAAAGGTATAATAACTAGCTTATTGCTCAAAAGTCTCAATATGAAAACGGTACCAATTATAACCTTTTATTCACCGTTTACAGATGACTCGTCAGCTCAGCAGGCAACATATTGGACTCTTCATTTCATTTCATTTGCACCGAAGATGGGTACAGAAAAGAGCAGGGCTTGGACTTTGGACCCAACAGACCTGACTTCGATGTGGTGTCCCATCTTCCACTCACTAGCTGAGTAGCCTTTAGAAGAGGGACTTGCAACCCCCTGAGTCATAAAGTCCTCTGTGTGTTAAGTAGGAACAATGCCCACTATGACCCAGTGGTGCCCGAGAGGAAAACATTAAGCAACATATATGGCAGTGCCTAACAGTATTTGGAACAAGATAGGTCTGAATTAGTATTAGTTCCTCTTTCACACCCCACCCCGTGGGTCTGTGCAAAGCAAATTTGCTTTGGCGCTTTGAAACATGAACTTTCTCCCCTCCCCCTTCAGAACGCATTTTCTAAGTCATCACAAATCTAAGAAGAGACATTAAGAAACGACTTCACATGGAAGTAGCTATTTAACATGAGCGTTTGGGGAGATAAAAACTAATCATTCTACGTTCCGGCTAATTTAATTGTATTAACAATGAAGATGCCGAATTTTCCTGTGTCCTTCTTTGACATTTTTATATGCTAAGTAAAGCTCCAGCGTTTTCTGATTTAGAGAGCCTCAGGCTACTTGACAGGATGTGGGATCAATTCCAACTGCGACTCCTGATCTGCCCCCTAGCCCCCTTGCTCTCTAAACAAGGCCGGTGGGTCAATGATGGAAATACAATTCTTTCGTCTTGGCTTAGCTGTATCCTGTTCTTAATGTGCTGAGACTTTAAAATGTGTTTCACAAAAGGATGGGGGAAGGGGAAGGTACTATAAACATGTCCCTCTAGTCCAGTTATGTCAGAGAACTGCACTCAATGCTACAAGGCTTAGCACAGGGAGAAGGGTGACAGCAAGAAGGGGGTCTCTTTAGGGGTAAGCAGTGAAGACGGTGTGGAGTTGAGTGAAAATCGTTTGCTTTACCCTAGAAGCAGAAGGCACCATGCGTCCTTCCGGGACTTGTGTGACCGTGGAGCCCCCGAGCTGGGGGGAGGGTGTGTGTGCACTCGCTCCAGGTCCCAGATCCTACTCACCCAGCTGGAGCTGTTGACAAGTCCGGTTTGGGTTCTGTCCGATCTGGCATTTGTAAATGGCCCCGGGATGCACCACGGAGGCATTGGCGAGCCAGTCGGCGGTGGGAGCCCCCACGACGAGCCTACGGAGAAACGCGCACGTGCGCGCAGCTGGAGCCGAGCCGCGGGAACGCCTGGCCCGCCGCCCCCTCCGCCGCCCGCCGCCGCGCACCCACCGGCCACCCTCACCCGCCGCTCCAGGGCCTGGGCCAGGACGCACCCCGGGCGCTGCCACCCCGAGATAAGTTAGTTTCCCGGGCAGCTCTCCGGCGCGCCAGCCATCGCCGCGCTCCCCTCTGCGCCTCCCGGGAGAGGAAAGTTTGGCCCCGCCGGCGATCCCGGGGCCCCCTTCCCCGCTCGCAGATGCCCCGCGCGCCCCCATCCCGCTCCTCTCACCATCGCTGCGGCCCGTGGCTGTGCAGCACCACCGAGTAGCCGAAAAGGGTGTTGGGGGGGCCCTGGAAAAGCAGCGCGCTCTCGGTGTCCACGTTGTAGGGGCGCCCGGTCGGGACCCCCAGGCACAGCAGCAGCATCACCGCCTCCCGGACGGCGGCCCTTCGGGGGCCCGGCCCTGGTCTCGCGCCCTCGGCCATGCGCTCTCGGAGGGGAACATTCAACACCAAATGGCACCGTCCCGCCGTCGTGCGGGATGAGACTCCGCCGAGGGGAAGAGGGCCCCCAGAGAAGAGGTTCGGCGTGTCCGGTGCCAGCAGGCAGGAGGGAAAGAGGGGGGAGGAAGGGAGGGACGCACAGCAAGAGGGAGGGGAAGTCGGCCCCGGGCGGAGCCACCGCCGCGGGATGCAGTGCGCCCGCCCTCAGGACCCCACGCCCGGTTTCTGCGGCGGGGAGGTGCGGGCGCTCCCGCGGTCCTGGGCCGGGCCGCTGGGTGGGGTCCCGGGCGTGGCGCTGGGGCGCCGGACCGTGTGCCGCGCCCCCTCCCCCACGAGGGGCTGTAGGGGGCGCTAGGGGACCTGCGCTGCTGGACGCGCGTGGCCGGACCTCGCAGCCTCCGAGAGCTAGATGACTGGGCTCTGGGGCTTAGCAAGAGCAGAGCTGGAAGGAGCAGGGGCTTCCCCTTTTGGCCGTGGTGGGCCCGGCTGCGGCGCGGTGTGGCCCCAATCCGACCCGCGGGAACCCCACTAGGAACGCGGAGCCTCCGCGGCCCGCCCCAGTGTGGCCCGGGGCCAGCCACAAACCTGGGCGCCGGCTGCGGCGGGGAACCGTCTAGATCTTGCGCTGATAATCGGGCGCTCTATCTGCTTTTTGCAGCGGAGGAATAACCAGAGGGCCTCAATGAAAGGCAAGCAAGAGAACTCCTGAAGGCGCAGGATGTACTTCGGTCACAAAGACTTTAGGGTTACTCACTTCAAGACTCAGAGCCCTGCGAGCGTCTGTGCCCAGGACTTACCCCCGGCGGGGAGGTGCGGGCGCTCTTCCCCCCCCCCCCCCCGCACTTCCTCTAAGCCCTGGGCTGCCCCGGGGAGGACACAGATGAGCAGCCAGCTCGCAGAGTTAATGGCAGGAGGTCAGGGCTGCCAAGAGTTCAGCAGCGGGGCAGGGCAGAGAAAGCACTGTGGCTGGCCTCTCTTTAACCAAGAAACCCCGTTCTTGCTGCTCCTCCTTTCCACGCATCCACTCACCACCAGAGAGCCAGTGTGAGGCCAAGGCACAGCCAGCATAAGCCTCTGAAGATGCACTGGGGACCAGGGCTCAGCACATCCGAAGGGGTTAGACTAGAGTCTAACCGTTAGACTCTCCTTCTAATGCGATCCAGATGTGCCACAGGTTTCTTTCTCCAGCAACCAGAGAGACAGCCATAGGTGATTTGGCTGATATTTGGAGATACAGGTCCAGTTATGAATTACTGCTATGTGAAAAAAAAAAAAACACGGAAAAAGAAAAAGGGCTTCTTAAGGTGTGCGAGTGTGAGCGTGCGTGTGTGCGGGCGCGCGGGTGCACATATGCACACTGAAATATCATATCTTAAATTGTCATGGCAGATACGTCACTAAAGTACTTGTTCATTTAATCAGCACATTCATTGAGCCAGCAAGTTGCAAGACCCACAATACCATGGTGAGCAAGGCAGGATAAGCCTTCAGGAAAATTTTTCGTAGAGTGGCAGATGGACAAACTTTTACTTAGTAGAGAAAATGCTGAATGCTTAAGGACACTTAAAGAGAGATTGGGAGGACAAGGAGGACAAGGAGGGTCGAGTTAGCCTAGGCAGTTAGAGAGGAGGAAAAAGGGTGGGCTCCAGCAGGGCCAGGTAGAGAAACTGGAAGAGGTGGTCTTGGTGGCACATTTCATTGTCCACGCGCAGGTTGGTATGGTAGGAGGCTGACTAGGGAAACAGGGACACATCATGAACCCCCTAAGCCAGGTTAGGAAGCTGTTGAAAGGTTTGTCTTGGTCAGCCCTGTGTCTCAGAAATGTGAAGCAAAGACTGGATACAGGAAACCTAATTGTGGAGGCCCCTGTAGTAAATAATGAGTAGGGAGATGGATGGCCTGCACTAGGAAGTAGCAAAGGTGGAACAGAGGAAATAATAGACTCAAGAGATATGAGAGACAGAACCCAATAGAACTTGGTGACAGTGTTGGCAAATACAAAGATGGAGCTGAGATGAAGGAGTCAGGATGATGGCCCAGTCCTGAGTTTGGGATTTGAGTATATGATGCTAATTCATAGAGAAAAAAATACATGGGAGGAACAAGGTTGTGCATGTGTGTATGCGCAGGAATGGGCACACACACGAGCAGTTTCAGTATTAGATTTGGAGTTTGTGAGATTTGTGGAATAGTAGGATATTCTAGCCAGACCCAATCGTTTTTTATGCTTTTGTCAACAGACAAAAGAAGAGCAATAGTGATCCTCTCTTATTATTTGCAACAAAGTAAAAGGCAAACAGTGGTGCAAAATGAAATCAAATGGCTTCTAGAAAAGTAGCTCACAGGGCCCATGGAGAATGGTCCTCTTGCTCTGTTTTTCCACTCCAAGTTTCCTTCTTTCTGAGTAGATCCACATGCTGATTTCAACCCAGCTCTGCAACTAGCTCACATTGCCATCGTTATAAGTAAGCAATCCCTCTTGTTTTGCAGCCGCATTTCCATTTGGGGCCCAGGAAGTAGTTGTCTCACAGGTACTTCCAGACTCTCCAGACCTGGGCAATGTCAGAGCCACAGATCCTTTTACTTCTCTCCCTTCTTATGTGACAAAATCCATTCAACACAATTCTTTTCATATCATAATTAAGGTGAGTAGCAGCCAATAGAGCATTCATGGGGCAGGATCTTTTTCTATGATTGTGGTTATAGTTATGATTTCACCACTTTTCAAGAACTAACCACCCTTTACTGCTTCACACACTATGTTAGCCCAAGTTTCATTCCTCCAAGGCTTAGAGAACAGTTCACTTTTCTGAAGTCAGCAGAAATAAAGGGTGTTTAATGTAGCTTTGACAAAGCCTCTAGATACTGCTCTCTCTTTAACCAATGCTTTTGTAGGCAAGTGTGAGAATCTGATAGGAAAAGGGTACGTGGAGGGGGGAGAAAAGGAAGACTTTTAAAAACTACCTATGCCTATCTGTAACCCTCAACTGAACATAAATGATTCAATTAATATGTGTCATTTGGTTAATATGTATCAAGTGCCCACTGTGTGCCAGGACCTACTTTAGTGACTCAACAATAAAGACTCTCTATCCTTGATAAGACGTCCTCCCAGTAGAGAGGACCCTAATATGGGCTCACCCAACTCCTCAGTTGTTATCAAGAGTGAACATTTCTCCTTCTTGAAAGCCCCTCTTTTTGTGATAGTATTATTTTAGTCCCCACACTGCCTTTGTCTCTAGCCATTCTGAGTCTCTTTGCTAGCCTCTTTCCCTTCACCGTAGTGTTTGAGAGTCCCAGGGCTCTGTCTGGGTCCTCTTTCCTTCTCTTTCCATATCTCTCTCTTTAGGAGCTCACACCTAAATGTCTTTGTATCTTTAAATACCAGCTAAATAATGCCATTAACTACCACATGAGTCCCCAGTCCATGTCTCCAGCCTGGCCCTCTCTTCTGAGCTCCAGGATCATAAGCTTTGCTGCCTTCCTGACATCTCTTCCTGGATGTTACGTGCGCAATCCAGCAGGCATTGTGCACATAGCATATCTAAAAAACTGAGTTCTGATTCTCTCATCCCACATCTAATCCAGTCCTCCGGCCAATGTCTTTCTTTTGAGAAAAACACAATCCATCTGCCCAGTTAGTTGTTTGGTCCAGAAATTTGGAAAGTAATTCATGACTCCTCCCTCTCTATTCCCTACATACAATCCACTCATCGTTGTTATCACAATTTGCCTTTGGAATATACCTCAAGTCCATCAGTTTATCTTCTTCTGCCCTGCTCCAACCCCTTCCAAACCGCAATAATCTCATCTGGCCTGTTCAGTAATCTGCTACCTGGCCTCCCTATTTACTCCCTCACACCATCAATTTTCTACATGCATGGTAAAGTGAACTTTTACAATTCTAAATTGAAGCACACTTAATCATGCCCACTCTCTTGCTTCAGTCCTATAAGTAGTGTTTCCCATTGCTCTTCCAGGACAGACTTAAGGTGGTCTACAAGGACCCTATGACCTGGTCTCTGACTACCTTGCCAGTTCTCCATTGGCCATGTCCTTCAGGATCACTTTGCTTTAGCCACATCGACCTTCCTTAATTTCCCTAGATGCATTGTTTGTTGTTGGGTTTTTTTTTCCACCCATGGGGTCTTTGCCCGAATTGTTCTTTCTGCCGGAATACACAACCTGTGAAATTTCACGATTCTTCTCTTTCTTCAGTCTCAACTTAAAGGTCTCCTCCTTACAGAGGATATTCCTGCTCATCCAGTTAAAATAGATCATAATATTATTCTCTGGCAGACAATCCTGCTCATTGTCTTTGGAGCTCTTAATCTATAACCATATATGGATTTACCTTTTCATTCTGTCTTCCTCTCTGGACTGTGAGAAGAACTCGTGTTGTGTTGTTATTGTTGTTCACCACTATATCTCCATCAATTGATATGCTACCTGGCAAATAGCAGGTGGTCAATAAGTATTTTTAAAGTGGCCTTTACATGATTTGGATTTTTGATGTCATAAACTGAGATAAATCCGGATATTTCTATAAATTTAGGTTGATACATTATTACATGCAAAACAATATATTAGGTCCTCTGGTAAATTCAAAGATGTATAAAACATGGGTCCTACTCTCAAACAGCTTATAATTTACAAGGAGAGAGATGATATCCTTAGAAGACCAGAGAATATAGTCAGTGTGAATGTCATATACATTGGGGTAAGAAGAGACAGTTGGTAGCTAACCGTGGTGTAGGCTTAAAGGGCAGGCTTGAGACATTAATTTGGATAGAATGGAAGGCAGAGAAAAATGAAAAAATTGATACAATACATTAGGAAAAACTGACATGCTGTCAGGTGCAGATAATATGGAAAAGTAAAATATGCCTGGCATTTTTAGGCTAGACAATGGTGGTACTATGATAAAAAAAACAAAGCAAAAAACCACCAGGAGAAAGAGCTGGAATTGGGGAGGGCAGGAACATTGTGTTTGGATAATGCTGACTGGGTTTTTAGAGATGAGTCTGAGATGTTGGTAGAACTTGCATAGATTGGTCTGGCAAGTATTGTTTGCTTGTTTTTTAACTGAATTAAAGCATGTAACATGTAGAACACTGAGTGGTGTATAAGGAAATGTTCCCAACCTTTCCCTGCCTTCCTGTAATCCAACCTTTTGAGGCACTCACTCCCCTTCCCTATAAAGTGCTTGTCCCCAAGGCCCTCTCTTGAGAGATTCAAACTAAGATCCCTGAAGATAGGATCCGATCAAAAGAGGAATTTCTTTTTTCACAGTCACAAAGCTCCCAAAAAGCAGCAAGAACCTCTGAGTCTTTTATCCCGATATGTAATATTAGCACAAATTTCTTGATAAAGTATCAACGACAAGGTTGCTTTAAAGGAAACTTAAAGCGATGCCTTCCAAATTACAGGAGTTCTTAAACCTGTCCGCTGGTGTGGCTCCGCGGTTGAGCATCCACCCATGCACCAAGAGGTCGCTGGTTCCGAGGCCTGGTGAGGGCACATGCCGGGGTTACAGACTCGATGCATGGTGGGGGGCGTGCAGGAGGCAGCCAGAAGATGTGGATGTCACTCTTTTATCAATGTTTCTCTCTCCCTTTCTCCCCCTCCAAAATCAATAAAACCATTAAACAAAAAAAGAGCTCTTAGACCTGCTGAGAAACTGTGTGAAAACACACCTCAGAATCCCCTACCTCGGACAGACCAGGAAGCCGGGCACTTATCTCAGGACTCATCCTCTTCCGGTGGAGGGCTAACACTGCAATCTTGCAGGCAAGCACACCCCCAGGAGCCAGAGTCCTCAGGCGGAGAAGACAGACAAGGTGCTGGGAAGCTGCCAACCTGCTGAAACTGTCTGCCCAGCAGCAGGGTAGCTCAGATAGTGGAAGGGGCCAGGGACTGACAGCAGCTGCCACAACTGCCAATCAAAACCTTGTTCGATTTGATAGTGTTACTCAAACTTGTGTTGTTTTGGGGGTTTTTTTGTTTTCGTTTTTTAATTGAATTTGTTCAGGTGACACTGGTTAATATAATTGTACAAGTTTCAAGTGTACAAATCTATAATGTATCACCTGTACATTTCATCATGCATTCACCACCCATTTATCCCCCTTAACCATCTTCCGCCTCCCCCTACCCCTTTTCCCTCTGTCAATTACCATACTGTTGTCTGTGTCTATTTTTTCTCAATCCCTTCACCTTTCTCACCCAGCCCCGCCACTTTCCTCCCCTCTGACATCTGTCAGTCTGTTCTCTGTATCTATGAGTCTGTTTCTATTTTGTTTGTTAGTTTATTTTGTTCATTAGATTCCACATATAAGTGAAATCATATGGTATTTGTCCATGTTCATTTCAGTGCTATTTACAATAGCCAAGATTTGGAAGCAGCCCAAGTGCCCATCAGTAGAGAAGTGGATAAAAGATCTGTGGTACATTTCCACAATGGAATACTATGCAGCAGTAAAAAAGAAGGAAATCTTACCTTTTGCCACAGCATGCATGAATCTAGAGAGTGCTATGCTAAATGAAATAAGCCAGTCAGAGAAAGTCAAATTTGGTTTTTAATCTCTTAGTTTTCTATGGTTGGATGGGGAAAATGAGTGGCTGTGGGCGAAGGACTTAATACAGTGCTTAGCTCATAATTAATACTGAATATATAGTAGCCCTTTCTCCTTTATCCCTCTTTTCTTATCATCAGTATCAGTAATGATATCATTTGTATAGAAATATACTACTACCTACAGAAATAAACTATGTATGAAAATCTGAGCTCAGGGCGAATGGCCCATATGTGGAAGGTTGTTTAAATTAATAAGAAGCATTCTCTGTCTCTATTAGTTTATATTTCTTTACTCACTCATTCAACAAATCTTTCTGGAGCACCTATTATGTGTAATTTAGAGATGCTGTGTGTAACATGATGAACAGACTTGGAATCCGTATCCTTTTTACATGTGCGTTCCAATAAAGCAACGAGGCAATAAGCAATGCTCAATAATGTTTCCTGTTTATAGGCTTGTAACTTTTTCAGTACACTGACATTTATAGGCAGATGATTTTTCTACAGCACAACTATGAATATGTCAGATCCCCACACGGAGACTGGTAATGTCTCCACTCCCAATCCGACCCACTTAGAATGTCTTGCCTGGGGCTTAATACACTCCACATTTGGCCTCAAACGTTCCTCCTTCCCACCCCAAACTTAGAGCCTATTTTTTCCCTTTCCTCTAGCAATGTTCCCTTTAGTTTGGGGAATTAATAGATCAAGAAAGGACTATTTAAGCCAGTAGGTAACAAATGCTGTACAAATAGTGCATAACAGAGACACACAACAGACAGGTTTTTGTTTTTTGTTTTCTGGCTGAGGTGTTCAGGACAATTTTTCTGAAGTAAAGGGCAATTTTGAGAAATTTCACTTTTCTACCATTCTTTTCACAACTCCTGAAACTATTGATACTTCATAACTTAAACCATGTCTATTTCATGCTTCAGCTCAGAGGAAGAAACAATTGCTCCTCTTGTTACTGCATAAAGGACTGGCATAAACCCTCTCCCCTCAGAGCACATAGTTATTATGACATTTTATCTCGTAAGTAATCTGATCTGGAAGATTGGATTTGGGCGCTGGAATGATTTAACAACTGGTTCAAGCCAAAGTGCAAAGGTTTACAAGACACAGATAGTTGCCAGCATCACTCTTTTTTTTTTTTTATCTTCAGAGATCAGACTCCATGTAAAAGTGCTATCTAACAGTGTCTTATCCGAAACCTCTCATATGCACGACCTCGTCTTGAAAAACAGTTCCTAGGCATCTGGAAAGGGCCATGGCGAATACAGTGTGAAACTAGTTCATCATGGACACAGTTACATCACACAACCAACACGATAGACATATGTCCCAAGCACTTGGCAAACACACACACACACACAAACATTAAAGATGTGTTCTTATTCTTGAATAGCTGGCAATCGAATATCAGACAACACAAACTTGAAACCAGAAAACAATTTCAAAGCAACTTACAAAATACGTTATAAATATAGCACGAATTATATAATGTAATAATGATGTCTTCAGAGTGGCAGCATATTTTATGGGAAGACTTAAAGGAAATAAACTTAGTTTAATCCTAGATTTATTTTTCTTTTCTTTTGTTTTCCCCAACCAGACCAAACTGGGAGAACACAGAGACTAGTCTTTGTAGGCCAGATAAAAGAGATAAGAAAACATCAGAGACTAAAATATCATCAGTAAATAGGAGGAATGTAAACATCAAAAGAGGCTACGCTAGTTTGCAAGGACAATAGTGGGAAATAAGAAAATAATGCAATGCATCAAAGTTTCCTACATTGTTTAAAATCCTGGAGAAACTTTGGAAAAGGAATTCTAATTTGGATTACCAAAATAGAATAAATAGTACTACAAATACAAAAATAAGTTCGGCTCTATCTCACATCTATGCATTGCAAGACCAGCAGAGCACTTAGATATTCTATTTTTGGTGCATACTGAATATCAGCTTTGTTTATGTCAGTTGCACAGTATATTGACCTAGTAAAGTAAATTTCCTCTGTTTATAGAAATTAGAAAGACTATTTTGGTTTTAAAACCACAACTTTTTCATAAGAACCTCATTAGAATTGTGGATAAAAATGAAGGAATCAATTTCAGACTCATTTTTTAATGGATGGTAATACTAATTCAATACAATAATCATATAAACATTATATATAGATATATCTTACTTTTCATGCTTCACCTAAAAGTCAGCAGGCTTCTGAAAAACCAGTTTTAGAAACCATGCAGTGATTGAGGACACATGAACTCTGACAATGGAACTGATCTTATATTTTTACAGCTTCTTTGTTAATAAAATGAATGAGTTCCATTAGATTGTCACGGAAGTGATTTCCATTACAACAGAGCTGGAGACCTCAGTTCTTTCAGAGCCTGTGATAGGAATCAGGGAACCACACTGACAGGTAGGCAGGACATTTCAGTGGATAAATAACTCTATTCAAAAAGGCAAGCTGATGCAACTGTAAGGAGAAAAATATGAACTTTTAATAAATGTGGACAACTGCACATCTGTATGTCAATACCCCTCATTGGCTATCATTTATCTTATCATATGTGGGCTTGGTTGAGGATATGCAAATAGAAACATTTAATTTTCCTTTCCAGAAATGTTAGATAACGCTCTTTTCTGGTTGTCACATTATGATATAATAAGAATTATATATTTTGGTCTTCAACCCCAGATCCTGACCAGAGTTTCTAAAACCTCATAAATTCCTATGTGATAAAGGTGAAAGGAGCATCTTTTGTAAAATATTTGCGTTTTGTCCCCAGTTCCTGAAATAGCTTTGGAGAGACAGAGGTGACTTTTGGAAAGCCTTTAAGATTGGGGGGTGGGGAAAGAGGGCTGGTTGCCAAGGGGAACCAACCATGTGACCAGAGGGTTAAAACTTGCAACTCTATCCTCAACCTTTAAGGAGAGAGGAGAGGGGCTAGAGACTGAGTTCAGCCACCATAGCCAATGTTTTGGTCAATTGTGCCTATTAAATATTATAAATGATGGGACGTGGAGAGTTTCTGGGTTCATAAACACTGGGAGGTTCTGGGAGGGTGGTGTGCCCAGAGAGGGCATCGAAGCTCTGAGCTTCTCCCTGCCTTCACACTTTGCCCTGTGCATCTCTTCCATCTAGTTATTCCTGAGTTTTAGCTTTCATAATAATCTGTTAAACATAAGTAGTGTTTCCCTGAGTTCTGTGAGCCATTGTATCAACTTTTTGAACCTGAGGAGAGGGTCTTGGGAATCCTCAATTTTTATTTGGTTGGTCATAAGTTCAGGAGGCCCAGACTTGTGACTGGCATCGCTTTTATGGGCCGACCTCCTAACCTGTGGGGTCTGCTAACTCTGGGTAGTTAGTTCAGAGCCAAATTAAGGGATAGGACACCAACCTGGTGTTTGCAGAAAACTGGAGAATTACTTGGTGTGAAAAACTCACACATTTAATGTCAGAAGTGATTAATGAAGAGAAAAGAAATGTATAGGTTTTTTTTGTTTGACTAGTGTTTTACAGTTGCCTTCTCCAAGGCTCATTTCCCTTTGTACTCTTATAATGTGGTCTTCAGGTAAATGACCAAAAAATAAACTGCACTTGTATGGATCTTTACCATTCACAAAGTACATTTTCCAAGATGCACTAAAAGAGATGTGAAGTGACTATCGGTAAAGCTTGAGATCCCAGGGGCATGGTAAAGTGCAAAAAGAAATTATATAAAATGTACCAGGAGTGACAAGACTCCATTTTAAAATTGAAAACAAACAGAAGCATCCTGGGGACAAGATCTTCACCATAGGCTTAATCTGGGAGTTATTTTTCTCATGAATAAGTGAGCAAGTAATATCAGTATTTCAAAAGTCAGAGACAAAATGTCAAAGACACCCAGACAGATCACAGATCTCAGGGACAGTACATTCCTAGAGTGTCACAGCCTGATTAAAGATAATTCTGTGGTATAACTGCAGAACACTAGAACCTTTATTAAGGGAGACTAAGCTTGGAGTAATTGCATTTGAAAAACTGAGAGGCTTCTGTTTAGAATGAAGAATCTTAATAAAAGAAAGTGCCACCCCAGGTCCCATCAACATCCTACGAGTACTAACAGGGGCGTGAACAGAAAGGATGTAGAGAACCAGGTCAAAAGAATAGATAAGAAACAACATTGACCATACTAGCAACAACTGTCTTGGCCACAACAGAGTAAAGATTATTACTGATTCTTCAGAGAGGAGAGATTGACATCAGTATCAGAAGTCTACCTCGCTGATTTTTTTCAAGTTAATAGTATTATAAGTAACTCACAGCTCACATTCCTCTGTTAGTTTACTCAATCCTAGTTGATGCTTTTATTACTAGTACAAAGTACTAAGATACCAGTTTTAATATATAGAGTTCTAGAAGCATCTCAACTAAAAATTGCAGTCAATACTCTGCTACTTAGAATACTTACCAGTTAGCTAAGAGGTAATGCTGTCTTACTAAGGATTATTCCTGGCTACTTAAGTAAACTATATAGGTTTACATATGCTAACTTCATTGATCCTTGGGAAAAAAGTACTGAATTAGGCAGGATGGTTTCTTTCATTTTAGAGATGAGATAATGGCTTACAAAGTGTTAAGTGGCTTGCTCAAGGTGAGGGGCTACATTCCTGACTCTCTAACATTCCCTTAGCAGGAGACTGAACTGGCCTATCCAGCAGGACGATCATAACAGTGGGCCTCTGGGAACAGAATTGGACAAAAGTAGAAAGACCTTCCTCAAGTTTGAGTTAAAGAAACCAAGATTAATCCATTCAACCAAAGAACAGAATTGAGGGAAAAGAAGACAAAGCTAAGGTTCAGGAAACGGGTGGAAACTCACAAAACAAGAGCAGGTCTGAATGTTCCTGGGCACTTGCTTTGAGTGGAGTAGAGCAGCTATGGCTTGTCTAGACTGGCTTTGGAACCTTAAAGCTATGGAGACTGCTGGGGAGGATGTTACAGTGTTAATAAGTGACTGAGATGAAATTCAAGGCGTGGTCTGATATTCAAATGTACTGTTTTTCCCCCCAATTATTTTTTCTAATATAGCTCAGGGCCTAGAGAAGAGAGTCTCAGTATCTGAAGACACCAGAAAAAGAGCCTACTTTGAGAATTCATCCATCATTCTTCCAAGAAATCTTGTCTTTAAATGTTGACAGTATCTACTTGTTTAATTTTTAGTTTAGTCGATTTCAGATTCATAATTTTCTTCCTTGTAAATGAAGGAAGCCTTGGGAATGCAAACTCTGAACCACTCTTTCTCTCAAGGCAGTTCTGAGGAAGCCCTCTGCCCAGTCTATGGCTTTTCACATGCATAAGTTAAGCATTGGAAATGAGGCTGAAGACAGGGAATTAAACAGAATGACTTTCTAGATCCATGTAAGTCAGATATTAATCATGAGACTTCATTGAAAACTAGAAGCCTGGTGCACAAAATCTGTGCACAGGTAGGGTCTCTAGCGCTGGCGGGTGGTCAGGGCTGATCGGGGCCTTCTGGCTGCTGGCCAGGGTCTTCCTTCGTCCGCACTGCCCCCTGGTAGTCAGCGCATGTTCATAGCAAGCAATCAAACTCCTGGTCTCCCAGTTGAACTCCCAAAGGGACACTTTGCATATTAGCCTTTTATATATATAGGTAATCCCTAGACCATCTCTCCTACCTAAATTCAGGTAAAAATGTAAAAATAAACCTATTCCAACTCTTATTCAGAATAATTTTCAAGTTATTTACACTTGAGTCATAATTACCCTTCTATATTTCTGCCAATAATTAGGAGTGAGTTTTACTCACATTAACTTAAACTCTAACAAGTTAATGTTAGATACTGCACTCCCAGGCTTCAGCAAGCTTGCATAATTCTTTAGGGGCAGCAGACAGTCCTGGGCTAGCAGCAGAGCCACAGACCCTGTAGCAGACAGAGCAAGGGCTGGGTGGAAACAATCCAAATCTAATCTCACTGCTCTTTTACAACTGTCACTTCTACAAGCCTCTCGTTTTATTCAGACACAGAGAGGTTACTATATGGCTTTCAGCCGTTAGGTGATTTTGGAAGTGCTCATAAATCTTTATGAAATCCAATTCAGTTTCCAACTATAACAGTTTAGGGAATGGGCAAAAATACTTTCATAGCTCCATTGAAAAAATTTTCATTGAGTCCAATGAAATTTTAGTGGCTTGACTGACATGAATCCTTGTTTGGGGATCAATGTCGATATTGACAGTAATTATTGCCAATGGACATTTTAATCGACTTTGACTGTTTATAAAATAAAAACCATAGAGCAGAACGGGGGTAGGGCAGGATTAAACCTCTTCCGTTGCCCACGTAACAGACTCACATTCTAAGCCACACTATCAGTAGCACCAGACTATGTTTTAAGCCATGAGACCTGTCTTCAAAAACAACAACCCTGGTTTCATAACTTCATTTGATAATCTTTCACAGACAAGACTTCCAAATGGCTTTTTCACTCCAATTTAGGGGAATTCCTTGTTTCCACAATAGAGAACTCAGCTACAAGGAAAGGAGGTGTACACCGGCTACGGATATTGTTTGAAGTGAGATCACAGTCTGGCTTGTAAACAACATCAAAAGGTCTCCTGCATGGGAATTAAAGTGAAGGAACAGTTGTCTGAGCGTAAGCCTTCTTGTTCTTTTATGCCCCTCCGTATGTGTAACTCAGATGTCTGTTAACAGATAAAATCAGCCCCTCTTCTTTTGGAACCCCCCTGACGACTTGTCAGTGCCCATATCCTTAAGAGATCTGCTTCCTCTCAGTTCTCAGCACAAGAATGACTGTGATAGCACTCTTTTAGGCCATGCTGTGAATGCTGTCTGACCAGAGGCATTTCATTTTAAACCCGGCTTTGTGATGATACACTTAGGCACCAGCACATAGACTACAGACAAGTTCCCTGTTTTGAATTCACTCCATGCCTATAAATTTATTCTTCCTCTCAGTGAATATGTACTGACATCTAGACTATGCCAGGCAATGTGCTTGGTGCTACAAATACAAACATAACTGAGACAGGATCCCACACTTGAGAAAATTATTATATACATAATAATAGAATACATAATATTATCATATAATAATATATATAAAACAAAGGAGTGGCCAATGCTAAGAGTCAGGAAAAGTTTTATCTGGGGCTTGAGGGTGGGGGTGGGGGGACCTTTCAGTACAATTAGGTGTTTACTGAATTGGTTGGTGGAACACTGGAATGGCATGAGAATACATGGTACATTCAGGGAACTTCAGGCACTGGGCGTAGATCAAGGAGTGGCAAGAACAGAAGCAGGTTTAGATATGGAAATCTCATATGCTATGTTAAGGAGTATGACTTTTTATTGCAGTCAGAAAAATATTTTATGCAGTAGAACAGTGGTTCTCAACCTTCCTAATGCTCCAACCCTTTAATACAGTTCCTCATGTTGTGGTGACCCCCAATTTCATTGTTACAAATTGAACATAATTAAAGCATAGTGATTAATCACAAAAACAATATGTAATTATATATGTGTTTTCCGATGGTCTTCGGCGACCCCTGTGAAAGGGTCGTTCCACCCTTTCCCAAAAGGGGTCACGACCCACAGGTTGAGAACCGCTGCAGTAGAATAACACATCTCAAGAGTTCACAGTGATAAGGAATTAGAAGAAGGCAGTTCAGCTAAATGACTGGTGTGTTAATATCATAAAGAGATGTCAGTAGCTCAAAATAAATGAGTCTGAAAGGGCTGAAGAGGAAGGGATGTGGTGAGGGCCTGGGGGGAATTGAGCATGGTATCTACAGTTCTTGGGTGACAGGGTCTTGCGGTTCATTGTGATAAAGTGTGAAGGAGAGAAGCAGATTGCAATGAGAAGATAATGATGGCAGGGTTGACTGTGCTGAATTTTCTGAAAGACATACAACAGAATGTGTTCCAGAGACAATTATATAGACAATTTCAGAACTCAGGAGACACTTGTGCTAACAACATTATTTTGGAAACACATTAACATATAGGGGAGCATGTGTAAAGAGAATAAAATAGAGCTTTGAAGAGAATCATGAAGTATATCAAAGTTTGGGTCAGGCAAAAGAAAAGTAACTCACCATGAGGGCCACACAGGAATCACCAGAGAGCTAAGAGAACCAGGATAATGTTATGGCTCAGATGACCAAAAGCAGAGAATGTTAAGAAGAAAGTGGCTTATATGTGAAATGGGACTGATAGGCCAAGTACTATGGGGATTTGCAATTAGGGGCTCTTCAGAGACATGATTTATAAGGCTGCTTTCATACACTAAGGGTGTTTAGGGAAAGCTGGGTGAGAAAGATAGATCTTGAGGGCACCCTAGAGCTGCTTGTCTATTTCATCTAAGAGGGAGGCCTGAGTGAGTGTCCTCAGAAATCATCACATGCTATACTCAGGACTAGCATTAAGGCCAAATTAGTGCTGAAAAGGGAAGACTGCTTTCTCTGAATGCTGGTTTTTACATACAGCTCATTTCTTCATTTGCCTACCCACCTTTTCTGCCAGCATGTGCCTCCTCTTCTTTCTCCCATGTTACTACCAGATACAAAATGTTCTCTCAAATTTCCACTCTGCTGGCCTTGGTCCTAACATATAGTTCCCTCTCTCCTCCTCTAAGGATGGCTAGTAAGGATGACCACTGTTCCAAATTCCAGCTACCTCAGTCTCCTCAAATTTAGGAGGAGTTGGTTTATTACAGGAGGTGATGGGCATGTGAATCTTAGTGCTTGCAACCCTCACAAGGAGAATGTAGATTTATCACATAGTGGTGGAAAATGAGGGGAAGCAAGAAGGTCTACATAGGAAGGCCGAGTGTTGGACTCCTCAGGAGAAGAAGGAAGACAGCCAAGGACACGTTTGTACTTCAACCTAACACACCAGACCTTACTGGCAGATGCCAAATCTTCCCGGTATCACTGCCCCATGTTATGGTGCTAGGCTGAGTGATCAGCATGTAATTGTGTTGCATTGTAGACTAGTGTGTAGAGAAGGTCAGGCTCTGAGAAGATCAGAAGTTCTTGAATTTCTATGTGAGTATGCTACCCAGGTAGTCTGGTGATGTGCTTGAGAGTGGGCTGAGTTTTTAATAACCTTGGGGATTTTAGAAAAATTTGGTTCAGAAATTTCATTTAGAATCTAGGATGGAAGCTGCTGGGGCTCACCAGCAGGCTCTGAGCAACAGATGAATGATTACTCTGACACACATTTCTGTGAAAGAGAGGGCTAAGGGACTGCTTGGCTATAGGAACCAAACAGCCCCATTCGCCTGCCTCCTTAGGCTTTTATTGTAACAACAGCTTGAACTAAAATTAACTATTAAATATTATCAACAGGGTAAGTATCCTTGAGAAGACACATGCATTTGTAGTGTCTGTTAAGCAAGGGCATCTGAAGACTAAGCATAAAGATTCCAGTAAACACCCTGAGGCTCAGACTTGTTTGGAAAAGTCAAGGCAGGGGCAGTTGCCTTAAGCCAACTCCTGTCCCATGCCTCCCCACAGGAAGCTTTTAAAAAATCTAAATGCCAAATACTAATACTTCCAATACAGTTGAGGTATTATACTGGGGAAGTCAGTGGCAACAGACTTGGCTGTTTACAATTTTGCTAATGGGTGAACTTGGAGTCTAGGTAGCATACTCGCATACTTCCAAGTGTGCTAGCACTTTCTCTCTCTTCTCTCTCTCTCTCTCTCTCTCTCTCTCTCTTTCTCTCCTTCACACACACACACACACACACACACACACACACACACACACACACACACACACACTGCTTTGTAAATCTGTTCCCTACTAAGTGAGCATAGATAGATGTGTAGCTAATTATTATTCAGCATTTGCAGGCCAGATCTGCACAAAGTATGGTGTATGTTACACTCTGAAAGTAGTTTTGCTCTACTGCAAATCACACATTTTAAGTGGGTGCACCATGAAGGTTATGAGCTAGAATCCCAGTGTCAGGTTCTTAGTAAAACCTGCTGTTCACCCCAGGTAGTGGCAGAACAATCTGTGTATATAAAAGCCCAGTGACCGAAACGGCAAACGGCAAATGACCAGAATGACCAGAACAACCAGTGGCTATGACGCGCACTGCGACAGTCAACCAGCCTGATCTGTGTCCCATCAGCCTCCCCACCCCGATTGGGGGCGGGGCCGGCTGGCCAACTGTCTGTGGCCCCACCCCCACCCCAGCCTGGCCTGATGGGCCTCCATTGGGGTGAACTGGCCGGACCCCGCCCCCATGCACAAATTTGTGCACTGGGCCTCTAATCTTCAATGATAGCAAAACACCTGGAGAATGTATTTGAAGGCAGTGTGTCTCAAACTTTAATGTGCTTATGAATTACTTAAAAATCTTGTTAAAATGGAAATTCTGATTTAGTAGGTTTGGGGTGGGGACTAAGATTCTACATTTCTAAAGGTTCTCAGGTAATCCCAAAGCTGCTAGGCTATGGATAACACTGTAAGCAGTAGGATTTAAGAGAATATTCTTGGTTGAGTTTCATTACACACTTACTCCAGTAAATATAAAGTCTACTGTCAGAATTGCCAGCAGAGAAAATCAGAACTGAGCAGCTGAGTGTAAATCACTCTTTTTTACCAACATCTTATAGTTGAGAAATTAAATTAGACTATGTAATGAAAATATATTTTGACATTTAGTTAAAAGCCATATTAATCCTTTTTTATTATGAGATAAAATTTTGCAGCATGTGATCTTTTACTAGCATTCAATGAATTATAGTTTGAAATCCTTTCTCTCTCTATAACTATAAATTGTCATGTTAAAATTTCTAGTGTAGTTCAGATTTTTTATTTAATTAAATGCTTTTAAATACTAACAGAATGAACTACTGTATTTGTAACGACTGTTAACTGTTTCCTTCCTTCCTTCTTTCCTTCCTGAATGGTACACCAACATTTTGAAGACTATTATTTGATTCTACAAAATGCACTCTCTTGTCCAATATTATCATAATGGTGTTCTGAAGAAGATTAATTCTGTTAACCAGATTATTAATCCCCAAATGGGAACTCTATGGTTACATACATTTAGGAAAATCTGGGTTCTTTATTTTTCTCTTGAACATACATAAAGCACATAAATATTTTTAAATCCAGGGAATAAAGCTATTGCACTCTATCACAGTGTTTTTTTCAAATACATTTGTTCACAGGGTAATCTTTTAGTTAGATAACTTTTGCCATAGCGTTCAAGTATTTGGTTTGGACAGAATGCCTTTCCTTCCATCATCAATAAGAAGAAAGCCTTCGCAGAAGTGTGCCCAGATGACTTTCTCTGAAGTCTTTTTGGATCATCAGGATCCTCTGAGCTGTGTTGGCCAAGGGAACATCTACCAAGGGGAGTCAGGATCATCAGGATATGATTAGACCAATCATACTTCATTACCAGGGGTTGGCACACCAGATGGGAGCCCTGTTAGCAAACTATGCAAGTGAGGATAGCTTCTGGGAAGGCAACTAACAACACCCATAGGAGATTTTTTTTTATTATTGTGTTTACCACCTCCACCATTTTCAAACTGTTTTAAGTCACCATCTTCCCCATTTCCGTAAATGCCTTTTTACTAATGCTTCCATTCTTGTCCCCTTACTATCAGTTCTCTACAGGACTGACAGAGTGGTCATTTCAAAACATAAACCAAGCCATGTTACTTCCCTGCTCAACCCCTTCCAATGGGTTTCCATTTCACTTAGTAATTTCATTTTGCATAACCTTACCTCATGCTTTGTTCAATTCATTCTAGTCCTGGCCTTTTTATCATTCTTCCAAAATGCCATAATTTTTTTTTAATGTTGTGCCCTTGGCACTTTCAATCTTCTGCCCAGATTTTCCCCCACTCAGATTTTCACTTGACTTGCTCCCTTATTCCCTGCTCATATGTCACCTCCTCAGGGAGAACCCCCTTGATCAGGCCCTGTAAGACACCTACTTTATTTTTCTGATGTATATTTTTGTTACATACTTTTGTACTTAGCTTTTTTCCTGCTGCTTCCACTAGGACATAAAAGCATGAATTGATCTCATCCATAGCTATATGCTCAGCACTTAGAACAGTACATCACACAGTAGGCTTGCATGACTGAAATTCACAAAGTTAAAGGAGAAAGCCAGCACAGGCGGTTAAAAGATAAGGTGATGGGTTGTTTGGAAAGAACAGTGCAGAGTAGTAGAAATGATTTGGGGACCTTCATAATGAAAACCAAACAGCAAAGCCCTTGTTGACATCTTCGATCTCTTTTAAAACCCGAGATGAAGATAATTCACTGAGTGTTAGCAAGGCTAAAAAATTGCATTTGCAAAGCTTGAATTTGAAGTTCTACCAGTATGCCTTTGATTCCATTTGAAACCCCACCTGAGTCTTCTGCTGACATCTCTCACATCTACAACACGATCACATTGATGTTAGAATTAGAGACTTTTCCTCATTACTATAAGGAAGAGCTACCTAACAAAGATTTAGGACTGGGGCACTGATTCTGAGAGAATGTCACAGATTAAAATGGACAAAGAAATATCTCTAAATTGGACAGAATCTAAGGTGTCTTCCACATTTTGGGTTTTGAATTCCAGTTTCCCACTTAGCTAAAAACTGATCCTTCCCTTACATTCAAATTCTATTTGAAGTAACCCTCCTTAAGAAAACATCTTCAAAGACATTAAAATCCAAGGCTAGATTATTCATAAACTTACCAGAAATTTTATCGGGGCTGTGCACTCTTTTATATGGAAAGAACCCACATTAACTTTCCTTATATGCAAGATCATTTTCAGTATAGATGGCAGTGTCAGCTTTGGCCTGATTTCTGTTCAAACCAATATTTTTAAAATGTATGACTTATCTATCATACCTCTTCTCTTACAGTACATATTAAATTCAAGGAGCAAGATTTATAATAGTATTTAGATTGAAAATCTGGAACTGATTAAAGACATTTACTTTTAACTTATGGCTTTAGTCCCAGAAGAATTGTAAAGCATTCCAAGCTAATAGAAAAATTGGATTACAATTAATACGAGGTTATTTTTCAAAAGGCTTTGTAGTTATGTCAATGACCTGATAATAAATGTCCAAGGGAAATTTGCACCATTAAGAATGCTTTATACATAGTCCCAGAATCCTAGTACACCACAGCCTGCCTTTGGACAGTAGACAGAAATAATCTACAAGCCAGGGCTGAGTAAGAGTAGCTATGGCAGGGAATGCTGGCTGGGCACCAAAGTTCATTTTCCCCTTCTTCTCTAGGAATGCAGCTAGGCTAGGCCTCTCCCCATCAAGCCAGGGACTAAACCAGGTAGCACTGCCACTGGCTCACCTAATCCTTGCAGCTAAATAAGGCTATGTGACTTCATGTTCACCAGGGGAAATTAAATGGAGGCGCCATGTACCTCTTCCACTCCTGGAGTTGAAACACTGAACACACGTGTTTTTCCTCCATGCATTTTCTCCTACAACCAAGCTGGAACAGATTTTACTTCTAAGCAATCTTCCTTAGAAAGCATTCCTTATGGGAACAAGGGAAACACTCCAGATGCTAATGGAGAAAGATGGAAGGAGCCTGGGTTGCTGACTGTGTGGAGCATAGCAGCCTGCTTACTTTCCCCAGATGGATACGTGAGGAAGAGATAGAAGTTATTTTTAAAGGCTCTCTATTGTTAAGACCCTCTGGGATAGCATTTATAGCAGCTTTGCTTTTTACACAGAATAATCCAGGGGTTAAAGCCATCTCTGGGGCCCTCCCACGCCCCATTCATGCTCGGTGTGTCTTCGCGGTGCCTTCTCACTCACCAGGACCCTCAGGAGCTATGCGTGTGTTCTCTTCTGGGGTCTTTCCTTCATGCTCTTGGCTTGTTGGACATCGAAGTCGCGAGTCCCGTTGCATTTATTTTCAGTGATCTGACATTTTCAAAGGACTCACGTAAACTCAGTTAAGTGTTTAGAAGCTTATAGGCCATCCCTTCTCCTAAAAGTACTTACCTTTCCTGAGAGTTGCCACTTAACCCAAATTGATGAATTTTTTACTGGCAGAAGTTCAGGCAGAAGCCCAAAGACCCCTCAGGTGTCTGTCCAATTATATCCTCTGTGGCTCAACTTAAGGGAAAGGATCTTTCCTCTCAGATTCTCAGGCTAGAGCCGGGCTCAGCCTCCCCTTCCAAGAGAGAAAGAGAGCACAAAGGGAGGCCAGCCTCTTTGTCTCATCGCCTTACCACTGTCATTTTAGGTAACTAGGAGCAAGAGACTATCCAAGTTTTTATCTGAGAAACATGGGCTTAATTTATAATGTCAAATGGTCATGAATTAAATAAATATCAATTACTACCTACTCTCTGTAAGTAGATTCAACTGAGATTGTGTGGACTCAACGTAGGTTTTCATTTACTTGTCTCCATGAATCAGACATTCAAAATTTCTGACTACTGTCTTAGATATTCCAACTTAATCAGTCTTTGTGAGGCCAAAATTGAAAGAATTTGTAGACAGCACTGATGAAAGGAAGTTCATGTTCTCTTGGCCACCTGTACTTGGAAACTGGAGAATAACAGGTGCTCATCGTACATGTCATTCTTTGTAATGCACCTTGCCTCGCTTTCCAAAATCTTTAGTGTGGCATGATATGACTTATTGGGTCATGATTAACATAGCAAAAAATAGGATGAACAGAATAAAATAGTGAAATAGTGCTTTGGCTATAATTTTAATAAGTATCATTTTATGTAATTTAGTTTCTTTTTCTTAATTAAAAAAATCATTTTATTGATTTCAGAGAGGAAGGGAGAAGGAGAAAAAGATAGAAACATCAATGATGAGAGAGAATCATTGATTGGATGCCTCCTGCATACCCTCGACTGGAGATGGAGCCCTCAACCCAGGCATGTGCCCTGACTGGGAATCAATCCATGACCTCCTGGTTCATAGGTCGATGCTCAGCCACTGAACCACACTGGCCAGGCAATTCAGTTTCAACTGTATATAAATGTGATGGTGTGATGGCGTGATGGTGTGAGGGTGTGTGTGTGTGTTAGTATGTACTGGGTTGTGAGGCCAAATATTTCTTACTATTAAACAAAGTTTAAAGGCTTGCTTCAGCACATCAGCTCATTTAGAAAACAGGATTGCTCCTCTTTTTGGGTGCCTGCCTCTTGCCTTAGTGTTTTTGAATGGAGTCTCTTAACAATCTTGGAAGTGCTCCAGTGCCATGGAGTCATAGACTATACATTATGTTCTAGAGCAGCGGTTCTCAACCTGTGGGTCGTGACCCCTTTGGGGGTCGAATGACCCTTTCACAGGGGTCGCCTAAGAGCATCAGAAAACACATATATAATTACATATTGTTTTTGTGATTAATCACTATGCTTTAATTATGTTCAATTTGTAACAATGAAATCGGGGTCACCACAACATGAGGAACTGTATGAAAGGGTCGCGGCGTTAGGAAGGTTGAGAACCACTATACTAGAGAGTAGGCTGCAGGGCCATCCTTCTGCAAAATTACTTAATTCTCTCTTATTATGTGAACATCAACCCTCAAATCCTAACACTGCCCCAGCCTACTAAGAACAATGCTTTAGAGAAGGAAAAAGAAAGTCCCCCCCCCCCCATGTAAATGTATCTATGGTCACTAACTAAATTAAACACGTGGAATAAATATACGGCCTCTAATTTTAACTTTCCCGAATCATGGACAATCTCATGCTGCCCTTTCTCAAAGTACCATGCAGTTCCTTTCCCAGAAAGCGCCAATATACAAATGAACACCATAGATGATGCACTCTTTATTGCAATAAAAGGGATGTGGTCAGCTTTATGCTCAAATCCATTTGCAGATTCTGCTATAGATTATCTTTTGGGGAAAGGAGGTTAGGGAAGCATTTGCATTCTAAATGCAAAAAAAAAAATACATTTTACTTGGTAGAACTCAAGCATCTTAGTGTAAAGTAAATTGCTTACACTATTTAGATTTTAGATTTTTATGTATAACATTGTTGATATTCCAGATGAAATTACTTATAGCTAGATGCATTTGTTTAATTATTGTACATAGTTAAATGTATCAAACAGTTGCCAACAGACTCAAAATCATAAATCAAGGGAAAGGATAAATTCCTGACTGATTGCCTTAGTTAGAAATACTGACACACTAGTTTATCTTATGAATGATCGTATTCAGTGGTCTAACTCATAACCTGCGCCATTGTCTATTCTCCAGTGGGAAAAAAATTTGAGCATCAACATAATTGAACAATGAGCAGAAAAAAAATACGCATATTGCTATGAAAAATGGTTTAACTTTTTAACTCCAAAATATTCTGCTTTTCAGAAATCAGTTTGAGAATGCTCTGTAAACTCATTAATTTGCTCAAAAGTGCTGATTTAAAAATGAAAAAGAAAACATATATAGTATCAAAACTCATGTCTTAAGAATAGGTTATAATAATTTTAGTTATTCTAAGATCATGGTAGTAATACTTCATTTGAAAGCTCATTATGGTACATTTGAAAGTTTTATGAAACTGCTTTCCCCTTTCTCTATATCTTATTGAAAAATGGTCTCCAAATAATCTATAGGCTTTACATAATCCCTGAAACTTCACCATAAAATAAATCACTTTATGCTGACACTCAGCTTTTTGTGAGCTGAGAAGTATTTAAAAATATGCAAAAAAATAAGAAAATAAAGTGTATTTTTTAGGCTTCTCTAATATAAAATGTGTGATTACTCAGATTTGGCCTAGATGCAATTTATCTTTCCCTATTGTCTTTTGAAGGGGGGGGCGGAGAGAAAGGAGAGCAGCTTGTTAAGCAAATGAATAGTGCCCCGTTTAGCACTGGAGGACCATTTTGAAACACTTGAGAAGTGTGCCAACACTGTGGTTGCCACACAAAGGCCACTGGGCTCAGCGGAGCTTGATCTTTGATATGGAAACTACTAGTCAGTTCTTCTTTTGATAAAGCAGGATTTCTAGACCGTATCCTTTGGGTCTTGCTGGTTTATGGAGTAAAACACCTCTACATTTTCAGACACTTTCCTCCTAAGAAATTTGGAACACAGGTGGCTGTTAGTGTCTTGCCTTATGCCTTCCTTGCAATACAATATACTGAGGAGGTTAATGCATTGGCCTCCCAACCCAGTGGATCATTAAAATTACCAAGGGTTAGATGGGTAGATACATGGAGGGATTCCCAAAATTGTAGATTTTTTTTCTGCCCCTAAAAAAAAAAAGAAAGAAAGAAAGAAAAAAGAAAAGAAAAAGAAAAAAATCCCTTAAGCTTGCCTTTGAACTAGGAACGATAATTTTGGATTAGCATTCTCTTGATATTTGAACAATGTGAACAGTGGCAGTGCTATATCCATGAGCTGTGAGCTTAGCTGTACATAATAATTTTGTAGAAAATATTTTAGTCAATTATCCTCTTAAAAAATGTGATCTTTAGCAGTTTGACACTGGACTGAAATCTAAGTACTCAGAGGCTCCCATGACCAACCCAAGGAGGAATTTGGCAAACAGAAATTTTCTATGGAAAGAATGGCCTCAGTATATCAGGAAAGGAATGTCACACTCAAAAAGGGTAAATAAAGATAATTTAATCAAGTGTGAGGTCAGGGTTACAAGTAGGTTAAAGAGATGGTAAAGCGAGTGTTACCACTAGACCTGAAGATGAAGACAAGAAAGCAGTTATTGGGTAGACCAACCCTATAGGAGGATTTTCTTGTTGAAGAAAAAAGCTGCTGACAGCCCAAGGTCTGCCATGAAATAAAATCCCTAACTTCTTTCCTCTCAACGCACTAATCTACCAGGGCCTCCCAATGACTAAGGCCAACCAAAACCAGAGGAGAGGAACATAGTTGATGTGGCCTATGGAAGATGGCCACCCAACATCCCAACAGAATGGAGATACTTTATGGAAAAGGCTGGAGGATCAAGACTGTCCAACACACTCAGATGTCCTAATTTCCAAGTAGCTTGAGAGCTGTTTATAAGAAAATCACAGAGTAAAGGCATGTGGAGAGCAGTGTCAATGTTTCTCAGAGGGCTTTTGTGAAGACTGTGCTTTATTGATCAGCCCAACTTCTTTAAAGAAAAAGTCAGGGCACCTCCATCCTGAATACATGGGATGTCTTAATGCCTCAAAAAGCAGCCTCTTCACTCCTTCCTTCTCCCTTACCTCCTTGCTCAGCCTATGAACATTGAAGATTTATCAAGGAACAGGCCAATGAATTAGTGGTCAGAGTCATATATTCAAACCCTGTGTAGATATAAACACTTCTTCAGTGGTTCCAAGGAGACAGATTGTGTCATTTGTTTGACTAAATCCTTCTTACATCATCAGTGTGTCAGATGAGGTGCCAGGTATAGTTGGGAGCAGTGCAAATTCTTGTAAAGGTAATGCCATGAAAGGACTTCAAATGATTAATCCAGGGCTCTCCATCCACTGCAGGAGAAACACTTATTCATCCTCTGGAGGACCATTGTCTCTGGAATTTCTTTCATCCAACAGGGTCCTGGTTTAGCCACATGCATCTTTTGGGCAAGACAAAACTGCAACATATGCAAGGCATCTTGTTTTGTTTGGACTATTATCAGAGTGATGTAAACACTATCACCAGTTCTGCAGATAGTCCCTATGAGGAACAGAGAATCTTTATTTTTTTAAGCAGCATTATCAACATAATTTGCAAGAAAAACATTTCACATTTTAAGTGCACAATTCAATGATTGTCATAAATTTACAGTGTTGTAAAACCATCTCACAACATGATTTTAGAATATTCTCATCAGCCCATAAAGACTCCTTAATTTTTAAGTTTGTAAAATAAGCACAAATAAATGACTCCTATTTAAGGTTACAATGTAAAAATATGATTATAAACGGTCTAATGTGAACAGTTAGTATTTAATTTGTGGCTTTTTGTAGTTTGACTAATACCTCACATTCTTGGTTGTCATTGAGTTGGCAGACTGGGTAATGTAGTTGCTGTAAATATACTGCTAATCCATGGCAATAATAAAATTTTAACTGAATTATTTTTATGTTGCATCAGAATTTGCCACCAAGCTAAAGAATTTACATCCTTTAGTAGAAAAAAACACACAGATATTTAAAAATTCTCTCTACAAATAATTTTATTAGGCACTCTTCCATCATTTTGAGAAGTGAGACTGTTTTCCTTTATGACTGCTGAAGAGTGATGCGGCTTGAGATCTATTAAGATCAACAACACTCAAGTCAGAAAGGACAAGACCAGTTACTGAATTGAAACAAGTGCTTCCAACAATAGTCAATATATCAGCACCAAAACTGGAAATGCCAGTCCTCCCAAAAAAAGACAGACCATCAATTCAAGCAACTTTCTCACTCAGCCAATTATACAGTGGAGCCCAAATTTCATAAGGAAATTACCTTACAGTTTCTACATTTGCAACTAAAATGTTCTTTTCTGTGTGTTTTAGTTTCCCAGGGCTGCCCTAACAAAGTGGGCTTAAAACAACAGAAATTTATTCTCTCACAGTTCTGGAAGCTAGAAATCTAGAATCAAAGTGCCAGCAGAGGCATGTTCCCTCTTTGACAGAGGACAAACTCCTGCCTTGGCTCTTTCCAGTTTCTGAAGGTGACTGCCCAGCCTTGGTGTATCTTAGTTTGTAGCTGCATCACTCTAATCTCTGCTTCTGTCATCACGTGGCATTCTCCCTGTATGTATGTCTGTGCTTTTTTTAAAAAATATTTATGCATTTTTCAATTAGAGTTGAAATACAATATTATAATAGTTTCAGGTGTATAGCATATTGATTAGACATTTTATATAACTTACAAAGTGATCACATAAGGAAGTCTAGTACCCATCTTACATCATATGTAGTTATTACATTACTAGAGGCCCAGTGCATGAAAATTCATGCACTGGGGGGCGGGGGGGACTCCTCAGTCCAGTCTGTGCCCTCTCACAGTCCAGGAGCCCTCTGTGAGAGGCAACCAGTGGGTCAATTGGGGGACAGTGCCAGCAGGTGAACAGCTAGCCCCACACCTCCCATCGCCCCACCGCCTGCACTGGTGGCCTCCATCTGTGGGAGGCGACAGGTGGGGCGATCAGGGCGATTGGGAACCAGTGCCAGCTGATGAGTGGCCAGCCCTGCCGCCCTCCAATTGCCGACCCCTCCCTCTGCCTACTGGCACCTGCCTTGGCTGGCTTGGTGCTGTCTGCCAACCAGTTGTTTTGCCATTCGGTTGATTTGCATATTAAGCTTTTATTATATAGTATTATTGCAATAGGCCTTCCCTTCCCCTGGCTGCCGGCACCGGTTTTCCTCTGGCACCCGGGACCCAGGCCTTCGCTCTGGCCGGAGCCGCGTTCAGTCTTCGCTCCGCCGCTTCGCACCTATGTATGCAAATTAACCGCCATCTTTGTTGGCAGTTAATTTGCATATCTCGCTGATTAGCCAATGGGAGGTGCAGCAAAGGTACGGTCAATTACCATGTTTGTCTATTATTAGATAGGATTATTGACTATAATGTACCTTAAATTACCATGACTGTTTTTATGACTGCCAAGTTCCACATCTTAATTCTTTTTCATTCAGCCCTCCAACACCTCTCCCATATGGCAACCATCAAAATGTTCTCTCTGTATCTAAGTGTTCGTTTCTGTTTTGTTTTTAAAATTCCACATATAAGTGAAATCATATGGCATTTGTCTTTCTGTGTCTGACCCATTTAATCTAGCATAATACCCTTTAGGTCCATCCATGTTGTTGCAGATAGCAATATTTTATTCATTTTTATCGTTGAGTAACATTCCATTGTATATTATGTACCACCTCTTCGTTATTTATTTATTCATCATAGATGGACACTTCGGTTGTTTGGCCATTGTAAACAATGCTGCAATGACCATAGGGATGCGTATGGTTTTCTCCAGATAAATACTCAGAAGCTGTGTCCTTCATTGTGTCTTGCTATACCCTTTGTTTTAAAGTCTATTTTGTCTGATACAAATTTTGCTACCCTAGATTTTTTTTTTCATTTTTATTTGCATGTAATATTTTGTCCATTCCTTTATTTTCAGTCTCGGTGTGTCTTTCAATCTGAAAAGGTTCTCTTGTAGACAGCATATGTATGGATCTTTTTTTTTGGTTATCTTTTCAGACACCCATGTCATTTAATCCACTTACATTTAAAGTCTTTATTGAAAGATATCTTCTTCTTCTACACTAATAAAAGAGAAACATGGTAATTGGCATACGACCGCTACCCTTTTCATTGGCTAATCAGCGAGATATGCAAATTAACTGTCAGCCAAGATGGCGGCTGGCAGCCAGGCAGCTTGAAACTAACATGAGGCTTGCTTGCTTCAGTGATGGAGGAAACCAACGTTCCCCGCCTGTGCCTGGGGCTGCAGGCCTCTGAGCCTGCAGTTTCAAACATTGTAACAAATACCGCCGGGCTTCAGCCAGCAGGATCGCAACATTGTATGCAAAGGCCAGAAACCTACTTTCAGCGGAGGCCTAAGAGCTGGAGACAAGCCTCAAGCTAAAGCTGGCCCAGAATAAAAAAGAAAAAGAAAAAAAGGAGCGGTTGGGAACTTCAGTCAGTCCCAGCCTGAAAACAGCCCTCAGCCCCTCACCCAGACTGGCCAGGCACCCCAGTGGGGACCCCCACCCTGAATGGTGTGTGACCAGCTGCAAACAGCCATCATCCCCTCACCCAGGCTGGCCAGGCACCCCGGTGGGGACCCCCACCCTGATCCAGGACACCCTTCAGGGCAAACCAGCCGGCCCCACCCATGCACCAGGCCTCTACCCTATATAGTAAAAGGGCAATATGCCTCCCGGCACCCGGATCAGCGTGACAGGGGGCAGCGCCCAAACCCCCTGATCGCCCTGCAGCTCTGTGTGTGACAGGGGGCGGGGCCACAACCTCCCTATCCATCCTGCTCTGTTCGTGACAGGGGAAGGCGCCCCAACACCCTGAGCAGCCCTGCTGTGTGCCTGACAGGGGGGAGCTCCCCAACCCCCCCCCCCCACGGGCCCTGCTCTGTGCGTGACAGGGTACAGAGCCCCAATCCCCCTGATGGGCCCTGCTCTGTGTGTGACAGGGGGCAGCGCCCCAACACCCGGATTGGTCCTGCTCTGTGCGTGACAGGGGGTGGTGCCGCAACCTCCCCATCAACCCTGCCTTGAGTGTGACAGGGGACGGTGCCCCAACCCCCCAATCAGCCCTACCCTGAGCGTGACTGAGGGTGGCATCACAACCTCCCAATCTCTCTGCTCTGTGCATGACGGGGCGGCGCCCCTACTCCCCAATCGGCCCTGCTCTGAGCCCGACCAGGGGCTGCACCTAGGGATTGGGCCTGCCCTCTGCCACCCGGGAGCAGGCCTAAGCCAGCAGGTCATTATCTCCCAAGGGGTCCCACACTGCGAGAGGGCACAGGCCGGGCTGAGGGACCCCCCTCTCTCCCTGAGTGCACAAATTTTTGTGCACCGGGCCTCTAGTATATATATATATAGTTATTATCATCTTATTATTCATATTTTTTGTCTTTTCTTCTTCTTCTTTTTAAGGAAGTCCCTTTAACACTTCTTATAAAAAGAATACTGGTTTGGTGGAGATGAACTTTTTAGTTTTTTCTTGTCTGGGAAGCTCTTTATCTGTCCTTTGATTCTAAATAATAGCCTTGCTGGGTAGAGTAATCTTGGGTGTAGGTACTTGCTTTTCATTTTTTAAAATATTTTGTGCCAGTCCCTCTGGCCTGCAAAGTTTCTTTTGAGAAATCAGCGGACAGTCCTATGGGAACTTCCTTGTAGGTAACTGACTGCTTTTCTCTTACTGCTTTTTAAAATTCCCTCTTTGTCTTTAACTGTTAGTGTTTGTTTTTTTCATACTCACATTTTAATATGCATAGTCTTCCCATTCCTTTAATACAAGTTATTAAATGCATTTTAAAATGAACTAATCCTGCAATAATTGGTTTTATATAGAATACAATAAATTTTAAAAATACAATTTTTTTGTTGTTTCAAAAAGGCAAGGACCACCTTGAAAATATTATGACATTATGTGACTCTGGTAAAACACCATTTTAAACATAGAATCTGTGAGGAATACACATTTTCTAATTGGACTTCCTGGGGTGACATTGGTTAATAAAATTATATACTTTCAGGTGTACAATTATATAGTACATCCACTGTATATTGTATTGTGTGTTCACGATCCTGAGTCAAGTCTCTTCTATCACACCGTTTATCTTCCTGTATCCTTGTACTTACACCTCACCCCCTTTCTCTCTGGTAATCACTATAGTGTTGTCTGTGTCAATGAGGGATTTTTGTGTGTGTGTTTTTGTTGTTGTTGTTTTGCTTAATCCCTTCATCGTTTTCACCCAGCTTCCCAACACCCTTCCCCTCTGACAGCTGTCAGTCTGTTCTCTGTATCTATGAGTCTATTTCTATTTTGTTTGTTTATCTGTTTTATCCATTAGATTTTACATGTAAGTGAAATTATACGGTATTTCTTTCTCTGATTGCTTATTTCATTTAGCATAATACTCTCCATGTCCATCCATGCTGTTGTAAAAGGTAAGATTTCTTTCTCAATTATGATGTATCTTGGTGTAGCTTATTTGGGACTCTCTGAGTTTCCTGGTCTTGTAGTCTATTTCCTTCACCAGGTTAGGGAAGTTTCCATTATTATTTCTTCCCATAGGTTTTCAAATCCTTGCTCTCTGTATTCTCCTTCTGGTACTCCTTTGATGCTAACAAATGTTGATACACTTGACGTTGTCCCAGAGGACCCTTAAAACTATCCTTTTAAAAAATCTCTCTTTTTTTTCTGATCTGAATGGGTATTTTCTGCTACCTTATCTTCCAAATTGCTGATTCGATCCTCTGCATCATCTAATCTATGTTTGATTCCCCTAATGTAGTCTTCATTTCTGACTGGTTCTTTATTTTTTTATCTCCATTTTTATATTTTCTGTATCTTTGCTAAAGTTCTCACTAAGTTCATTTATTGTGCTCCTAAATTTATTTCGCATCCTTATAAAAGTTTTAAACTCTGCATCTGATAGATTGCTTGTCTCTATTTTGTTTCGTTGTTTCTCTGGAGTTGTTCTGTTCTTTCATTTGGGATATGCTTCTTTGTCTCCTCATTTTAGATGCCTCCATGAGTTTGTTTCTATGTATTAAGTAGAGCTACTATGTCTCCCTGTCTTGACAGGGTAGCCTTATGTAATAGGTGCTTTGTGGGGCCCAGTGGTGCAGTTCCCTTGACCTTGTTTGGGTTTGTGAACCTTTAAGAGATATTAGGAAAATCTGAAGTATGAGCCAAGACAAGCCATTTGCATGGAAAAGCCACTTGAAGCATCTTGGGTGGGCCTGCAAGTTGGGTGTGGCAGGGTTTCAGGGGTCACCAGGACTGGGTCAATAGTGTTATCTGGGTTGATAGACCCTCAGACTTGGAGGCTGCTTGAGCCTGCAGGCTGGGTTGCGGGAGGGCTCAACAGAGGAGCAATGGCTTCTGCCAGCATTTCTGTCTGGGAGAAAGCTGCCCCTCCAGCCCTCACCCTGGAGCTAGACAACTTAGTTCCTTCTTGGGTGTCCCTGGCACTTTCCAGCTGCCGATCAAGTGCTGGAGTTCAGAGCAAGAGAGTCATCAGCAAGTAGGTCCATGTGTGGGCCCTTTAGGAGTAATGTCGGGGTCTCTAGCATCCCTTCATCTCACTCAGCTCAGATCCCATCAGCCATAATCCCCACTGGTTTTTAAAGCCAGAATTATGAGGACATCTCTTCCTGGCACAGGAACCCTGGATTGTAGGGCCTAGTGTGGGCTGGGAGCCCTCACTCTTCAGGGTGGACCTTCATAGCTGAGATGTCACTCTCAATTTTTAAACACCACATGTGGGTATAGGAACAGCCCATTCTGAGTCTCTTCCACTCCTACCAGTTTCTATGTAGCTTCCTCTTTATATCCTTAGTTATAGGACTTCTATACATCTATTCAGGTAGTTTTCAATGGAGGTTGTTCTATAGTTTAGTTATCATTTTGACATGGTTATGGGAGGAGGTGAGCCCAGCATTTATCTACTCTGCCATATATTTTTTTTAATATAGTTTTTATTGATTTCAGAGAAGAAGAGAGAGAGAGAGAGAGAGAGAGAGAGAAACATCAGTGATGAGAGAGAATCATTGATCAGCTGCCTCCTGCATGCCCACTACTGGGGATCAAGCCTGCAACCTGGGCATGCTTTCTGGGCAGGAATTGAACCATGATCTCCTAGTTCATAGGTTGACACTTATGGGCCCACACTAGCAGGGCCCTACTCTGTCATTTTGACTTAAAGTCCCCAGGTGTCTCTGTCTTCACAGGGTGTTTCCTCTATAAGGACACCACCAGTCATACTAGATTTAGAACCTGTTCATTGAAATATGACCACATTTTAACTTGATTACTTCTGAAAAAACCTTTTTCCAAAATAAGGTCACATTCACAGGTGCTAGGGGATACAACCTCACCATGTCTTTTAAGGTCACCACAATTTAACCATAGCAATACGTCTTTCTAGACCACTCATTCCATGAGTATGCCTCAATTATAAAACTTAAAAACTTTCCAAAGAGCAAAGGAAGTCATAATGTAAGGTTGAAATTAGGTTTTTAAGAGGTCAGTTCTCTTCTCAGATCATGTAGGCCCTCCTGCACATAAAGAAACTAAAAAAACCCTACACAAACAAAAAATGAAGCTGAAAGAGAAATTTGTAGTTTTTTGGTATTCTTTCAATATCTGAATAATTTTGTAGAACATACTTCACATTTATTGGAATAAACATCCCTCATTTGTTCTCTAGTTTTTCACACAAAACACACACATACATATTCTGAAATGAAAGCATATGACTCATTTCTTTCTCTTGTAATTGTGCTTCATAGACGTAGAAAAGAGTTTATTTTCTTGTTGAAGTGCAATATGTGTTTGAAAGTGTAGTTTCTATGGAAACAAGCACCACAGGTGGGGTCAGATGAATTTTCTATGTCCTATGCAATGAGCTTTGCCTGTTATCCTGCTGGTATAGTGTTTCTCATGAACCCTCTCAAGGCTTTATTTAACCAGAATTATCTTATAGTCAAATATTAATTTTATGATTTTGGTAAGTGTTTACATCTCATTGGTAACAGGAAGTTAAATGGGGCCCTTTCTGTTTGGGGTTTAGCTGAGGCCCAAACTAGAGGTGACAAGTGTACTCCCACTTCACACATGAAGTGTTAACTAACTTTAGCTGTATTTGTACAGGAGGGGCTTTTGATACCCTTAGCCAATCACTCAATTCCAGCTGATAAAGAAGCTTAGAAAGCTCATGAGAGGAGAAGGGGTTTCCAGGAGAATTCTTTAGAGAGACTCATCATAGTCCTTGGATTCTTTCTGTTGAGGAGAGCTTTGGAAGGTGTATCCTTGTTACTGCGAGTCAAATGAGAAAAGGCTTCAAAGAGGCCACACAGAAAATTTCCTGGAATTACGGGAACACAGTGGGCTGTGTCACCTGAGCATCGCCTGAGGGCAGGTGGCTGGCTGAAGTGACCTCTGGTGACGGTGGAGGGTGCTACGCTTGGAGTAATTGAATGGCCTATAGACAGAGGCCCAGATGGTAACCATAAATGAGAGCTGTCTGGATTTTTTTAGGGGTTTTCCCAACAAGACTTATTAGAAGGTCAAAGAGGCTTCAGCAGAAAGAATCTGGAGATGGCTTGCTGGCTACCCAGGAACTAGAGGAAAAATGACAGCTGGAGAAGTTGAGAGATGTAAATGAGACATCTCTAGTGATGAGGGATCTGAGAAGAGTCCGAGAAAATACACATAAAAGAGTCACTTTAAACATCTGCCAAATACAGAGAATTAAAAAGTCATGGGCATTGCAGGGGAGGGAAAGAGCTAACCCCACAAAACAGCTTTGGGTAACTGTGAGGAAAAAGAATAAAGCTGTTTTATGACTTTGAAATATGTTGTACTTTGTTTTTAAAAAATGACAGAAATAGCCTTATGTAAAGAGGGCATTTTTGCAGCCGATGATGATTGTATTCTTATCATGTGGAGAAAGCCTAAGGAGGTAATTTACAAAATACTGTGTCATATGCATCACACGCATGCAGACTCCCAACACTTACATACTAAAGAACACTTTCTGTGCATGTTAAGCACCGTCTCTATTAATTAACAAGCATCATAAAAGGCAGCGAGCAGAGAACTAGTGTAGTCATTGGAGAACAGAGTTTCAGCTAGGTGTGATTTATAATAGAAAAAGCAAGCAATGGAATTTTCTTCACTGCTCTTCAACTATGCCTGAGCAGAGAGGTTTAACACCTACATGATGCTGTTTATGCTTCTCTGTCCTCTGTCCATCATCATTAATAGTCTTTGGTGGGACTCAGAATTTAGACAGTAGCACATTAAAAACCTCAGGCCCTACAGTGTTTCTTTTGGTATCAGAACACATGTTTTGAGGGTCACAAAAGGGCATTCTACCTTGAGAAACCACAGAGACGGTTCAAGTCCTGTCCTATATCCCATTTCTCAGAACATTTCTACTTAGATGTTATGACCTCATTGTATTTTCTAATTCTCTTTATATGTCTCCCTTAAATTCCTCTTTCCCACTTCCCTATTCTGATAACTGACAGAACTATTTTTGTTAGTTACCAGGATGAAAATCAGTCATGTTTTACTTCTTCCTGTCCTTTGCCCTTATGTCCAAGTGTTTCTGTTTTTATTTCCAAACAGCTCCCATAGCTGTCTCTTTCTTTGCAGTCTTAGCAAGTCTAACATGTTGCCCAAATTTGTTAAGTCTTCAAAATTATTTTCCCAACTTCCAGGTCCTCCTCTCTTTTGGTTTATCCCACACTCAGCAGGAAAACTGCTCTCTCTAAAATACAACTCCTGACGATCACTTCATTGTTTGAAAATATACTGTGGCTTCGGCTGCCCTCGGAAGAACCATAAAACTTCAGACAGAGCTATAACGCCATCTCCGATGCCACCTTGCTACACCTTGTCAATTCCGTGCTCTACTCCTACTCTTTAAAATGCCTCCATATCCTCAAAGGCAATTTCATTCATTATTCTAAAATGCTTGCAACTCTGCTAGATGCTGGGGATACAGCACGGAATAGGAAAGACACAGTCCTTGAGCACATCCCGTGGGGTCTAGAGAGGCACGTACACAAGTCAAACAAGTTGCATGTTGGGAAGCACGGTATACTCTAGGATAAGGCATAGGGCAGCTCCACAATGTCCGGGCTTGGATTATGGAAGATGGCTTATGAAGGTTTGGATTATGAATGAAGGAAGTGACATTTATACGGAGGCCCGAAGGCAAAGCGGAGTTATTCTGATGAAGAGTAGGTGAGTGGCACACCGAGAAGGTGAAGGATGTGTGGGGTTCAGAGGTGAGATGAGCATGGCATGCTTAAGCAACTGAAAAAAATGTTGCTCTTTTGGAAAGCAGTACAGTGGTGTCTAAGATGGGAAAGAATAGGTCCTGAAAACCAAGGTGAGAAATTTGGATTTTATCCTCAGAAAAATGAGGACCTATTGGTGGTCTAGATTTGAATAGTGTTGGCGAAATCAATGAAATTGAGAAATATTTGAGAAAAAAAAAAGATAGAAATTCTAATGAATTGTAAATGTGGTAAGTCAAAGTGAACCTTAAATTTCTGCTTTGGGGCAATTGCAAGAATGCTGGTATCATTTACTAAAATAGGAAGTGCACATAGAATGGATTTGAGATTAGGTATGATGGTTTAATTTTTGACGTGGTGATCTTGAGGTACCTATAAGACTTCTAAGTAAAGATGCACTGGAGGCAGATGAGGGAAACTCAGGAGAAAGATCTGGGCTCAAAACACAGCCTCAGGAATCATGACACTCTAGATGGTGAATAAAGTAATAAAAATAAATGAGGCCACTGAGGGGCAATAAGAGAAAAAGCTGTCTTTATAAGCCCTGAAGAACACCAGGAATTAAAAAGGAAAAAAAAAGGCGTAGAATACAGACACTGCAGGTGCAGAGAAGTAGATTGACGTGGCATAACAGGGTCACAAAAAGGAGAGTGCCAAGAAGAGGACAACATTGCTAAGCGCTCCCGGAAGCCTGAGTAAGAAGACTCAAAGCTGCCCGACAGACTTAGCAGTAAGGTTGTGCTGGTTCTCTTCTGTTTGTCTCCATCCTAGTTCATTCGCTCCATTCCCAGGCAGTTTGGCCAGTATGACTCACCTCAATGGAGTCTATTGCATTCTACCTTCTGTTTGAGTTAGAGCAACGGTGAGCACTGGCAAGAAATGAGAAGGAGGAAAGAAGGTTAAGAGAGTGAATGGGGATATATTTCCTCTGTTTCTTCTCTGTGAATTTGCTGTGGGCTACGCATTCCTTGATCTAAACCACACTTCCTATCCCGCAGCTCTCTCTGCTTATCCTTTTTGGGCTCAGATGAGAAAGAACTCCCGGCACTTATCAGCTCTGGAGTGTTGTGCTATCCTTTGAGGACTCACTACACACTATCAGTGGCCCTTAATAGTCTCTTTATTACATTCTCTTCAAATAATTCCTACTTGGAATGCCCCATCTTGTTCCTGCTGGAATTTTGATTAACACAATGGTCATTTGTGACTTTGATGAGAGTCTTTTCAGGCAGAAGCCAGATTACAGATAGACCAATGAATCAATAAGAGGTGAAGAAAAGGAACTAGCAGGTACAGTATTCTTTTTAAAAGGTTAACTACTTTTTAAAGGGTGTAGAGAGAAGGGGTAGAGGCCTCAGAGGAACATCCAGAGAGGTTTTATGTATCTTTCTCTTTATGATGGAAAGACTTGATCATTCCATTGTTTGTGAAAATACGTTAGTATAGGGAGAGATTTTGAGGATACAGTAGAAAAAGGAGCTAGAAACTAGAGCATAGTCTGCTAAAAAGGTGAGAAGAAATGGGATTCCCCTAATAGAATGGCTAGCCTTAGCAGAGACCCTGTTCCATAGGAGGGGAGGAGGAAAGTATGGTTGGCATACAGGGGAATCTATAATCTGAGTGGGAGATTAGGGCTATTCTATTTTGCTGGCTCCTCTTTTCCTCATGAAGCTAAAGGAAGGTCGCCTGATGAAAAAGAGAGTGAGGGTTGGAGATTCAAAAAGAGAAGTTTCAAATATTTTGAAAAACAAAATAAACCATAGAATTGGCAGAACTCTTTGAGAATCCATTTTAGACTAAAAATAATGCATTTAGGCATACTTCAATCTGCAAGTTTGTATGAAATTTCTCCAAAGGTACTGAGCAGTGTGGGTATTCTTTCAGAAAAGGTGAAGAATTAGATTGGGCCATGGCTGGGTTTTCCCAAATACCCAAACTGAAAGACAACAGGAGAAGAGGGTAGAGGAATTAGGAAGCAAGCCTTTGAAATAACAGAGCATGAAATTTCACTTGGAGAGGTAAGGTAGGTAACAGAGAAAAGAGAGGAGTCAAGAGACTAAATGTTCCTGAGAGAATGCAGACAGACATGGTGGAGCTAACGGAGTGGATTTGGTCATCAGGCAATGAACACCTAAATTTAAAATTTCAGTATAGCTCCTCTGACAAGGTCCCAGATGAAGCCATGAAGGTGAGTGGCCAAGATGGAGAAATATAAAGGTCACTGAACGTAAGGGTTGGTGGGTGATCCATGGGATGCTTGCCATTCCTCAGATGGTGTTTTATTTGCAGAGCTTGAGTTTGATTCTTTTTCAGTGCATATTATTTATAATTAATGCCTCGTAAGTCATTTATCAAATTGCAGTGTTTCACAAATATTCATAGTAACATTTAAATGGGTTACATTTTACAATTCAATTTCAGTTTTCTGAGTTGTTTAAATATTTAAAGATACTAACTTCAAAATATATTTTTAAAAAGAGAAAACAGGTGGGTTTCTTAAACCAGGCTGCCCAGAAAAGTTTCTCATTTGGTTTTCTAACTATAAAGTGCAGAAGGAAAGGAAGGTATGGTTCAAAGTTTAAGGAGCTATGCAGGATTAGTTTCTTTTTCTTTTCTTTATTTTTTTACATGCAATCCGGTATTTGACAGTTAAATATTTGCTTTAACCATGAATTTATTTTGAGTACAACATAATTGCACCAACTATCACTGCATGACTCTTTCAGGAATTGGCATACACTCACAATATCTAACTAGAACAATGAATGATTTAAAAATAGAAATGCACAAATTACTACTCCCTTGGAAGCACATAAGCTTTGACAGAAAGTGGAGTAAAGTGGTTGTGTAAAAAGTTTCAACATTTATTTTTCCAAAAACCTTTTATTTCTATTAGCTCTAAACACATTAACTCTTTAGTGAGATCTCTTTGGAACACATTCAAAATTCAATAATGTGCATCAGGCCTATAATAATGGGCCTTAACTTTTTCCCTTTGAAATCCCAACAAATTATTATCTAATAATGATAATATTGATTCATATATATATGTATATATATATGTGTGTGTGTATATATACATATATACATATATATATATTTAGAACATATGTGTGTGTGTATGTGTGTATCTCAATCTAGATCTAGATATATACACTTATATACTTACCCTGCTCTTGGCATATGAAAGCAATGACTAATAACATTTGTTGACAAATTGTGAAGGATTATTTGAAACAGGATTATATGAATAAGAACACATTGGGTTTCTGGATGAAAAGAAAGATACAGTGTATCTTGGTGCCTAGACAACAGATATGTTCAGTTGAATGAACTTGCATTTGATCTCATTACCTTCATGATATAAATCAACTGTGACAACCATTCAGGCAGTCATTCATGAAGCATTTATTGAAGGTCCACTATGTGTTAATCCCTGAAGATAAAGTGAGTAAAATATGGGATCTGCCCAATATTGATTGGGTTTATAACTGATCTAGTTACACTTAATGCTTTGTATATTACCTGTCAAAATGATGTATATTCATACTTAAATATATTTTCTAAACCAATTTATGCTGTTCCCAAGAATTTAAAAAAGTTTTAGTAGTTTTTGGTTATAACTTACACTGATTCTCATATATTACTCCTATTTACTTTATAAAAAGTATGTCTTCCTAAGTTGTCCTTTTTAATGACCCAGAGCATATTTTAATATATATTTGATTATTAATATTTTCTTCTAAGTTTTATGGATTGTTATTGTATTTCATAACATTTCTTTTGCTCTTAAGAAAAATACTTACAATCATTTTCAAATACAACAATATGAATGTGAACACGTTTCCTGTCCATGTATATGAGCTGAATTTTAGAAAAATTAGAGGGGAAAATGCCGATATTCCAACTATGTAGTTTTGTCTTGATTCATAAGATTTTCCTCTTAACAATTATGGATTATAGATGCTATAGATGTGACCAAAAACTAAGTGTTGAGCAACTAAAACTATTCAAGTGTGATTATTGCTTTGTTATCTTTTATAACCTACTAGAGGCCCGGTGCACAAAAAATTTGTGTACTCGGGAGGGTCCCTCAGCCCGGCCTGTGCCCTCTCACAGTCTGGGACCCCTCGGGGAATGACCACCTGCTGGCTTAGGCCTGCTCCCCGGGGGATTGGGCCTAAGCTGGCAGTCAGACATCCCTCTGGCAGCCCGGGAGTCCTCAGGGGATGTCCACTTGCCAGCGGGGAGCAGGCCTAGCTGCAGTAGGACATCCTTAGCGCTGCTGAGGAAGCGCGAGAGGCTCCCACCACCACCGCTGTACTGGCAGCTGTCAGCCTGGCTTGTGGTTGAGCAGAGCTGACCACCAGGGGGCAGCTCCTGCATTGAGCGTCTGCCCCCTGGTGGTCAGTGTGTGTCATAGTGACCAGTGATTCCCAGTTGCTCTGCTGTTAGGGTCAATTTGCATATTACCCTTTTATTACATAGGACTAGAGGCCCGGTGCACAAAAATTTGTGCACTCGGGGGGAGGGGGGCCCCCTCAGCCCGGCCTGTGCCATCTCGCAGTCTGGGACCCCTCAGGAGATAATGACCTGCTGGCTTAGGCCTGCTCCCGGGTGGCAGAGGGCAGGCCCAATCCCTAGGTGCAGCCCCTGGTCGGGCTCAGAGCAGGGCCGATTGGGGAGTTGGGGCACAGCCCCCTGTCATACACAGAGCAGGGCAATCAGGAGGTTGTGATTCCACCCTCAGTCACGCTCAGGGTAGGGCCGATTGGGGGGTTGGGGCACCATCCCCTGTCACACTCAAGGCAGGGTCGATGGGGAGGTTGCGGCGCCACCCCCTGTCATGCACAGAGCAGGGCCCATCAGGGGGTTGGGGCACCGCCCCCCGTCACACACAGAGCAGGGCCCATCAGGGGGTTGGGGCGCCGCCCTCTATCACCCACAGAGCAGGGCCAATCAGGGGGTTGGGGTGCCGCCACTCTCACACTCAGGGCAGGGCCGATGGGGAGGTTATGCCTCTACCCCGTCACACACAGAGCAGGGCCCGTTGGGGGGGGGGGGGTTGGGGCGCCGCACCCTGTCACACACAGAGCCGCAGGGCTATCAGGGGGTTTGGGCGCTGCCCCCTGTCACGCTGATCCCAGTGCCGGGAGGCCTCACGGCTCCACTGATCCCGGTGCTGGGAGGCATATTACCCTTTTACTATATGGGGTAGAGGCCTGGTGCATGGGTGGGTGCCGGCTGGTTTGCCCTGAAGGGTGTCCTGGATCAGGGTGGGAGTCCCCACTGGGGTGCCTGGCCAGCCTGGGTGAGGGGATGATGGCTGTTTGCAGCTGGTCACACATCCTTCAGGGTGGGGGTCCCCACTGGGGTGCCTACCAGCCTGGGTGAGGGGATGATGGCTGTTTGCAGCGGGTCACATACCCTTCAGGGTGGGGGTCCCCACTGGGGTGCCTGGCCAGTCTGGGTGAGAAGCTGAGGGCTGTTTTCAGGCTGGGGGTGACTGAAGCTCCCAACCGCTCCTTTTTTTCTTTTTTCTTTTTAATTCTGTGCCAGCTTTAGCTTTGAGGCTTGGCTCCAGCTCTTAGGCCGCCGCTGCTGAAAGCAGGTTTCTGGGGTTTTGTTTAGCTTCTATATTTGTAACAATGTTTCAAACTGCAAGTTCAGAGGCCGGCAAGGCAGGCGGGGAACGTTGGTTTCCTCCGTCACTGAAGCAAGCAAGCCTCATGTTAGTTTCAAGCTGCCTGGCTGCCGGCCGCCATCTTGGCTGACAGTTAATTTGCATATTGTCCTGATTAGCCAATGGGAAGGGTAGTGGTTGTATGCCAATTACCATGTTTCTCTTTTATTAGATAGGATAATAATCAACTACTCAATGTTTTCTGATGAGAGATCTGATCAGATCTAGGTAAATTAGAGAAACCAGAATATAATATTCAGAAAATAATTAAAACACTACCTTAAATTATAGTTCATTTGTTTAGGGAATATTTGAAATATGTAAGGACTGCTAATAATGCTAATTAATTTGTAAAATACATGATTTTTTTAAAAAAGGCCATTTGCTTCTTCACTTACATATTCACTAAGAACATTTTACAAGATCTTCAGGAATTAAGCAGTGTCTCCACTACTTCAATGGCAGCCACTGGGTATTCAGTAGTAAACAAAACAGAGTCTAGAGCAGCGGTTCTCAACCTGTGGGTCGCGACCCCTTTGGGGGTCGAATGACCCTTTCACAGGTGTCATCTAAGACCATCGGAAAACACAACATATATAATTACATATTGTTTTTGTGATAAATCACTATGCTTTAATTATGTTCAATTTGTAACAATGAAAATACATCCTGTATATCAGATATTTACATTATGATTCATAACAATAGCAAAATTACAGTTATGAAGTAGCAACGAAAATAATTTTATGGTTGGGGGTCCCCACAACATGAGGAACTGTATTAAAGGGTCATGGCATTAGGAAGGTTGAGAACCACTGGTCTAGAATCTGCCCTGGAGGGGTTGCGAGAAGTACATGTGTCTGGGCCTTAGTTCAGAAGATGTGGGATATGGACTAGGAAACGGCCCTTTTAAAGACATTATCCCAGGTTAGTTTGGAGTATATTCTCAAGTTTGATTTTGATGAATAGTCCTTTTAAATAGATCTTTTTGAAATGTTTATCAGATTATCATTCTTCTAAAAACAATCCAAAGGCTACCCGCTGATTTAGAAAACTTCCAAACTCCTTAGCATAGCTCCTGCCTTCTTCTGTAACCTCTTTGGCCAAACTTTTCCTGATTGGTGAAGCTCTGGCTTGATTGGCTTGCTCCGCTCCTCCTGGAAGCCAGCCACCTAAAACTGTCTCAGGACCTTTGTCCTTGCTATTTCCTGGGCTTGAAATTCAGTTCCCCTTCATGTTCTTATCATTCAGGCCTCAACTCAAACAGCCCCTCCTCGGTAGGCTTTTCCAGACTACCCCTAGGCTGGGATTCTCAATCAATGCTCCCCACCATTGCCTAGGACAAATCTGAGCCATTTGTAAAAGAATGGGAACCTGTATTTTAATAAGCTACCCAGACAAATCTTACCTATCAAGCAAGTCTGGAAAACTGCACTAGCAAGTGTCTTAATTAATATTTTCACAGAACTGTCAGAAAAGAGCTTTGTTGGGAAGAGCAGGAACTTTGGGTTGTGCCATGCTCTGTCTTCAGAACTTGAACATGGTCTGGCACCTTCGTGGACAAAAAAGGGGGCCACATACTGCACCTGACAACCTCAGGGGAGGCCTGCATGGTGAGTCTTACAAACTCAGAGACTGAAAGTAATCACATAGGATGGTATGAACATAAAAATTCCTAACTAAAAGTGAGCCATGGTGAGTAGTCAAGTCCCAGGCCTATAGCCTCTTTGACAAAGGTCAATGTTTACCTTAAAGAAGTCCCATTTTTTTGCATCTAAAATAACTTATGTTCTTTAAAATGTCAGAGTAATCTGATTTCCCAGATCCCTCAGGGCACAAGAGCATAAGACCATAGATCCCCTCATTGTTATCTTGTTCCACCAATACCATCTCTATGTCCTATAAAGGTTAATTATTAACTATCTTGTACCCACAAATGTAAAAGAAGTATGTGTCTCTTGTTTTATCCAATCTCAGAGATTTTCCCACTTTGCTTTTTCCACCTCCCTAATCTACCAACAAAGAATTTCATCTAGCCCCCTGAAGTCTCCTTTGATTCTAATGTTGTGAAACTGCCATTCTTTGGAGCACTTTCTCAATCCATTGAGATTTTGCTTCCTGGCAACTGTTGTCAGTTTGGCTCAAATAAAATCTTATAAGACTTTTATTTGGCTACATATTCTTTCATTGACACCTTGCAAAAATAGCTCAGTAACTATTTCTTGACCAAACTGATGAAACATGTCTAGGAAGCTTCCTAGTCTCTTGTTTACAAGGAAGTAATTGGAGCTATTTTTAGGGTTTAACTATTGTTGTTATGATGGAGCTTAATTTTTAAGTGTTAATGTGAAGAGATTTCAACTTCCTTCTAGCAACAAAAGTATTTGTAATTTGATACCAAAATAAAAATCTGAAATTTTTATTTTTCTTACACTTTCTATGTTGATCTTACAGTGACTCCAAGGGAACACGAGTCTTAGTTATGATGGTCATTCAACAGGAAGTGATCACTAACATCTAACTGAAGTGGCAGAATTTCTGGAATGGTTACATTTTCATGCTGAACTGAAGAGTTAGGAGAATTACAAACATATAATATCTAAAGGTTACTTGGCATCCAGTAGACAAAACATCCTGTTATAGAAACCTTCCAAACAAGTGTCTGTGAGTAGAGATTTCTTTTTCCTTTGCAACTAACTTGAATCTTACCAAAGTCTCTCCAGCAGACAGAAAAGAGGGGGTGCACCCCCTATCCTGTTCCTCTTTAGTGTATATATTTGGAGGGAGCAAATAATAGCACACCATCAATTTCTTGCAAAAAATAATTTATAATCTTCAATATCTCTCTTGATTCCTCCAACCCATTTCATAGACCACTAAGAGCTGCAAAACCTAGTTATTCCCTCCTTGAAAAGTCCTTATAGGTGGTTTAGCATCTCACTTTAGAATACTGGAGTATTTTTCACCTCTAGTTTTGTGAACTCAGCTACAACTTAGGTAAAAATCCCAATTGATGGTTTTATAACTGTCTTTAGTGCAATGTAGAGAATTAAAATCAGATGATATGATAGACTCACTGGACAGTTTTCAGGCAGTTTTCTATTGACAAGAAAGAAAGCTGTGAAAAGGTCAGAGGAGAGAGCATATTGGACAGAGAAAGTGCTGACTTGAGAATGGTCATGGAACAGAAAGCAGTGCAGTGTGGGTAGAGTGTAGGGGTGAGGGGAGAAGTGAAGTCAGAGAAGTAGTCAGGGGCCAGGATGTGTTGTGCTTTATAAACCAGAGAAAAACTTTTTCTTTCTTTTCTAAGTGGGTGGTGGGTAATGAAAAAGAGGAATCATGGCTAATTCCTCAATATCACCAACGAAATCTGTGCTCATCATCATAAAAACAAAGAGCAAGTAGAAAACAAGAGTCCTGCCTTTTTCCTTTAGGAGGAGGAGTTACATAGCTTGACCTTGGTCCAAGACTTTTCAGTTCATGCCGCTAAACTTTTGCACAACATATGGCTACTGGATTATCAAGTTCACTTTTTGAAAATTAAACATTTTATTCACTCATTTGAAATGTTTAAATCCATGCCATTTTGTGCGCTCCTTCCTTTGCCACCATGCCAGCTGTTCTGGCTGAGTCGGCTTTATTATGTGTTGGAGTTTCAGCCCTGATCGAAAAGGGCAGGGACTGCAGATGGTTCGCTTTGCTCTACAATGACCTACACTGTGTAATGGTTAGCACATCACTCAAGGAGGAGAATAAGGACTTTCATTCTAGACCAGTGGTTCTCAACCTTCCTAATGCCGCGACCCTTTAATACAGTTCCTCGTGTTGTGGTGTCCCCCAACCATAAAATTATTTTCGTTGCTACTTCATAACTATAATTTTGCAACTGTAAACAATATGTAATTATATATGTGTTTTCCGATGGTCTTAGGTGACCCCTGTGAAAAGGTCGTTTGACCCCCAAAGGGGTTGCGACCCACAGGTTAAGAACCGCTGTTCTAGACTCTGCAGTTGGGCCCTCAGATGAAGGCTGTGAGCACCCTAGAAGGACCCAGTGTTCCCTGTGAAGCTGCACCTCATGACAGGAAATGTCAGTAAGAGGATTATAAACGTCCATCTATATTTAGTAAAATGAGTTGCAGGCAAGGCTCTGGGGCAAAGCCATGGCAATAAAGGAATTAAGTTCAATTTGCACCAAGAAATGAAAGGAAGTGTGGTGAGTAAAGAGGAAGTCATAAGATTTCATGAGTGTAAGCGAGAATCTTTATTTTCCCCCCGGCTTGTCAGAATGTGGAGCCTGGCCGTGTGGAAGAAGCTAATGGGACTTAGAGAAGAGACGGAATGCAGAAATATTCGGTGTTGAAGCACTATTGGGGGCGTGGTGGTAAAAAACACACACTCTGGAGCTAAACTGCCTGGGTAAACTGGTTTCTCTCTGATGAGCGGTGTAACCAGTGAGTCACTTATCCCCCTGAGCCTCAGTATCTTAACCTGTGATTGGGGAAAATAATGCTCCTATCTCCTAGCATTGCTAGAATTCAGAGTCTTCTATGTATGGAGCCCTTAGAACATGGCCACACTGTGTAAGCACAATGTAAACATAGATATTAGAGACCCTCAGGATCGTGCTGAAGTGGCTTCTCCAAGGACACATCCAAGATGAGACTGTGGACAGGATCCAGTTCTGTTTTCTTTGACAGTGGTGATCTGCAGAGGTGATCTGCAGAGGTGATCTGCAGAGGTGATCTGCAGAGGTGATCTGTGTGTGATCTGTAGAGGGATATGTAGAGGTGATCTGTATAGGATTCCACCTCTGAGATGAAATTCAATCAGAAATGAGACTCACACATGGTAGTGGATAATAAAAGGCTCAAATAGAATTACCTTAACCTGGGAGCACAGGGACAGTTGAAAAGGAAGGGAACTGCAAAGCAAGAGTCTTAGACAGCCTGGTGAAAGCAAGCAGGAGAGGAGCCACAGGTTTGGAAAAAAATAAAAATAAAAATAAAAATAAAATGGACAGGTTCAGGGTGAGAGAAAAGAAAGAGTATGAAATCATTCAAAACACAGATGGTAAAACAGCGACTATATTAAATAAATAAACAGATAAGTGGGTAGATAGATAGATGGATAAAAAACCTAATTTTTTTGAGAGCTGCTGGTAAGCGAAAAGAATCCGTTTTGGCTGCAGATATAAATATGGAGGGAAAGAGAACTGAAATGTTGAAACTGACAGATTGCTCGCTTCAGGAAAGATGAAATGTGTTGTCACCGACGGAGCGAGAAGCCAGGCCCTGGGGGCGTCAGTTCTATCTGTTCTTTAGACGGTCACTGAGATCTGAAGGGTTAATGTGGAAAAGGGTGTTATCTGTGACAGGAGGCTTTTGGTATTCTTCCAAATACCCAAGCCACAGACCAAACACACTGCTCTAAGCATAAGGCTAAGATGGTAAATTTGAAAGAAACGGCTAGAAAACGTGTCTAGTTACGTCTGCCACATCTTTTGTGCTCAGTTTAAACGAGTTCAAGTGAAAACTCCTGGCTGATCCGCTTTCACAGCTGCTTTGCCAGGGGAGCAGCTGCTGCAGGTGCCAGGTGAACACTCCCAGGGGATGCCAGCGGCAGGGTGCCGACAGCAGGCCCCGAGGGCGGAAAGTGGGAAGCACAGCGGGAAGTGATATTTCAGGTTTCTGAATTGGCACCTTTTTAAAAATCAAGAGCAGATGAGCAGAAATGCTGGAGGTATACTGTCAGGCACTTTGTCAACCAGCAACAAGACACACCAGGCTTGCCAGGCCCCGCTTGCTTCCGCTGGGGCCCGAGAGTCCTGGACTATTTACATCCTAGTATCCGGTCAGGTGTTAGTCAAGCAACGCCATTTATACAATTACCTTCAGCAAAACAGGACTCACGATTTTTTGTTTTGTTTTGTTCATCCTCACCCGAGGATATTTTTTCTATTGATTTTTAGAGAGTGGAAGGGAGGGGGAGAGACACACAGAGAGAAACATTGATGTGAGAGAAACACATTGATTGGTTGCCTCCTGCAAGCTCTGGGCCCGAGTGGGTGGTGGGGTTGGGGGAGGGGGGAGTAAGCCTGCAACCGAGGTACATTCCCTTGACTAGAATCGAACCCGGGACCCTTCAGTCTGTGGGCTGACATTCTATCCACTGAGCCAAACCAGCTAGGGCAGGACTCACAATATAACCAGGGATAGGAGAGAGCTATAGGAAAGAGCCAGAGAAAGTTGGGCCACTGCTGAAATCACCAAGCTCTCAGACTCTCAGTTTCATTGAAAATGTTTCCCTCTCAAGAATTTGGAGCCAGAACTGGGTTTGGAAGTGGAGATGAGTTTAAAAGAAAAGAGGGAGCTGGGTGATAGAAAAAGATGGAACTAGCTACCATGTGTTTAGGGAGGCTGAATTTTCAACAAGAACAGGGAGAAAGATAGGGAAGATTAAAACATCATACCTAAGCAGCAGGTGGAGAGAAACATCTGGGACCAGAGATGATGGATCTGTCACTGGGAGGGAAGGGAGAGGCAGGAGAGTGAGAAGGCTGGTGAGGGTGGCCAGCTGTATTGGGGAGCCTAGAAATGTTGTCAGGGACAAGGTGATATATGTGGGGTGCTCTGGTGGGTGTAACCTACTTCCTTTACCCCCACAAACAGCGATATAAGTAATTTTAGATGCACATAATTTAGAATAGATTTGGATATTAATGTATTATAGGAAGCAATCTGGCTAGCAGGAACTGACTTTCTCTTTACTGGGGCATCATCAGTTTTATAAAACTTTTCAATTCCTTTTTTTTTAAAAAAATGGACAAATCATAACCTACTTTGCAAAATGAATAAGGAAAATCTGAGTCTGAAAGTAGGAGGAAAGAGGTAGGGATGCAGTGTGCAGCCCGGAGGACCATAACAGAGGGTTTGTCGATGTTCCCAATTACAGTTCATACAGGACTGAGCAGCCCAGGGCCAGATTTGACTAGCCAGGGAAGGAAAGCAAAGCAAAGTAAAACAAGGGAAAGTCAAAATTATACTGTCAATGAAATAAAGCCACTCCTGCTTCTCCTAGATTTATGCAGTGTCAAGGACTCGGCCTCTTACGCATGAGGAACTGCCTCTGAGAACCCCACACATCAGGCACAACACACAACCTGACATCTAACCCAGCCGTGCCTCTGATTCTGTGATCTAAACAACGAATCCAGGTTTCCTCCAATCAAGATCTGCAACATGCTTCATGGATATTAATTTTAAGACACTGGCAAATATTATTTTTAATAGGATGAGAAATCTATAGGACATATTCTAAACCCCTATGAAATGTATTTACTTGGTAATCTGGGAAAAATAAGGTGCTCTGTCAATGAGAACCACATACTGTTTGCTCAAAATATCATTCTGATCCACATTAAGAAGACAAGCCATAAAACGTTAGCATCCAAAAAAAGAAAAGTCAGCAATAAACTTGTGAGAAAGCAAAGAATTACCAAGGCTCTGTTGTATTTTAAAGACACTGGCTTATTGGCTTCCTGAAATAATTTTTCATAGAGAAGGCTTACAGATGACCGGGAATTTATGATTGAGGTTAAACTAAATGGGTGCGTGGATGTTTTCTTCTCAGCAAATCCAAATTCAGTTAGCAACAGGAGAGAATGCCATTTTCTCTAGAGGTTCTAGAATGCAAGCTCATTTACTACAGACTCCTGTCTGCAGAGAGGATTGTTAAAGATGCACAAAAGGTTTAGAAAGACCTTCATCAAAATGAATGCTATGAATGGAAACTGTCATATTTTATATGCCTTTTCTTACTACTATTCACTATATCATTCTGTTATATCAGTTTTGTTGATATTGATATGAACTCGCATTGACATTTGGTTGATATTAGTATTTTATATGTTCACATTTATGTTTCTCATTTCCCCCATGTACACAATGTGGATACCTTCCATTCTGGAGAGAATTACTTGGAGCCATGCAATTGGGGTAAGCAAGCAGGAGAGGTAAACTGTCAGTAAACTGTCTATGTTAAAGGACCCAACTTTTCCGACGGGCTGTTTTCGTCTGCGATCTATTGTAGGTCAATTCTATTGTATAACAACAAAAATGCATTACTGGCAAAATGAAACTAATAAAACACAGGCATATAGACATAAGCCACATTTTTATTATTAAATTCAGTTATATTGCTCTGCCAAATTGCCTTAATGTTTTTGAATGCTCACCCCCAATGTTTCCATTTATCTCATTGTAGATCAGTAATAGTTCATGGATTGGCTCTGGTCCATGGTTCAGAATGTGAGTACCATTCAGATTAACCCAGAACCTACTGTAACTTCCCACAGCACAGGAAGACCTTGAGTTATAGGGATACTACTTCATATAGTGGTTAAAGAAATAAACAATATATTTTATTTATGTGGCCTATTTTTACTTCCCAAAGTGTTTGCATGTTCATGCTCCCATTTATCTTCAAGAAAGACTCTGTCGCAGGTAGATGTAAGTACACTATTTTATCAGCAAGAAGCCAACCTATCTTCATTAGGATAATGCCTTTATATAAGTGCACATGTTTTAGCCTAGTATTTTCTAGTACTGCACTGTAAAAATCTGCATAGAACACACATTGTGTGAACCAAACCGTGAACTGAGTTACCAACCTTTTTATTCAATTTAAGAAACATTTACTGAGTGCTCCTATGTGCCAGGCACTGTGCCTGTGCCCTGTGGGAGATCGGAGATGCACAGATGTTGCTTCATTCTGATAGGGCAGGTGAAGCATACAATGAGTAAGTTTGGTGCAAGGCACAATGTAACAGGGTTATTAAATGAGTACTGAACCAAGTGCTATAGGAGTTGAGAAGAAGTTAACTTTGGCTGGGGAAAGTGGCATTTGGGTGGATGTAGAGTAGCTTTTGGAATTGCTGAAATGAGTTTTTGATGAGGAGGTAGAATCACATGAGGAAAGTCACAGAAGTGCTAAGGAATCAGGGTCCCTTTTCTGTTCCACAAGCATGAGTGCAACGCTGACGGGAGACTTTCTGCTTTCAGCTCTGCTCACCTTGACTTGGCACTTAGTCAGAATCCCCAGAAGAGAATCTTGACCACATAAATGTTAGCAAAAATAGATATTTACAGAAGATTTGATAGGGAACAAAAAAGAGAATTACATCACACCATACCCAACAAACCATAGCAAAAGTCCTGATTAAATATGTATGTCCTTTTCAATGTCTCATCAAGTTTCTTATTGGATTCCAAGACAATTCATTTCTCTCTTAACTTTTTCTTCTCTCAAAGCAACTTAAAATCTCTTTCCTTTGTAATTGTGTATTTCTGTATCCTCATCCACTTCAGTAAACACAGACTCTCTATATCATCTTCCTTAGAATCTACACAAGGTAGGTATAAATCACATTCAGGTCTCCTTCTCTTTCTTTAATTGGAGACACACAAAGATACTGGTTAGATGATGGTTGGATTGAAATAGTCACGGAGTGCAAAGGGTGGGTGACCAGTGGCAAGCAGAGGCAAGAAGAAGCAGAGAGAGAAACAAGATGACAGAGAGCCCATGGTGTGTGAGAGCTAGCCAGAACAGCCCCAGCATGACCTCCAGGTCCACTTGCCGCTCCAGATCTAGCCAGACTCTCTTAGATACCTGCACCATGGTCTTTATAGCCTTATAATGCATCTCTTTTTACTTAATTCAGTTTTAATGAGTTTTTATTATGAAGACATATTTACTTCCTACCTGGTTGTAAAGGAAAAGGGAAATAATAACTGTATAAATCATCTTCAGGTATGCCAACGTCACAACTCGGATAACAGAGATCCGGTTCATGTTCCTCTCCCTAGGCTTAATGAAGCAGAGGCTGGGCATATACAACTTTAAATTGCAAAGCATTTATTCTTGGAGGTTAAATATCCTAATAAAATGAAACTGGAAAACAAAGGAAACTGATGAAGGAGGAGGAAACACTCAGGAAGATGACAGCATTGGCGTGGGGGATGGACATCCTGCTTTGCAGCTCCCCACGACTCCCCCATTTTATGAAACAGATGGTGAAGAAAACTGAAGAAGGTAATGGATACATTAATTCAGATAAGCATTTGGAATTAAAGTAAAAGAGATTATTTTCTTCTCAAATGAAGTAACAATGTAAAGCTGACAGGTATATGTTAAAATTACAGAATCTTAACCCTGCAACTGGTCACAGCCTTTGCCCGATGAAGCATGGAGTTGCTCTGTGAACTCAGCACAGATTCTTTTCAGCAGCCACACTCTTACATTGTCACCTTTGGCTATGTTGTCACCTTTGGCTATGAAGGACGCCAGTAAATACAGTGCCCTCAGGACAGCATCACAGAGTACACAGGCACCGAACAAGAGAGAAAGTCACCAGCATGGGACAGAAGAGGCTCTCCGTTTCAGAACACTGATTTTATGATTAAAAAGGGCTGGTTGCTAGTAAAATTCAGTGATTATAACATGATTTCCCCAACCATATTTAAGGTAACACCAAGGTTACCCAAATCAAATATTTTAATAGATTCACAAAGACCGGAAGGCATTTCTAGATTTCCCAGCTGTAAAAGTTCTAAAATATAACTAGATTTCCCAGCTGGAAGAGTTCTAAAATATTAGTATTACATTGAGCTCATCAGAACAGTAAAGCAAAGACCTTTAGTGCTGGTGACATTCCAGGGAACAGTTAAAATTGCTTTATGGCCTTTGGTAATGAGAGTGGACAGCAGTGTAACAATACATAATAAGGTGAGTTTAGTTTTATGTCCTGAGAACAATCTGCTTGACTTTTATGGTTCCATTCTTTAAACTGCTTCTGTTTTAAGTAATTACAAATGATAGCTGGCAAGTGACAGTTATAACCACTGTAGCAAATGGCCATTGTTGTAGCACTGTAGTCTACCCTGAAGTACTGTTATCTTATACTTCTAGAAGAGGGTTTAGCGAAAGTGACGATGTCATAGGAAACAAATGTCTCCTGACTTACACTAGACCTAGAAGAAGAAGGATCTCCTTCAAGCAAGACCAACTCCAGTTTGTGCTAGAGGTGCTTTCCAAAAGGTAGTGCATCTAACACTCGTGATGCTTGAGTTGCTGTTAGGAGATCCAAGAAAAAAATGTATTTTGTTTTAACAGTTATATTTTTATTTGGAAATAATTAAAATAAGTATAAAGACCATATCAAAACAGGATTGCATGGATATTATTGCTTAAGATGGGTTTGTTAAAAAAGTTCATATAGGCCTTGGCCCGGTAGCTCAGAGCATCATCCTGATATCCCAAGGTTGTGGGTTTGATCTTTAGTCGGGGCATATACAAGAAGCAACCCATGAATGCATAAGTAAGTGGAATAACAAATTGATGCCCCTCTCTCTCTCTCAAATCAATAATTTTTTAAAAAGCTCATACAAAGAAAAATATTAAATAAATAATATTGTAAGTGGTATGTGGTAGAAAAGGCAAAACTATTTTTTGTTTGTTTCTTAGATTTTAGAGAGAAAGGAAGGGGGAGGGGTTAGAGAAACATCAATGTGAGAGCAAAACATCAATTGGCTGCTTCCTGCACACCCACTACCAGGGTTGAGACCCCAACCCACGTTCCGGGCTTGTGCCCAGACTGGGAATGGAACCGGCAACCTTGAGGTGCACAGGACGATGCCCAACCAACTGAACCACACAGACCAGGGCAAAAAGGCAAAACTTTTGACTTTGGTGGGTACATGACTGTGTACCTAGCCTTTGAAATGGCTTCAGTGGCCCCCAGCTCCCGGTATTCATGCCCTAAAATCCCCTTCCACACAGAATGGGGCTGATGTGTAACCAATAGGCTCTTGTGGGAATGAAAGAGTGTGACTTCCAAAGCTAGAGCAAGTCATTGAGGCTCCACTTTGACCTTTGGCCGTTTGTTCTGAGGGGAGTCAGCGGCCTTGCCGTGAAAAGCACCCTGTGGAGAGTCCCATTTGCTGACAGCCCAGGAACTAACAGCCCACAGGGACTGAGTCTTCTTGTCTACGTGAGTGAGCTGACGGCTGGACTGCAACCTGTATGACCCCCGGGCCTAGAGCCGCCTCAGCTAAGCCACTCTTGAATTTCTGCCCCATAGAAACCGTGTGGCATAAAACATGGTTATTGTTAAGATGCTAAATGTGGGGGTGGTTTGTTAAGCAACCGTATAAACTAATAACAGATAAAGAATATAAATAATACGATAACCAAGGCTGGGAGACAGCGATAGAGAATTCCGTTTACCATTGCTCACAGGGAGCTTTGTTTTTTCTCCTCTTTTCTGAAACTTCCGTCACATGGAGCTGAACTGAGATGTAACACTGTGTACCTGCTGCTCCTGTTGTCGCTGAGCCTGTACATGGTGCCTCCGACCTGACAACGTGTTGACTCTCACTCCCTCTGACCATGAGAGGATCAGAGGCTTTTCGTGGAGGCAGACTCTGTAGCCAAGAGCAATTTAGCAGCAGTCCCAGAGATGTGACCTGAAGTTCTGAATTCCAAGTGTTAAACAACTTGCTTTTCCTTTCTGTTTCTGGAAAGATCTCAAAGCAGCTGCCATCTCTCAGCTCTATCCTCCTGTGTGATTTTATCGTTTTCCTGGGCCACTAACTGGGTCCATGGTTAATTCAGAATCATTGTCACAGTGTTATTTTATGCGACTTCTATAACAACTTACGAATACGCATTAGCTATTTTTCTTACTTATTAACTCCCTCAGCATGTCAGCAGAAGCAGATTGCTTAAAAAAGTTCCTAGGCACATTGGTCCAGGTTCTTACCTTCACGCAGAGGACTCGCTGGGAAGAGTCTATGACGCTGTTCTTTCCTCCAACCGGGAAGCAAAGAGCTAGTGAAAAGAGCAGAGACTAGGTAAGGAGAATCCAGCTCATTTTCTATATTTACTCACATACTCTCACTCACTCTTTTTATTTCCCAATTATTTTCTCGTCGTCGGCGGAAGTTTCTTATTAGGTCTTGGGCATGCATGCTGAAAATTAATTTGGTTTCCACTATGTGCTGTGTTCTGCTGTGTCAGCATTTCCATAATTACACCCCGCCACTGGCTGCCCCAGATGACTGCTAAAATTATATATCCTGGGGTTTAACTACAGGCCAGACCACGGTGTCTTTTAATCTTCACTGGAATTCCTTCCAAATAACTAAGGAGCTAATCACCCTAGCCCTATTTTTCTTTGTCTCTATTTTGGGCCTTTTCAAGCACTCCTCTTTCAACAGAACAGAAGTTCCTATACCTCTTACATTTTCAAGCTGCTTTGGGGTCATGGTGTTGGGAAAAATGAACAGAGCCCGATTTCTCCATAATCCCATCAAAAGAGGCTCCAGGAGACAGAATCATAATAGTTGGCAGGATGTTCTGACCCACAGACACGTTCTTTGCCACATCATAAATGTAGTGAATAGCTAATTTTGTGGAAATCTAGATTCCACACGATCACTTCTTGATTCTATCTAGCCCATGGATCACATTTCTTAGTGCAAATAACCCAGATGAAAGCAAATATCGGTAGAGATGTAAATTAAATATACCAAGAAGGCTAGCTTCTAGTTCTGGTTCTAAATTTCTAACCACGATCTGAGTGAGTCTCATCACTTTCCAGGGGCCAGTCGTTCTATCTGTAGGACAGGAAGGCGCTAGTAAATGATTAAAGAGCGCTTCTGGCTCTCCAGACCTGGAGCCCGGGACAGGATGGCAGCTCACGACGCCCACCACCTTCCCACGGCCACGTGTTCTCCAGCCACCTCTGTCTTGGTGTTCCAGCTCGCTGGTGACTTTATTGTCAACAGTCATCTTTGTATTGTTTCTTTTTTTAATTTAGATTTCCTATCCTTTATTTCTCCCTCTAAAGCCTTTACAGACCCGATGTCATGATAGAGAAACTGGCTATCTCTTGATATGAATTATGCTATTTTAGAGTGCTTAGAAAATGAACTTTCTAGGAAAGCATCACCAGTCATTCTTTATGTGCTTATCTTTTCTTCCTGGAATGTTCTCCTTTAATTATTTGATTATTCATTGATAAATGAGCTCTCCACACAAACAGTCATCTGTGTGCCGTATTCCTTGCTTCAGCCCCAGCACCTAGCCAGTGATGGCGAACCTATGACACGCGTGTCAGAGGTGACACGCGAACTCATTTTTTTGTTTGATTTTTCTTTGTTAAATGGCATTTAAATATATATAAAAAAATCAAAAACATAAGTCTTTGTTTTACTATGGCTGCAAATATCAAAAAAATTTCTATATGTGACACGGCACCAGAGTTGAGTCAGGGTTTTTCAAAATGCTGACACGCCGAGCTCAAAAGGCTCACCATCACTGACCTAGGCCATTGTTGGGCAAAATAACAATTCTACTTGTTTGTATCAATGGATATGCTCAGTATACTAAGTTAATTAATTGAACCAGAATCCCTTTTTAGGAAATCTGAATTTTGAAGAAGTATGCCTCCAAAGACATCAGAACTATTTAGAAATAGCAGCAGTTCAGAAAACACTTAGTGTAGTTCCATTAAACTGTCCCCAGTGTGATATACAGCAGAAAATCAGAAAGAAAAAATTCCTAGACAGAGGGGTATCTAGTAAACCTCTAAATAGTGCGCAGCTGTATGGCATGTGTTACTACTGGATAAACAAACTTAAGCACATTTGGGTTGGAGAGTTCTGGCTATAACTGTACTTTACATCTCTTTCTGTGGTCAGGCATAAAGTAGAAACTTTAGCGGTGCTATTCTGAATGGCCATGCCATTTTAGGTTATGGAAAGTCCTCATTAATTTAAGTTCTATAAATGTAGACTTTACAAATCTAAAACTGATTTAGTTTTTCAAGTAGGAGTAATTTCTAAGAAGACATATTAAATGAAATGAAGGAAATATAAATGAAATTTTTAAAAATTAAAATTCATTATGAGATTCAGTTTGTTTTAAAGGAAATAATGGAATGTACTCTTCAATTTCAGTGATTACTTATGTATGTGTATTTGACTGGTGTTTTGAAAGCACATTGTTCATTGTTTAGTAACTAAACAGTCCTTTGAGGCCATTATGCAAGAGAATACAAATTTAAAAGATTAACAGCATTGATAAAAACTCAATTATTTGTACTCCTTTTATATATACCTAAAGATATGACTCACTCTAAAATTATGTTTCAGTAAAGTTTAGCAATTCCAGAAAAAAAAGAATTATTCTGAAGTACTTAATTTATAAAATTGATATGTCAAAGTGAAATTGTTTTGAGGCTTGCTATTTCATGATAAGAAAATATAAATCACAAATTATTACATTGCTATCAGTACAGTGACACAATTGAAATAATGTTTCTATTTTTATAACTAAAATTTAGTTTGAAACTATAGAAAGCAGAAGTTTAGAAATATATTTTAATGTTTCTTCTGGTTCTTTATTGTACAACTTACATATATTTGTAACTTCATGGGATCGACAGGCAACATACCTTTTGATGAATATAAAAGGAATTTGGGGTTGAGTAAATATAATCTGAAAATCTAACTAATGTTAATGAAAGTCAGTGATAGATAAAACAAATTTACTTTCCACATAATACTGAAGATAAATTTAATTTCCAATAAATACTGAAGATAACCTCAAATCCCTATGTGACACAAGACATAGTTTGCTTACCATAAAACACTTATTTTTTTAAATTTAAAGATTATTCATAATTAATGTATAAAATTGAAAAAGCAACAGAAAAAGAAAAGGAGGAAGAAAGTAGCCCATGTGGAAAGAATCTCTGCTAACTTTTGACTACTTTTATTTATTTTTAGTTTACCTTTGTTGTTGAAAATATTAGAGATGTTCCCCATTTTTTCACCATTGACCTCCTCTCCCTACACTCCTCTCCCCAGGCCTTCACCACACTATTGTCTGTGTCCATGGGTTATGCATAAATGCATATAAATTCTTTGGTTAATCTCTCCCAACAAATTCACTTTTGTTTCTATATATTTAAAAACATAATTAAGATCTTAACATAATTAAGAATGTATATATTTTTATATACTGGCTTTGAGAAAATTTAACATTTATTTTTTTCTAATTATAAAAATCATATGTCTTTTGTAGGAAATTTAAACATAAAAAAAATAAAAGAAAAAAGTAAGAACTACTCAGGATCTCTTTATCTAGAGAATATTAGTTGGACCCAAATATATATCAGGATTTAATAACTGATGCAGTGGCAATGTAATCAATAGATAAAAGATAAACTATTTAATAAATAAACCAGAAAAAAAACATATGGGATTATTCATATTGTACCTGTACATCAAGATAAATTTTAGTTAAATGAGAGATATAAATGTTGAAAAAAAAAAGTACTATCTCTAGCTGGTTTGGCTTAGTGGATAGAGTGTTAGCCTGCAGACTGAAGGGTCCTAGGCTCGAATCTGATCAAGGGCACATGTCTGGGTTTTGGGCTCAATCCCCAGTAGGGGATTCTCTCTCATCATTGATGTTTCTATCTTTCTCTCCCTCTCCCTTCCTCTCTGAAATAAATAAAAGTATATATTTTTTAAAAAGTACTAGAATAAAGGGGAGAATTTCTTTATAATCTTGGAGAAACAAAGCTTTTTTAAACTATGACTCAAAATCCAGGAGATACACTTTTTTAAATGATAACTTTGACTATTACACATATGTAAAATATATGTGCATGTTAGAACAAGCACCCAAATATCTGAAAACTTAGGAGAAGAAAAAAAATGACAAGCCAGAAAATATTTGCAATTCATATCATACAGAAATAGCAAATTCCCTGATATGTACAAAGCTGCTACAAATTAATAGGAAGCATAACAACCCATCATAAAAATGGACAAGAGATATAAACAGTCCAAATAAAGATAAAAATGATCCTTACACAGATGAAGAAATACTCAGATTTAAGATAAATTTGAATTAAAACTACACGGAGGGTCAGTAGAGATTCTGAAAGTGCCCGGCAGAGGTCAAAACTCTGTGGGAAAGATACACCAGTAGGAAAGTATAACAAACCCCTTTCTCCTGCGAGGCTCTGACGGCCCCTGCAAGGCTGCGACGGCCCCTGGGAAGCCGCCCAGACGGCTTCGTGGATGGCCCGCAAACCAGCGCGCAGCCCCACGCACAACTATCACCCGAAGGGCGAGAGGGGCGAGAGCAGCTGTAGTGTTGCTTTCTCCTCACTTTTGGTAGCGAAACCCTCATTTTAAACATAAGAGGATACATTATTTTAAAAAGCCGTTACGTGGCTCCGTAACCTTTTTGAGTAAAGCATGAACAAGTCGTGAGAGACCTTTCCGAGCACAGGGTCACATTGCGGATGGAAATAGCTACCTTTTCCATGTGTATGACCTTTGACCTGGCAACAAAAAGGGTACACCTATGGATGAGGACAGTGCAGGGGAGGGGTAAGGGCAGAGGGTGGGGTGGGAACTGGGTGGAGGGGAGCTATGGGGGGAAAAAAGGGGAACAACTGTAATAATCTGAACAATAAAGATTTTTTTTTAAAAAAACTCCTTTCTCGTCATTATAATTACCTCCCATATTTGTGAAACTTTCACGTCCCTCTAACATTAACTTTGCATATTCAGTAATATCTTTCATGTATTGCCTTAGACATTTGGACTGAGACAACTTTTTAGACAAATTTTTAAACCACTTTGTCAAAAAAAAGGGAGTATTACAGCTCCCTGTAAGGAAAAGGGAGTGACAGCTACAGGATGATAAAGTTTACTAGAGAGCTCTCTCCCTATAAATGGGAATTTAAACAATTTTTCATGTGAAAGGTAAACAAATAAAAAAAGTTCAGCAGCATAATTAATAAAAATGGTCCTACTACAAAGTTAAACAAAACAAAACACCTATAACTGAGAAATCATTTTTATAACCTAGAAGATGGGCAAAAACCCACGTTTGGGAAATGGGATCTCCCATGCATTGTTGGCAGCAGTAAAACACAGACAGGAAGCATTTAGTGGTGGAGTCATACGGGAGCATATTCATCTCCTCCAGGCCCAGTTCATGTCTCACCTCCTCAGCAAAGCCTTTCCTGCTATCACACCTCCATGTTCTTCTCTGCTGTCCCTTATATTTACTGTCTGTTAATGTCCTTTTATTACATTCTGTCATACATCATCCTGTTTAAAATTTTCAAATGTTTATAAATTGTCTCCTGAGCAAGCCAGCCCTCTTGAGGGACAGGTACTCTGTCTTAATTTCCTTTTCATTATCCAACTATTTTCTTGGTGCTTGGCTTATGAAAAACCACCCCAAAGAAGTTTAAGTAGGACTGAGTGATTTAATAATAAGACTAGTAAGTGATCATGAATAGCTTTGTAAGGAAGATTAAAGCAGGGTTCACAAACTGCACCTTTCCCTTTTATGACTACAGTTAAAGAAACCAAAGTAGCCCGGCCAGCGTGGCTCAGTGGTTGAGCATTGACCTATGAACTGGGAGGTCATGGTTTGATTCCCAGTCAGGGCACATGCCTGGGTTGCAGGTTCAATCCCCAGTGTGGGGTGTGCAGGAAGCAGCTGATCAATGATTCTCTCTCATTACTGATGTCTCTATCTCTCTCTCTCTCTCTCTTCCTCTCTGAAATCAATAAAAAATATATTTATTAAAAAAAAGAGAAGAAACCAAAGTAGGAACTTTTATCACTCAGGACCCAAACAGGAAACAGAAGGCTATCTCAAAGAGACAACTGGAGAGATCTTACTGAAGGGGATATTTATAGAGGTGTGGCAGGATTAAGGAAACAAACAAGAAATGGTGAAGCAACTGTGGAAAGCCATTACCAAAGTGCCAAAAGCATGGTACTGAGTGTGATGGGAGCTAAGGAGTGGGAAATGGACCAACTAACTGAGCTGTGATGTCGGTAGAAGAATCTATTCATTACCAAAATTCACTCTCTCTGTGGCTCACTACTTGGCTTTCCTTTTCCCCAGCCCGCTGCTCTCTGAAATCTACCCAGTCCCTCCCACTGGATGAACCCAAGGGAAGTGAGGGAAGTAAGAGGGTGAGAGAGCCCATGGAAGTCAGCCTGCTGGAGCAAGAGCACCACAGGGATGAGTGGAGAATGAATCTGGAAAGACAAATGGAGAATCATCAGTATAAGATTCCTTCCTGTTTTCTTTGGATATGCTATTCATAAAACAGTTGCTGTTTGTGACTCTTTATTTTTACCAAATAATATAAGGATGGTCACCAGAGAGGAGGGAAAATGGCGGAGGTATAAGCAGACGTGTCCTGTGCCTTGTCCTGGAGCAGATAAGGGTGAGCAGCTTAAACGGGTAACATTCAGCCCAAATAGGCAGAGGATTTTCAGCTGAGAGACTGTCTGCAGCTAGGAAAGACCGAGAACCCCCAGGAAAAAAAAGGACGGTTGGAGACTGCGGCTGAAGCCTCTCCTGGTGCGCCAGCTAAGCAGCGGAGACTGCGCCATCTTGGGTGGTTGTTGCCGGCATCCAGAGACCAGCTACTAACCTGGAAACAAGGGATCTCAAGCAGCGTGACTGCGTGAACTCAGACGAGCACTGCTTCTTCTCACGGAAAGGTTGGACATCCCCTAAAGGTGCGGTTTGCAGTTCGGGTTGGAGGGAGGACCAAGCGCGCACCGGGAGGAATCTGCGCCCCACAGAGTCCGCAGCCGTTGGGACCAGCGTGACCCGCGAGTGGGGAAGGGGCCCCACAGGGCTGCTGGCAGAAGGGAATGCGAAAAATGAGCCCATAGCTGGACTGGATGTAAAGGAGCAGCCTTGGACTTTGCCAATCTGCTGGCTGCTTGGTGCCAGGGGCGAGTGGGCGCACGGAAACTGCGCGCGGAGACTGTGCGCAGACCTGGAAGGTGGAGGCTTGCGAATTCGCACAACTATCAGGCTCTTGTTACAGTTCCCCTTTGATCCGTGCATTTGATTATTAAACCCAGTGCATGGGATTCCCCAGTTGGGGTCATTCGCAGAGCCTGTAGGGGAAAGTTCTTTTTGGGGAGCCTGGGAAACAGCGGGCAGTGGCAAGGAACCAGCTCTGGGCAGTGGTCTTTCTGAATCAGTTCCGAATACCATAGAGGAAAAAAAAAACAAAACCCTACTGATAGAGAGGACTAATAGCCTCGGAGGTCAATCCAGACACACTGCCACCCAGAGGCAGAGCCACGAAATGTCTCCTTTGCGATCACAAATAAAGGCAGTCTGGTAAACAAATACAACCTGCCTTAAAATCAGGTCTGTGGTTTACTGCACGGAGGGACAGTGTATCGCAGGGAAGTTCAACACTCCCCTGAATGCCTGGCAGGACTGAGGCGTGCCAAAAAGAAGAGTGGAAGATCTGAAGCACCTTCACTTCCGAATATTTTTATATATATATTTTTTTAATTCTTTTTTCACCATTTCATCAAGAACCTATTTTATTTTATTTTTATTTTTTTCATCACCTGATTTTACCTTTTTAATTACTACATTTTTTTAACCAGTATTATTGCTATCCTTTTACCATTTTTTCAAGTGTCATTTTATTTTTTATTATTTTTTTTATTATTTTTCTTTATTTTATTTTGGGATTAGTGTTCTACACTCTATTTTCATCGTTCCTTTAGCATCATTTCTCTCTATCTCACATTTACCCTTAAGCCAAAACTCTCTTCCTCACTTTTCTCCTTTTGTTGTCCTGTTTCTCTTACCCTATTCCTGCTTTGGATTTTATCTATTCCTTCTTTCTACCCACTGTCTAAATTTCACCCTACTTATATATGTAATTTCCAATCCCTCGCTCTCCCCATACAAATAGCCTCTTCCCCACCTCTATTTCATTCTCTTAATTTTGTTGTTGTTGTTGTTGTTGTTTTTTTGGGTTTTTTTTGTCTTCTTTTTTTTCCTCTCTCTCCCTTTTCCCAATCTCATTTCGGCACTCCTTTTTGTTTTTTATTTTTCTCTTTAATATTTTTCTCTTTTTTCTTCTTTATCCCCTAATTCTCTTCGCTTGGGGGGTCACCTTTATTTGGGGTTATTAATATCGTGAATGCATTTAGTTCGGTGCCTTGTACGTTGTGCCTTGTTGTGTTGTATTTTGTGCCTTTGAATCAGCGCAGCAGAGAGAGAACTACATAACCAAACACATTGAGAAGAGAAATCATGGTGAAACAAAGAACCAACCCAAATATGAAAGAAAAACAGGCATCATCAGAAAAGGAAGTAAACGAAATCGAGGCAATGGAGGCAAGCAACCTGTCAGAGAAAGAATTCAGAGTAATGGCCATAAGGTGGATGAAAAGAATGGAAGACCAATTCAACAATATGTGTAGGAACCAAGAGGAAATGAAGAAGAAACAAGAGGAAATGAAGAGAAACCAAGAAGAAATGAAAAACGACATCACTGCCATAAAGAACTCAATAGAAAGCATCAACAGTAGACTAGAAGAAGCAGAGGACCGCATCAGCGAGCTAGAAGACAAGGTAGAAAAAAATACCCAAACAGAACAGCTTCTAGAAAAAAAAATTAAAAAGCAGGAAGAGAGCCTAAGAGAACTCTGGGACAATGCTAAACGAAACAACATCCGAATAATAGGGGTGCCAGAAGGAGAGGAAACTGAGCAAGGACTAGAAAACCTGTTTGAAAAAATAGTAACAGAAAATTTCCCTGATATAGGGAGGAAAAAACTCACACAAATCCAAGAAGCTCACAGAGTCCCAAACAAAATGAACCCGAAAAGACCGACACCAAGGCACATAATAATTAAATTGGCAAACACCAACGACAAAGCAAGAATCTTAAAAGCAGCCAGAGAGAGACAGAAAGTTATCTACAAAGGATCCCCCATCAGACTAGCGACTGATTTCTCAACAGAAACACATAAGGCAAGAAGGGAATGGAATGAAATATACAAAGTCATGCAAAGGAAGGGTCTGAATCCAAGAATACTATACCCAGCGAGACTATCAATCAAAATTGAGGGTCAAATCAGGAGCTTCTCAGACAAAAACGGTCTACGGGAGTTTATTACAACCAAACCAGCAATGCAAGAAATGCTAAAGGGTCTGCTATAAATAGAAAAAAATAGGAAACAAAGAAGGAACGCAGTGGTAAAGAACAAAAATGGTGACTAACAAGTTTCTATCAATAATAACTTTAAATGTAAATGGATTAAATTCCCCAGTCAAAAGGCATAGGGTAAATGAGTGGATAAGAAAACATGACCCATATATCTGCTGTCTACAGGAAACCCACCTCAGAAAAAAAGACGCACACAGACTGATGGTGAAGGGATGGAAAAAGGTTTTTCAGGCCAATGGAAGTGAAAAAAAAGCCGGGGTAGCAATACTTATATCTGACAAATTAGATCTCAAAGTGAAGGACATAAAAAGAGATCAAGAAGGCCACTTCATAATACTAAAGGGAGCAGTCCAACAAGAAGAAATAACTCTGGTAAATATATATGCACCCAATATAGGAGCACCCAAATACGTAAGAAATCTTCTGGAGAAGATCAAGGGAGAGATTGACAGCAATACAATCATAGTAGGGGACCTTAACACCCCATTATCTCCACTGGACAAATCCTCTAAACAGAAACTCAGCAAAGAAACATCAATCCTAAATGACTCACTAGATCAGATGGAATTAATTGACATCTTCAGAACATTTCACCCCAAAGCCACAGAATATACATTCTCCTCAGGTGCACATTTGTCATCTTCAAAGATAGACCATATATTGGGTCACAGACAAAGTCTCTTCAAATTCAAGAAAATTGAAATCATATCAAGTATCTTCTCAGACCACAAAGGCATAAAACTGGAAATCAACTACAACAAAAACAATCCAAAAAAATCAAACACATGGAGACTAAATAGCATGCTATTAAACAATGACTGGGTCACCAGTGAGATCAAAGAAGAAATAAAAAACATCATGGCAGCAAATGACAATGAAAACACAACAATCCAAAACCTATGTGACACAGCAAAAGCAGTCTTGAGAGGGAAGTTCATAGCTCTACAAGCCTACTGCAAGAAACAAGAAACAATGAGAATAAATGACCTAACTCTACAACTCGAAGAATTAGAAAGAGAGCAACAAAAAAAGCCCACTGTAAGCAGAAGGAAGGAAATAACAAAGATCAGAGCAGAGATAAATGACATAGAGACCAAAAAAACAATACAAAAGATCAACAAAACCAAGAGCTGGTTCTTTGAAAGGATAAACAAGATTGATACACCTCTAGCCAGGCTCACCAAGAAACAAAGAGAGAGGACCCAAATAAACAAAATCAGAAATGAAAGAGGAGAAATAACAGCAGACCCTATAAAAATACAAAGGATTGTTAGAAAATACTATGAACAACTCTACTCCAACACACTAGACAACCTGGAGGAAATGGACATATTCCTAGATAAATACAACCTTCCAAAACTTAACCAGGAAGAATCTAAAAATCTCAATAGGCCAATAACTATGGAGGAAATCGAAGCAGTAATCAAAAAGCTTCCAGCAAACAAAAGCCCGGGGCCAGATGGCTTCACAGGGGAGTTTTACCAAACATTCAAGGAAGACCTAAAACCTACCTTCCTCAGACTATGTCAAAAGATCCAAGAGGAAGGAGCACTTCCCAGCTCATTCTATGAAGCCAACATCACCCTAATCCCAAAACCAGATAAAGACAATACAATGAAAGAGAATTATAGGCCAATATCCCTCATGAACATAGATGCCAAAATCCTCAACAAAATCCTAGCAAATCGGATCCAACAGTACATCAAAAAGATCATACACCATGACCAAGTAGGATTTATCCCAGGGATGCAAGGATGGTACAATATCCGCAAATCAGTAAATGTCATACATCACATAAACAAATTGAGAGAAAAAAACCACATAATCATATCAATTGATGCGGAAAAAGCATTTGACAAAATCCAACACCCTTTCTTGATAAAAACTCTCAGCAAGATAGGAATTGAGGGATCATACCTCAACATAATAAAAGCCATATATGACAAACCCACAGCCAACATCATAATCAATGGGCAAAAACTAAAACCATTCCCCCTAAAAACAGGAACAAGACAGGGATGCCCCCTCTCACCACTCCTGTTCAACATAGTACTGGAAGTACTAGCCATTGCAATCAGACACGAAGAAGAAATAAAAGGCATCCAGATTGGAAAAGAAGAAGTAAAACTGTCCTTATTTGCAGATGACATGATACTGTACATACAGAACCCTAAAGACTCCATCAAAAAATTATTAGACTTAATAAATGAATTCGGCAATGTAGCAGGATACAAAATTAATGCTAAGAAATCCATGGCATTTCTTTACACCAATAGTGAACTTACAAAAAGTGAAACTACAGAAGCAATCCCATTTACCATTGCACCAAAAAAATTAAAATACCTAGGAATAAACTTAACTAAGGAGGTAAAAGACTTATACGCTGAAAACTACAGGACACTGAAAAAAGAGATAGAGGAAGACATAAACAGATGGAAGAATATACCGTGTTCATGGATTGGTAGAATCAACATCATCAAAATGTCCATACTACCCAAAGCAATTTATAGATTCAATGCAATCCCCATTAAATTACCAACGGCATATTTCACAAATCTAGAACGAACGTTCCAAAAATTCATCTGGAATAAAAAAAGACCCCGAATAGCTGCAGCAATCCTGAGAAAGAACAAAGTAGGTGGGATCTCAATACCAGATATCAAACTGTATTACAAAGCCACTGTTCTTAAAACAGCTTGGTACTGGCACAAGAACAGACATATAGATCAATGGAATAGAATAGAGACCCCAGAAATCGACCCAAACCACTATGCCCAATTAATATTCGACAAAGGAGGCAAGAGCATACAATGGAGTCAAGACAGTCTTTTCAATAAATGGTGTTGGGAAAATTGGACAGATACATGCAAAAGGATGAAACTAGATCACCAACTCACACCATACACAAAAATAAACTCAAAATGGATAAAAGACTTAAACGTAAGACGGGAAACCATAAAAATACTAGAGGAATCCATAGGCAGCGAAATCGCAAACATATGCCGAAGAAATTTCTTCTCTGATAATGCTCCTAGGGCAATGGAAACTAAAGAGAAAATAAACAAATGGGACTACATCAAAATAAAAAGCTTTTGCACAGCAAAGGAAACCATCAACAAAACAACAAGAAGACCCACTACATGGGAGAACATATTTACCAATGATACCACCGATAAGGGTTTAATTTCCAACATTTACAGGGATCTCATGAAACTTAACAAAAGGAAGATAAACAATCCAATAAAAAAATGGGCAACGGACCTAGATAGACACTTTTCGAAAGAGGACATACAGAAGGCCGAAAGACATATGAAAACCTGCTCAAAGTCACTAATTATACGAGAGATGCAAATCAAAACGACAATGCGTTATCATCTCACACCTGTCAGAATGGCTATCATCAACAAATCAACAAACAACAAGTGTTGGAGAGGATGTGGAGAAAAAGGAACCCTTTTGCACTGCTGGTGGGAATGCAGACTGGTGCAGCCACTGTGGAGAACAGTATGGAGCTACCTCAGAAGACTAAAAATGGAACTCCCATTTGACCCAGTGATCCCACTACTAGGAATATATCCCAAGAAACCAGAAACGCCAATTAGAAAGGATATATGCACCCCTATGTTCATAGCAGCACAATTCACCATAGCTAAGATTTGGAAACAGCCTAGGTGCCCATCAGCAGATGAGTGGATTAGAAAACTGTGGTACATATACACAATGGAATACTATGCTGCGGTAAAAAAAAAGGAACTCTTGCCTTTTGCAACAGCATGGATGGAACTGGAGAGCATTATGCTAAGTGAAATAAGCCAGTCAGAGAAAGATAAGTACCACATGATCTCACTCATTTGTGGATTATAGAGAACAACATAGACTGATGAAAAGGGACAGACCCAAAGACTGAGAAACAGCGATCAGGCTATCAATCCCCAGAAGGAAAGTAGGGGAGGGCGGGGGTAAGGGGAAGAGATCAACAGAAGGACTTGTATACATGTATATAAGCCAAACCAATGGACATGGACAACGGGGGGATGGGAGCATGAGTTTGTGTGTGGGGGGGGAGGTTGGGGGTTAATGGGGGGGATGAGGACACATTTGTAATACCTTAACTAATAAAAAAAAAAAAAAGGATGGTCACCAGATGCAAAATAATTTATTTATTATCAATCACCAAATAATAATGTTTTCAATTAGGTTATTTATTTCATATGTGGCATTTTTTTAGTTTTTCTCAAAACCATCTTATATTGTTCCACTGTTTTTATATTTTATTAGAGCTGCCACTTTAAACTATCAATCTAACAATAATAAAAAAATAGAACTTCCTCTTGTATTAATGTCTGATTTTTAATGTTAACCTTACTTCTGATTGAAGTCTATAATTCATCTCCACTTGGTATGTTTTCAGGACCATTTTGATCCTTCAAGTTTTTAAACTACAACTGCATATTTACTGTAATTATTTAAAACATATAGAAAAATACATCAAGTATTTTCAAGAAAAATACTCTATGAGAAATGTAGGTGTGATAGTACATTTTTGCTTGTGGGAAAACTTATTAACACTGTGTAGCCCTCAGAAACTAGCAAGAAACCACAATAGCTGAAGACATCAGCTCCCCTGCTATAAATACAAAAACTAAACTCCTCCAAGGGCCCTTGCCCGGCCTTTTTCGCACCCCTTGTTCACATGCTAATTCAGGTGCAAATTTTGACCTCTAGATTCCCTGCAGACTTAACTTGCCCCCAAATGTCACATTTCCTATTTTAATTGGTATGTTAGAAGAATTCGACCATTTCTACACTGATAAAGTGACAGCTACCACAAAATTGAATCTGCCTTTCACTGTACCCTGCGTAGAGGGTAAAATGCGATTGATTGGGGTGGAGAAGACTGGAGGAAGAGAAGACCTAAAGAAAAAAATGTCAAGGGTTTGAAGGACCTATTGAAACAAAGAGAGTGTTCAGCTTCGCAGGGAATAATTCGGTTGAGAGTTCACAGGAGAGGCATGAACCGGAGATGAAGTTAAGGAGTTGAACTATGAAAGCTCGGAGCCTGGATAAGATCACCAGGGAGGAAGCAGACGGAGGATGAAGTATTAAGCCGCTCTTCGTGAATTAGGAGGCATTTTGAGAGGAAGGGAGCTTTCCAGGTATTAAACTGTATTTTTTAAACTCTCATGATGAAAACATTGTGATAATGAATTGCAACAGAGATCAAGGATAAAAAGTCCAGAAAGAGACTCAAGAACATATGGGAATTAAAACATGATAAATGGATGTTCCTAACCTGTAGAGCAGGCAGGCATTATTCAGCAGAACAAAACCAGGGTGGGATTTCTTCCCCAACTTGTTGTTGTTCTGACTATTTCTGTTATAGAAAAACCGGAGAAGAACCAAGCAACGCTCTGAGAGTTTGGAGTTACACTTTATTCACCGTGGTGGGCTCAGAGAAAATGAATTCAAATTCTAAGCAAAGCAGAACTTCCCTTGTTATGAAAGAGCCAGCCCTTTGTGCGCTTAGTGGTTACCTTGCTGGTGGCCTTGGTAACTACACAGTTCTATCCAATTAAAAAATGCACCTGGCATGGCATTGGGCGTATCTAGTCTCTGGCCTACAAGGTCAGACAGCTAAGTTTATTGTCCTCATTATTCAAGCAGGCTAAAGCGGGCTAGAAAGCAAAGTTATTTTTTCAGAATAAGAGGCTGTCTAAAGAATAGCAGAGAATTCCAAACAGTAGTTTTACAGAATAGAGGTTTGCCTTCACATTTCAACAAACGAAACTAATAACTAAAACCTGGAAAATGTTAGAGCCTATCTTTAATCTGTATGGAATTCATTCTGATGTAATTTAAAAACAAATAAATAGCATAAAAGTAAAATTTCTAAAATAATTCTGGGGTAAGGAAGGTATATCTAAGCATGGCACGCAAGATAGAAAACATTCAAAAGTTAATAATGAATAATGCAATTAAACAGTAAAAAATAACATGGAGAAAAAGATTTTCAATAAACCCTACAAAAGGTTATACTCTTAATACAGTATATAACGTTTTATAAATCACTATTACACAAATGAATACATCTATAGAAATAAAATAAAAAAAATCATGAAAAATATAAATGGCAAAAAACTTACAACCAATGTTTGGCATGTTTGATTTTAAAAACAAACTAAAATGACAGTAAAATACCATTTTTCATCTCACCAGATAGGCAAAGATATCACCCAAATTTTATATTATTGATGGAGATCACTTTGGTGATATATTACCAAAAGTTCTAACACTGGCTGTGGTAGAGAGTATTTCCTAAAGACATCAGTCAGCAGCAATATAAACCATTCCACGTATTTCTTATAAATGTGACATCAACACTCCAAGATCTAGAGATGGGGCCTAAGTCCCCTCCCCTTGAACCTGAGTGACTGACCTTTGTAATTGCTTCAACTAATAGAATGTGGCAGAACTGCTGCTGTGTGACTTCCAAGCGCCAGATCATAGAATGTAACATGGTTTCACCTCTCCTTTCACCTCTCTCTCTCTCTCTCTCTCTCTCTCTCTCTCTCTCCCCTTTCTCTTGAAACTCAGTCCCATGAAAAAGTTAGGCCCTCAGTTGATGCCTTGCAATAACTACTAGGTAACTAGAAATAGAGTGATTGGCCAAGCCCCTAGACTGTCAGTCTTCCCTCTGAGATCCAGCATCATAGAGCACAGGTAAGCGGTCTCTGAGCCTGAATTTCTCACTCACAAGGAACCATAGGAGACAATAAATGATTATTGTTATTTCAAGCCACTCAGTTTGGGAGTGCTTGTTTAATGTGGTTAGCAGGTAACTAACACATTGGCTTTTGGCACCATATGTAAAAGGCCTGAATACAGGGGATAGATGCTGATAATCTGTCTTGAGGAAGCAATCAAACAAGTGTACAAGGATTTATGTACAGCGAAGTCAATTACAGCTTCCAACTTTTTACTCGTATAAGCAGGATAATGTCCATTGGGAACTGCTTAAATAAATTGTGATACAGCCATTAATGAAATATTATTCAACTATTCAAAATATGTAGTAAATCTATATTTGGCACAGGAGCTCTTCAAGTTATATTATTAGACCAAAAAAATCAAATTTCAAATATTTTACATATAGAGCCCTATTTTGAGGAAAATATTTCTCTTTAGGCACAGAAAATTTTTGAAAAATATGCATCAAAATTATAACAGTGAATAACCTTCATAATCAAGTAAAACAAGCAATTTCTATTTTGGAAATTGTAAAGAAAAAACTCAAAGCACTTATGACATCTCAATTAATACTCACAGATGCTGTGATATACCTATTTTAGGGCTTTTGTTTTTAAAAAGATGAGGTACATATGTCATAGTTTGAAAAATTGGAAAAATACTGTCTTTGTCCTTTCTGTTTTCCCACAGCCCCTTTCATACTCCTGATTAAGCTGACAAGTGCCCTTACTCATTCTTAGGAAATATTTAGGGGGAAAAAGCAATCCGATTTACCATCGCACCAAAAAAATTAAGATACCTAGTAATAAACTTAACTAAAGAGGTAAAAGACCTCTACTCAGAAAACTACAGGTCATTGAAAAAAGAAATAGAGGAAGACATAAACAGATGGAAGAACATACCATGTTCTTGGATTGGTAGAATCAGCATCATTAAAATGTCCATTACTACCCAAAGCAATCTATAAATTCAATGCACTTCCCATTAAAATACCAACGGCATATTTCACAGACCTAGAACGAACTCTCCAAAAATTCATCTGGAATAAAAAAAGACCCCAAATAGCTGCAGCAATCCTGAGAAAGAAGAACAAAGTAGGTGGGATCTCAGTACCAGATATCAAGCTGTATTACAAAGCCACTGTTCTCAAAACAGCCTGGTACTGGCATAAGAACAGACATATAGATCAATGGAATAGAATAGAGAGCCCAGAAATCGGCCTGAACCAATATGCTCAATTAATATTTGACAAAAAAGGCAAGAACATACAATGGAGTCAAGACAGTCTCTTCAATAAATAGTGTTGGGAAAATTGGACAGATACATGCAAAAAAATGAAACTAGACCACCAACTTACACCATACACAAAAATAAACTCAAAATGGATAAAGGACTTAAATGTAAGACAGGAAACCATAAAAATACTAGAGGAATCCAAAGGCAACAAAATCTCAGACATATGCCGAAGCAATTTCTTCACTGATACAGCTCCTAGGGCAATGGGAACTAAAGAGAAAATAAACAAATGGGACTACATCAAAATAAAAAGCTTCTCACAGCAAAAGAAACCATCAGCAAAACAACAAGAAAGCCCACTGCATGGGAGAACATATTTGCCAATGTTATCACCGATAAGGGTTTAATCTCCAACATTTATTGGGAACTCATACAACTTAACAAAAGGAAGATAAACAATCCAATAAAAAAAATGGGCAATGGACCTAGATAGACACCTTTCCAAAGAGGACATTCAGAAAGCCAAGAGATATATGAAAACATGCTCAAAGTTACTAATCATCCGAGAAATGCAAATCTAAACAACAATGAGGTACCATCTCACACCTGTCAGAATGGCTATCATCAACAAATCAACAAACGACAAGTGCTGGAGAGATTGTGGAGAAAAAGGAACACTCGTGCACTGCCAGTGGGAATGCAGACTGGTGCAGCCACTATGGAGGACAGTATGGAGTTTCCTCAAAAAACTAAAAATGGAACTTCCATTTGACCCTGTGATCCCACTTCTAGGAATATATCCCAAGAAATCCGAAACACCAATCAGAAAGGATATATGCACCCCTATGTTCATAGCAGCACAATTTACCATAGCTAAGATCTGGAAACAGCCTAAGTGCCCATCAGCGGATGAATGGATTAGAAAACCGTGGTACATCTACATGATGGAATACTATGCTGCTGTAAAAAAAGAAGGAATTCTTACCATTTGCGACAGCATGGATGGAACTGGAGAGTGAAATAAGCCAGTCAATGAAGGAAAAATATCACATGATCTCACCCATTTATGGATAATAAAGACCATTATAAACTGATGAGCAAAAATAGATACAGAGGCAGAGCAACATCGAACAGACTGTCAAACTATACAGCAGGAAGGCGGGGGAGGGTTGGGGAGTGGGAGTGGGGGTAAGAGATCAACGGAAGGACTTGTATGCATGCATACGAGCATAACCAATGGACACAAGACACTGGGAGGCTAGGGAGGGTCAAAGGGAGAAAAAAAAGGAGACATATATAATAGTCTGTAATACTTCAAGCAATAAAACAATTTTTTAAAAAAAGAAATATCTAGGGAGATGGGAATAAAACTTTATTTGAATGGATGTGTATAGATCCTACCCTGAAAATAAATGAGTCATTATATCATTGAATATCAAAAAGACTCTGGATACTATTATAACACTTATTTTTGTAAATGGACAATTGTCTCAAAAACTCTAACTGCCTTGTCCATTATCAGTCAAGAATGATCTGAAGAGAAACTAAATAGGCAAACTCCAAAACCTATGATCTTTGCAGAGTACTAGGGAGCACTGCAAAGCATTTCAAATTTCAATACCAGGTGCAATAACAGGTATTATGCAAAAATAATTACACAGGAATACTGCCCTAGGCATTATGTAAATTAATACTCAGGGACTTCATTTAAACAGAACTATAAGGTAAAAAATAATGAATATTATACATTGAATTTCACAAATAGATTATTATTAAATGATACAATGAAAAAAGCCAAAAGTGAGTGTTCTCTTTAAATCTAATTATGTACCAAGACAATCCATTTATTTAGATGACTATATCGACACTGCTAGTTAAATATATTCTACTTACTTTTCATAGTCAGAAGGGGCTTATTTCAAACCTTAATAATATAAGACTGGTTCAAGTCATCTTTATGAGTTCAGCAAAATTTATGTTCAGAACTCACTCATTTTCCTTTATCCTTCAAGTCTCACTTCCTAGTCATAGGGACATGTGTCTATTTCCCCCATGGGAAGGTTGATTCTGGCTATAAAAATCTACTGTTAAAGTACATGGCCTGGCAGTTCTATATCATTGGTCCAGAAGTAATTACACATTTTGACAATTTTAAATTAGTTATCCTGTCTTAATCGTGTTTAACTGATTTTTCATTATGTTGCTTCAGGATCCTGCATGGAAATAAGTCATTGGGACTTCTCATAACTACCCTGGTAACACTTTGGAAAATATTTTCTACCTTTAGGATAAATTACATAGAGGTGTGTCATTAATTAGGAATGTCTGAGAAATTATCAGCTGTAGCTCACATTCCACATAGAAAAGGAAATTGAAGCTCAGAGAATATCATTACTCAAGGATCCCAAACCAAAAAGTACCAGCCCAGAATTAGAAATTAGATTTCCTAAATCTTCGTCCACTTCTTTCTCCCCCGGCTTCCTTTCTACCCTATGGCAATGCTACATCTGCCTAGCTGGACCAAAGAAAATGAGTGACTACGTTCAGTTCTCCAGGATAGGTTGTCTGCTCTTTATGGGACACTCAGAACACAGTGGTTGCTGAATTCTGTCTCGTTAACAAGACAGTTCTAAATGTGAACCAAGGATGCGCCTAATGCTATAGGTTGTATCCAAAACCATTGCTTAATTGAGTGGTTATGGCAATCTTCCTGAATCATTGCAAATTACTAAGCAGCATGTGGTACAACTGGGACCAGAAAGGCTCAGGTGTAATAAATGATTTTCCTTTGAGGGAGTCATTTCTTCATATTATGAAAGTAATTCATTGGGGAAATAAAAGAAACTTCAACTGTAGCTATTAAGCATATTGAAAAATCTTTTAAACATAAAATACTTTGCTTCTTGTCTGAATCAAAGCATAAATCAAAGACCCATTTCCATAAAAATCAAAGCCAGGCAAATCCATTTAAAACAGAATTGTTCTTTGACTCATTATTTATATTGTGGCATAAAAACAGTAATTACTTTCTGTGAAGAAGTTTAAATTTCAATTTGTAGTGTATGTATTAATTCATATTTTTATGATTAAATAAAATAGAAAATGAAATAACCAAACAAAAAAGGAAAATTAGGAAATTATGGTATTATTGGTATTTAGAGAAGTATAAAACAAGTTGAAAATCCAGGTAACTTATAAAACAGAAGTATTTTAAAAATAAATAAGGTATCAGGAATAAATCTGTAGTGACTGAGCCAGTAGTAATAAGCCAAGAACTAGAACATTATGAATTTAGGGCAGGTTAATTTACAGTTACCCTGAAAGCCTCATGGCTTTAACAAAACTGACAACAGCCTTCCCTTCCCTTCCCTTCTCTTCCCTTCCCCTCCCCTCCTCCTTTCCTTTCTTGTTCTTAAAGCCCGTGTACATTATGTCTGTTATATTTTAGTTTGTGTATACAATTTTTGAAGCATGTTTTCCCTTTTTGCTACATATTATTAGTTTCTTAATACTTTTTTTCCTGGGTAGCAATTATAAATGATTATCCTAAAAATTCAAGCTGCATAGTTTAGATTATTCTATTATTTCAGCATTTTTCAATATTTGTGAATACATTTCATTCAAAAGCATTTTTGTTAAAATTTGTTTATAAGAAGTGGTTTGAAAATACAGTACAATTTAAGGGGATTCCAAAGTGGATAACAACATCAATCTCCAAAAGAAAAAAGACCAAAAATTTATATTTTACGTGCCTACATTTTAAGAAAAGTCTAACATCCAACATCTGGGAGTCATGATTAGGCATTAAGGCAAATGAATGTCAAGGATCTCACATGAATTTTATTAATCGGATTTGCTATTACGTAATTTGAATGGGAGCCCTTCATTTCTCCACTTTGTAAATAATCTCTTGTCAAGGACCTACCAGTGGGTGAAAATATGACATAGAGTTTACATTACTCAGAAAACCAGATGCAGAAAGGGGCATATGCCTGAGAGGCTCTCTGCTCATCACCCACACTTAATCCACGGGGCCAGGAAGAAGTAGCTTGTTTTAAAATGCACGTCTCATTGTTTCCTTTAAACAGGTATATAGTTTCTGTTTTTGGTGATGAAAAAGTTTTGGAGTTAGTGGTCATGGTTGTATAACATTGTGAATATTATTAATTCCACTGCAATGTACATTTAAAAATAGTTAATGTATGCAAATGTCAATTCACTGCATTGTATACCTGAAACTAATATTATAATACTGTATGTCAACTATACTTTAATTTAAAATTTTTTAAATGTTATCTTTTTTTCAAAAATAAGAAAATGAACTACATGGTAGTGTCATGATAACAGAGCTTACTAAGAAGCCAAAATCTTGCAATTGCAAAAATGGATAGGATAAAGATTTGTCTGAAGTCCACGTGTTTTGACATTGTACTAGATCTTATTTTTCACACACTAGACAAATATTCATAAATGACTTTTTCTTTTTCCTTGAAAAATAGGAAATTGTTGGAGGCAATATGTTAATTTAATTGCATTTATTTCTTGTGTCTGATTAATCTTGCATACTCAAAATGGGAAAGAGTTGGGATTACTCTTCATGTTAAATTGATAATAACTTTAAATAAATCAATGGTATTGTTTGAACATGGATTTTAATCTCTTGATTAAAAAGACATTGAAACAAATCTTTAGCCATCTAATGATAAGAAACAAATGATCATAGTGGATCACAGCATTCTATATATTTAGAACATATTCTTAACACAGTAAATTAGGAACATTATTTTTGAGGAAGCGATTTGTAGGTAGTAACATTTTTTTCAACTGTCAATAACTTAAGCTACCCCTAAATGTAAAGGTGACTACTTTTCATGAATTTGGTGCAGCTGCTCAAAAACTGAAACACTGTCTCTCCTGCATCCTGACAATTTTCACAGAAAGCTAGAAACCAGACTGGAGTGCAACATTAACAAACGCAAGAAGTAAGATTTTAAATCTAATTATTTTGTGTAGAAAACAGTATTTTTATACATAATTGAGATCTGTAACGTTATCTGCTACATATCCGAAGTGAGCAGAAAGACATATGGTTCCTTAGAGAGCGCCCAGCCTGAATACCAGTAGATTGATTGGCCACGTGACATCCCCAGAGGCAGTTCTGTGCTGAGTGCACAACTGCCTGTGTAGCTCACCAAAAGGCCAGATGTGGCTACTAGAATGTTCCAAGGCTTGGCATCTGGGTATTGGCAAGAGACCCAGCGGTAGCCTCAGGTCTTGTGCTAAAATAGGAAATAAAAGAAATTCCACAGTAGAGAGTCTAAATGACTCTGAAGACATACACAGGAATAAAAAGTAATTCAAAGTAACAGCTCTCAGTAAGTGATTGGTTTGTCTATTACCAATTAAATATACTGAGAGAATGTCAAAATAGTTTCATGGCTTAAGCTAATGATTTTTCATTGGCTTTAAGCATGTTCTAAGTTAATTGTATCAATCAAATGAATTACTTTCCAGTAACTGAGAATATACAGCACATCTTTCAATGCTAAATACAAAGAGAAGGAAGGCACCCATATTCTTACCCTCAAATTTCACGTACTTGTAAAGTGCTTTGAACTATTCTTTGCATTGCCATAAAATTTAATGTTGGAACCCATAATATGGTTGGTGGAATATAAAAATGAACTGTTTTATGGATATGACTTTATAGAGTTATTTTCTTATAGATTTATAGGTAGATTCTGAAAAGTAGCAGGGTAAAAACAAGAACCTTGAAATCCATACTTTGAACTCATTAATTCCACTTCTCAAGAATCTATCCAAAATTAATTAGATATGAACAGAGATTTATTTGTAAGGATGTGCATTATGAAAGTAAATAGCTAAATACTGATACAAATATGCATTTGTAGGGAATGTTACACATAATAAAGTATTCTGCAGCACTAAAATAAATTTTAAGACTGTTTAATGGCATAAAAATGCTATTAAAGATGAGACAAAAGAATAGGGCCTGAATTGGAAAAAAAAAAAAAAGGTGTATGCTGACTCAATACTGGAAAAAATATATAAAAGTATGAGTATCATTATGTCTGAATGGTGGATTATGGGTAATTTTTATTTTCTTCTTCATTAGTTATTGTTGTTAATACATTTTATAAAGAGCATACAATAAACATTTAAATTATGCAAATAGGAATGAAAACAATGTGCATATTTATAGTATTAGTGGAACATATAGGGTTTGAAAGGGCTGAAAAGCAACCACTTCTTCAAACATAAAACACTGAAAATTCTCCAGCTGCTCTTGGCAATAATACCCAAGTACTGGAATTTCTGCTTTATTGTTACTGAGGATACGGCAACAGATTTTAAAGGGAATCCTGATACTATTGCTCTGGTGGAAAGCTATACGTGAAAAGGAAAATCCACTTTTAAACTAAATTAGCTCAGAAGTATTTCTAATAGTACTGCATTGAGAAACAATTTCAAAATGGGAAACAAGTTTATGATAATAGCAACCTCTTGTTATAAAATTGATTTCTTTCAATTTATTCCAAATGTTGGATCACTTATAGTTTCCTTCCCAAGATGTATACCTTGTCTCATTTCTCCAATACTTAATACTGAAAGTTAGTCACACCATTCTCATTGGGCTTCTGTTTTCTAGTTAAAGATCATTAGAATTCTTTATTTTGTTTTATTAATTTCTTGTGCCCCTTAAGAATATTTATATCAATATATATATGTATATGTATATACACATATATACATTCCTGGAAATTAATACTTTAAGTATTTAATACCAATATCTATATATCTTTATACAAATTTCATGTTTAACCAGAAATAAAAAGTCTCCTACTTATAAGAGCCTCCTAGCAGCTGGCTTAGCATTTCACTTACTTGGGGTTTAATTTTACTAAACAGCTTTCTTTTAAATTCCAAACGAAATCGTTGTAATCTATGTTAGATGCTCATTTAGCAGTATTATTGAGAGGTGGGATTTCCAACAGTGGCATCAAGAGAACAATACATTAAATCAGGCTCTCTCTCTTACTGAAGATAGCAGTGTGAGCTCAGCTGGGCCCTCGGTCCTCAGCCCAGTCCTCGGCGGCAGCAGTGAATTCAGCCATAACTATAGCCGAGTCTGATCATTTTCCTGATGAAATTACACTGATCTAATTTGCACGCTGTGAAGACATTTGGCACTGGCTGGATCTGAGCCTTGACATCTTCATTGGAACTAAAAGTACACTAAGAACTGACATTACATTTCACATTCTCTTCTGCCAGGCTGTGGCATTTCGTCCTTTTTAAAGGCATTATTTCAAGAACATTTAATTTGGCTTTGATGTGCCTGCCATTTTGCTGGGTGGAACATACTGTGCCAGAAAAGCTCAGCTGTAATAAAGTTTGGCACCAACAGCCCACCATATACCTGCACCATCCTGTGCGATTTAATTGGCATTCAGCGGGTTGATAAATGGATTGGCTTAATGAGACAATATCCTTGACATATGCAGGGCTCTCCTGAGGAATAGGATTCATTTTTCCACTTCACACATCAACATGTTACAGATACCAACACAGTCATCTCCAGCAGTTGTGCGGTAGCCAGTGAATGCCATCCACTGGGCTGACCAGCGACACTGTTATCTTCCAAACATCTCCCTCCTTTCTCCTCCAACACAAAGCAAAGCATGGATTTTAAATTTCATTGTCTTTTGTATTTTCCCAGACACAAGGAAGAAGATGAACCCCATGATTTATTTACATAAATCTATATTTCCCTAGGAGATCAAACAGCCTTGTAGTCTAACCAAATTGGTTTTACCTGCTATAAAATCATGACTGTAAAATGAAAGTAATAGTGAATGCTAGGTATAACTACGGGCATATGCAATCATGTAAAGGAGCAAATAGGTGGGTGCCATTCTATCTTCAGAAATGCTGGTTGCAAAAATGAATTAATTAAAACAACAAAGAGACACCATTTTTCACTCCTCTGATTGATTATCAAAGATTAAAAAGAACCATAATGCTGAGTGTTGGCAAGAGAGCAAGGACATAAGTGCCTCATGTGCTGCCGGTGGGATCCTAAATTAATACAACTTTTCTGGAAGGCAATTTTCAGTATGTATCAAAAGCCTTAAAAATGGGCATAGACTTTCACTAAAGCACTTCCACTTCTGAAAATATGTCCCAAGGGATTAGAGACATGCCAAAGACGGATATTCAATGATGATCAACACATTGATTATAATAGAGAAAAAATGTAAAACAACGCAGATGCCTAAAAAAATAGATTTCCTAAAGAGAATATAGAATAATCATGTGCTAGAACACTAAGCAGTTGTTAAAGTGCTGTCGTAGCCAGGCTGGTGCGGCTCAGTGATTGAGCATCGACCTATGAACCAGGAGGTCACGGCTCAAATCAGGTTGTGGCTCGATCCCCAGGAGGTCAATCAATAATTCTCTCTCATCATTGATGTTCTTCTCTTTCTCTCTCTCTCTCTCTCTCTCTCTCTCTCTCTCTCTCTCAATCCCTTCCTCTCTGAAAGAAATAAAAATGATTAAAAAAATAAAATGCTGTAGTAGAACTATGTCATGAAAAATGGTTCTAAGTATTATAAAATACTACTTCATTGTTAGCCATTTCTTGTGAAAAATTCATAAATCTATACAACTATAGTCATACTAAAAAAATCAAAAAACAAATATCAAAATAATAATGCTTGCCTTTGGAAGTGGGATTAATTAGACTTTCTTTTTTCTTTATCTTGATGTTTAAACAAAATTTATTTAAAGGATTTAATTAAGATGGCATTTTAAACTTCTCAAGTAATTTCTATCTGACGACAATGTGATTTTTGGAAAGTCTTTTACTGTGTGATAAGTCAAATCATGCCCATGTAATTCAATTCTTATGGTTCCAGGTTACTTAAGTATTCAATTGAATAGCTGTCCAGGTATATAACCCATCTTAGACAAATGACCTTTCTTTCTACTTCCAGCTTCCTGGGATTCTCACGTCACGAGTAACAGCTGAGTAATAGAAAGCAGCAGATTTTAAGAACACAGTTGACATTCAAAAGACTTCTGGAGTATATATCTTCTAGCCATGGTCCCTATTAAATAAAAACTATTTGGTCCACTCTGTTTTGTTTGTTTGTTTTAGAATGCCAAAGATGCCTAAAAAAAGGTAGAAAATATGGAGATCCAGATATGAAAAGGTGATTTATTTAGATTTGTTAAGGCCCCCTGGGAACCACATTGAGCCTGGCAATAGGAAAATTAGGGTCCCTGCCTTCAAGTCTGCCCAGGCAAATAGGAAAGGAAAGATAAAGGGGATGGGATGAAAGTGCTTTAAAAAGGGAGATCAGCTTAGGGAAGCCGGCGTGCTCCATAATGACCACCGCAGGGCTTGGCCAGCTTTTCAGCCCAGGAGGGAGGGGGGGCCCTGTGAAGAGCACCCAGGGCAGCTGCATCGCTCGCAGCTCAGCGGTCCTCCCTGGTCCTCCCGGGGTGGCGCCACGCTGCCCACCCCTGGCTTCCTTCCTGCCTCTGAGGTGGGAGGGCACCCGAAGCCACTGCCCCTCATTCCAACTGGGGACCAGTTTGATGCTCTCCATTCTGCTCCACAGGAAGTTCCAACATGCAAATAAGCCCAAGGAAATGGAAAAAGGAAACGGTGTGTGACAGTTTCTAATTACTGCATAAAAACAACATATGGAAACTTCATTGTCCATTTCATCTCTCAACATGTACCATCAAGTCAGACTTCTTTTACTCAGATCCCTCTCTAGAGCATTTGGATCTGATTTACTTCAAAAAGAAGTTTTTGGGTGTTTGTTTTTTTTTAATTTCTGATGGAATAATAGTATTTTTTATTTTAAGCATCTTGCTCATTGGGAGAGCCTTGTTCTATTTTCTATTTGAGTTTTCTCATTGTGCGTTAGTTAATTCTATTCCCTCGGGTTGTTCACAACCTGGATTGAAGTTGTTCATTCTTCAAAAGTTTAAATTAACTGTCCCTAAGTACCTGTTATAAATGCTTGAATGAGTCCCTAATCACTGATTAGAGGCGGCAGGAGGATTGATTCGGCTCTTGTGTCTGCTTCAATGTTCTAAAGGCGATGAACAGGAGGTCAAGAGAGGAAAACAAAGCAGGCAACGTTTGGTGAACTAAAAAAAATAGCAGTGTGGCACATAAAAAACAAAAGTTAGGTAGAAGGTCTGGATTGAGGCTCAGAAGACCTGGAGCCTGGCCCCCGCTTAGGCACACGAATGTGATCCTAGGCAGGTCCACTTCCCTCATCTGCTTTCAAATAAGGTTTATTCTACAAGATTTCCAAGATTTCTTTCCTGTTTCCTGAATTCTCAGACTGTACCCAATGATTTCAGTACTACTTGCTGTCTATATGGGCCCAGACGTACCAAAGGTGGCTTGCATTTAAATGCTAACCTTGGGGGAATGTTTAAACGTTGAGGCAAAACCAGAGAAGCAAAGCATATATCAAGTTCCCATTTGCTGAAGGCAAAGCCTTCCAGATTCTCCTCTCATCCCCCCCCCCGGCCACAGAAGCAGAGTCAGTTAATGAATCAGAAAAAAGCTGGTTACCAGATGTCCTGGCTTATTAACACGCACATCGCATTCTGTAACGGCATTCACAGAGCAAGCTGTGTGGAACCGAGGGATGGCAAAGGGAAACTTCTCCTCTCACATAAGCTTCGAAATGTGGTGTGCTTTGCTAAATTTCAGGAATGGTTGCTGCCTAAGTTCGTGCAACCCGTTGGCAGGCATGCTCTCTGGCAGGAGCTTGCCTGGGTTACAAAGAACCCCTTCTCCAAGGTCAGAGGATATCTCGCCTCTCTCAGCCCTGCCTCCTTCCTCTAATCTGTGCAGACTTGCTGACGTGATTTCTTATACGTGGAAAGAAAGACAACGGTAATAAAGTCAGGAGTGATGCAAGGGAAAAGCCAGCTCTGTGTGACTGGTTTTCACCACAGCTAATTTTAAAGCCACCCATTGTTCAGCTCTGCGGTGTAATTTTATGTTAATATCCTGAAAGTTGTCAAATCTTGGCAAAACCTATGCATAAATTACACAGAAAGTAGCTCGCAGGAGGGGGAAAAGTAATGACTGTCATGGATAGCCAAACCCATTAATAGTCTGACAAGCAATAACCCAGGAGCTCTGGTCAACTGCTGCAGACATCTGTGAAACTTTTACAATTAGTACCATTTCCCCCCCTTTTTTGTTTTGCTGTTGGAAGAGATATCAGCTGTGAAATAGCATGTAACGGACTGATCATTATCAGCTCTGTGAGCAAGGGTTGGGCTTTATCATCTCTCTTGGTTGACCATGCCCTACTTTTCACAAAAAAACAACTTAAAATGTTTTTTAAAAAATAATGCCATAATTATATAGTCTCTAGGAAACAGGTACCAACAGTGTGGCTACTCAAATAATAAAAAATAAGATGCTTCAATCTCTTACTCATCACTGATTTTCCTCCCTGTGAGGTTGAGAAGAAAGAAAGATGGAGAGACACAATCTCCCTTAAAAGCTGCACCCTAGGTTCTAGGCTTGCAGGTAGATCATCTTATTGTGCCTTCTCCTACCACTTTCCACATCACTTTTCTGTGGGTAAGGGTTTCAGGGCAAAATAAATGGTCATTGTTTGTGCCATGCTGGTGGTTAAAACATTTTGAATATCACTCCGTATACGTGTGTGTGTGTGTGTGTGTATGATGTACACACACACACACACACATAATCTATTGCTCATTTTCCCTAAGAATATTGCAGGTAAATTAGCTGAGTTTCCTACAATGAATAGCTCTAAAGCAAGCATGTCAAACTCACGGTCAGCAGGTCACATGCCTTGTTTATTTGGCCTGTGTTAGCCTTTGAGTTTGACATGCTTGCTCTAAAGCAGTGGTTCTCAACTTGTGGGTTGCCTAAGACCATAGGAAAAAACATATATAATTACATATTGTTTTGTGATTAATCACTATGCTTTGATTATGTTCAATTTGTAACAATGAAAATACATCCCACATATCAGATATTTACATTACGACTCATAACAGTAGCAAAATTACAGTTATGAAGTAGCAATGAAAATAATTTTATGGTTGGGGGTCACCACAACTTGAGGAACTGTATTAAAGGGTCACGGCATTAGGAAGGTTGAGAACCACTGCTCTAAAGGCTTTTCAATATTTCCCCAGAGCTGTTACAGCTGCTGCATCTTACATAGTGCCTGGCACTGGGTAGATACTCAAAAATCTCTGTTGAATGCAGAACTTCCTTGCTGCTTAAAAAAAAATCATTGCCTGTGTGTAGGGTTTCCTTGGAGAATGCTAACAAAAGACTTGCTTTTCTCAAAACTTACAGCCTGAAATGCCTGCATTACAGAATCTTTTGGTTAACAAACTCTTTCCTAGCTCCGGCTTTATTCCAGGGCCTATGCTTAGAGATGGAGATAAGAAGATGAATAAAACACAGTTTTTGCTATCACAGAGCTCACAGAGTGTTCAGAACAGCCACGTGGAAAGGTGATTCCAAAAATACATGCACATATTATAAGACTACAGGTTTCAACTGCCTTTAAGGACCAGCACACTTTAGCTGGCATTACAGGGAAAGGTGTCATAGTAAAAATGCATGTGGAATGGGTTTTGTAAAACATGGCCTGGCAGAAAAAGCGAGGAAAGGCTTTCAAGGCTCAAGGTCTGCATGTGTAGAGTTACAGTGTAATAAAAGGACATAGAATTTTAGGGAAGAGTAAGATAGCTAGTGGTAGAAGCAGAGGGCGTGGGAGAATGTGGCAGGAGTTGAGGCTGGAAAGGTGAACTGAGGTAGGATAAGAAGTGGCCTTGGTGCCATACTAGTGCCTGCAGGCAGTTAGGGGTGAATGGAAGCCTTTAGGCACAGAAACAGGTATTGCCTATAATGACCAGTAATATGGGGGGTGTGCAGAGTGGGGCGGGAGCTGTCAAGAGGGGAGGGGAGAGGGAGCGCAGAATCAGGATTGGAAGGCCAGTGAGAAAGTTATTTTAATAGCCGTGTAGATAGACCACGAGTAAAGAGAAGAAGCAATGGATTTTGAAGATATCTCTGCAGCAGAACTGTCAAGATTGGATGATTGATTGCATGTGGGGGGTAAACGAAATGTGATAGAGGATGACTCCTAGCTTCGTGTAAATGGCCAGGCCTTTAATTAAGACAGGGCCACACAAAAACAGCTGGCTGGCGTCAGTGTAGGAGTGAGGGAACTGCAAGGGCAACATATAAATTTCCCAGAATTCGGTTTTTAAAAAATAATACTATTTCCAACTGTCACTGTGAAGCCAACAAATCTAAAAAAAGAACAAGACAAAATCTAACTGATGCTTATCAAAGGCAAATGCAATTGGAAAGACTTCCTTTTAATAAAAGTATCAGGGGGAACAATAATAAAATACTAAGTTCTCTGAACTTAAATAAAAAGAGTTTATTCACAGACAGCTATTTATAGTTTCTGAGTTCAGAGGTTGCTGACCTGGCTACTGAACAAAATGCTCAACCTGACCTATTTCTTCTTCCTTCCCTAAATATCATAGTCACATTTACCCAATGAAAATGGTATTTATAAAACACAAAATACCCCAAACCGCCATAGTCTTCAATTTGGCAAGACACGTGGATTCCTCTCCAGCCTTGTCTGGACAAATCAAGAAAGAAGGAAGTAGCAGAGGAATCGCATAAGCCAACGCCAGTTGTCTGAAAAACAAGTTTGCTGTCATCTTGGGACACATCATTTTTAGAAACAATGACCCATTTGGCAGCCTCACACATGTTCCCATCTCTGAAAGCTTTCTAGCATTCCAGGCCTTGCTTTATTTAGGTTGGGATTTTCTTCAGTGAAGCAAGTGCAGAATCTTAATTCCATTCAGTATTACTCATTCCATTCACACAACTCCCCCCCCCCCATTGTGTTAGCAACTCTGCCTCACTGTCTCAGCGACCATGTCTGGGCACTCATATCAAATGGCGGCAGTGTGGAATGTCTAGTTATTGCACTGTTGAACTTGTACAGCTGTCCTAGATGGTCTGTTTAATAACGTGAGTCCTCTGGCTTTTGAAAACAGCCTTTGTTACATGAAGAATGTGGCTTTCTTCATCAGAAACAAGTTTCTTTTGGGCTCAGTCAACTTCTAACCTGAGTGAGTTTATCCAAAATATCACACTCTATTTTTTTTTTTCAGTTTTCAATGAGTTTTTATTGATTACCTGGAATTTATAAAGGATAGATTCCACCTGTCTCCAATATCTGACAACATCACTCTTCACTGAATTTTTAGACTTTAAAATTTCTGTTGATATACTGTGCAATTCGCCAGCATATGTGAACTCGAAGTCAAAAGAAATTTCCTGGAGAAATTCTAGCCAATTGACCTAAGTTGGGAGAGATTATGGGGAACTACATGTTTTCCCTGTCGAAAGGGAGGTCAGACTAAGTAAGTTTCAGGGGAAGAAAATGGGGTCATGGAGGTAAGAGTGGGGATCCAATCAAAGAACAGCCTTTTGTTGGGAAGTGCAGGGTGGTGGGGTCTCAGAGAGCAAAGAGACCTGGTTCAGTGGAGGCCTTTGACTTCTGAACCCATAATCACTTCATCCCTTTTGAAATTTTTTTCCATGTTTTCCATGTTATGGCTCTTTTGTTCATTTTTGTCACTTAACTTGATTTCCATTGTAGGGTGATGATTTTTCTCCTCCCTATCTTTTGGATCTTCAGATACAAATAGTCAACATGACTCCAAGTACTTTGTAGAAATAGCCTAATAGGCTGTTTTATTTTTTTCATTTCACTCAGATGCATAGTTTCAGTTTTAATTGTGTTGCTATGAAATGAACATAATGTTTTCCAACATTATTATAACCAGAAGTAGCTAAAAATATGTATATTGTTCTTCATCTTATAAAACACTTTTATAATATATCCCATGTATTAATTCACAGTCCCTGAATAATTGTTGATTTGAGGCCATTAGAGGTAACACATTTACAAATTGAATCAATTCTTCTTCAAAAGATAGTTTGTAGATATTTGCATAGGCCAAATAAAAATAATAGGACATTAAAAATCCTTCTTGATAATTAAGTGTAAAAAATATTTGCCACTTCTTCCTTATCCTAAGCATCCTTTAGGAAAAAGCTGGAATTGAAGTCACTGTTTTCAGATTATATGTTTGAATTTAAATGAAGTAACATTTTGGTTATGTTTATTCAGCAAAGAAGAATTAAGCTCAACTATCAGCACTCATGAATATTTAGAAAAGATGATTAGGGACAGAATTTTGCAACTGCATTAGCCTGCATTCTTAAGTCTATGGATACTTTCAATAAACTGACATAATTGTGTGAATAAACAAATTCCTTTGAAAAATTACTACATTTCAAATAAAATTATATTAAATATACTTCATTAGAGTAGATATCATTTTTTCTTTTTAGGAAGAATAGGCTAATTTATAACTTGTCAAGGGTCAACAAGGCCAAATGCTCTGAGCAATATAGAGAAAACCTATCATGAAATGGCTAGAGTACAAAGGGGTCATTGATTTACAAAGTGTATAATCTGTGGTTCTCTGCTTTATATTATGGACATTCCTCTGTAACCCTTTATTCTCTAGATTAAGTCAGCAAAAGTGGTTGGAATGTAGAGCAAGCCAGAGGCCCACATTTGGGTCTAGTATCAGCTCTTTAGTAGTTCAAGGTTTTGCATCTATGCTCACATATAACTTCTCACCTTCCTACCCAGAGTGAAGAAAGACCAGGATCTGCTAGATGCCACTCAGTATCCATTCTCTCCCTCTTTCTCAGGAGTAAATGTTTATTTGGGGTAAAAAATGCAAGCAACCTAAAGATTACATTTTTCTCCCTCTCTTACAGTTAGTTATGGCCAAGTGACTAAGTTCTGACCTATGAGATGAACAGACTTCTGGGTAGACTGCTTGAAGGCAGCTGATTCAGTAGGGGGATTTAACTTTATATTCCTTCTTTCTGATGTGTGGACTGCAGAGTGATGAATGGAGCTCTGGTTGCCATCTGGAATTATGAGGCAAACTTGAAGATGGAATGGGGACAAAAAACTAAAAGAATCATGGATTGCTGATGATTATGTTGCTGTCATACCAGCATGGAGCATCTAACTCCAGATTTCTTGTATTTGAGAGAGAAATAAATGTATATATTTTTTATTAAATTGATTGGGTTGGGTGGGCACACAGTGCAATATGCAGATCTTGTAACATAGAAACCCACATCTGAAACCTATATGTTCCTGTTGACTAATGTATGTTTTGTTTTTTTGTTAATCCTCACCCAAGGATATTTTCCATTGATTTTTAGTGAGAATAGAAGAGAGAGGGAAAGACAGAGAGAAACACATCAATTGGTTGCCTCCTGTATGAGCCCTGACCAGGGCCCAGGCCAGGAGAAGCCTGCATGCAACCAAGGTACGTGCCCTTTATTGGAATTGAACCCAGGACTCTTTGATCTGCAAGTTGATGCTCTATCCACTGAGTCAAACCAGCTAGGCCCCAATGTATGTTTTTAAAGTCACTATTATTAAGGGTTCTCCATTTCATGGATCTAATACAAGATGATAAGAGAAGTTGTTTTATTTCAGTTCTGCTGTTATTGGAAAGAGGCTGTATGATCTTCAGTTTCTCATTATATACAGGATTACATGTCATAGGAGATAATAATGACAAAATTACTACCATTTAATAAAAACCTGGTCACTCTTTGAAGTTCTGTTTAAATTATATATATATATAGCAAAACAACCCCAAAGTATAGGGGCTATTGTTATCTCTGTTTCATGAATAAGAAAATAAAGAAGGTTAGGGAGCCACTTTTAAAATGTAGAACTAGGAAATAACCCCTGGACCAAAGTCTACGGCCTTAATCATGAAGTTATACTGCCTCCCAGTGAATGAACTAGCCATCTCCTGAGCATTTTTCTCTCCTGAGAATAGCATATTTTCATCTTTTATTCCCTTACCATTGATGCCCTTTTGACATGAGGTGGAAACTACACAGACTAAGATGTGCATGTAATGATTCCTAGTCCTGTTTTAACAGATTTAATCTCAGAGCCCTAGGGGACTACCAGTTTAGCCAAGCGGCCCCTCAGTCTCAACACTGGTAGCCCTAATTGGAGGGGGAGCGGAGAAAGGGGCAGCACTCAGTGACACAGAAAGTGTCGTAACAATGTAAGAAAGCAACCAAACACCTACACACTTGCCTTCCAGAATTCTATTCAGGGCCTGCATAGGTCAGGCGGTAATAGCACACTGATAGGAAGCATCCCTGGAAAGCTGCAAGAAGATCCCTGAAACCTAACACATCCTCAGAGCTACTTTGTCTTCCAGCTGTAAAGTGAAAGAGGACTTGCTCTTATGGTTTTACTTAAGATAAAATAATTAATAATGACACGGAAAACAATACTTTCTCCTCTGTTGTTGTTTTGATTTTTGTTTTTGTTGCTGCTATTGGCTTGGCATTGGACACCATCAAAATACACATAGAATAATAAACCATTAAAACGGGTAAGTCCTTTCTATCAGTCAGGGTGTTGTAGGCTACATACAGAAAAAGGAGGAGGAGGAGGAGGAGGAGGAGGAGGAGAAGGGGAAGGGGAAGGGAAGGGGAAGGGGAAGGGGAAAGGGAAGGGGAAGGGGAAGGAGAAGGGGAAGGGGAAGGAGCAATATGCAAATCTCAGAAGCCCCAGCTGAGAGATGAGAACTGCTCATGTAAATAATCAGGCACTGCACATTATTTCACTTTTCTTTTAATCAACTTTGAATCTAGTAACAGTTAAGCCTAAACCTCCTTTGGCCTTATATGCAGATAAGTCAAACCAGAGAAAATGCTATTTTCCATGAAGCTCTCAGATATCACACTTTAAAATGCCTGCTGACAGCAACCTGGTTTAACTCCAAGAGACTAACCATTTCTGGCAACTGGATTTCAAAAGGGAGAAGGGCCATGAGAAGGAAGTCCTTCAGAATAGATATCCTTGCCAGGGAAAGGAAGGTCGCTGCCTCATTGTGTGTGGGCATGTAGAGCGAACAGCATTGACAACATCCTGAACATTTGGGGAATGCTTCATGAGAATTTGGAAAACAAAGGGAAAAAAGAATATCAAAGCCTGGCTAAACCTTGTATGGCATCATCAGACAAATACATAGTTCTTAAGGGTTTTTCTTACACTTTTTGCATACGCTATTTAATATAATCTATATGAGGAGAGTATTTGCCTTGATAAATATTTTTCTTTGCTTAGCAATGTTTTCTCTCTCTCAACAATTCTCTGCATTAAATATAAATGAACATAATTGCTACTTTAATGGCTATAGCCAATGCAATTACTGTACTGCTATAACTTAAAGAAATTATTTTTGTTCTTTTTGTGCTTTTAAACCTGATACATTTCAGACTCAGCTGGATATCATTTGTAGTGAGCTAGTTTGTCTGGGCAAATATAATGACCCTGAAGTTCAAGGTCTTGTAGCTGATACAGAGTATATCTGTTTTCAATATTAGGGTCATGACCATCTGGCCAAGTTACCCATTCCTACTTTGGAGATACCATAATATTGGCTTGTCTCTTCATTTGGAAGGCAGGGGGGTCAAGCTAGGTTGGGAAGATAACGTAAAGGAGAGAGAGCAGGCTGAGTTAATTCTCTGTATGTCTGTAAACTTCCAAAAGGCTTTCAACCTCTGCCTCAGTCACCAGGGGTCAATGCCATTATTTGAAACTACCAAGTGACTCAAGTACAGAGTCTTTACCTGGAGCCCTTTGCTTAGACTTCATTTGTTCCAAGTAGCATTTTCTTTAGTTTACTTTCTATTTTTCAGAAGTTCTGTTTATTCCTGACCCCCAAAGAAAACTTATTTAGGGGGACGGCTAACATGAGCATTTTGTGATTCCTATATTGCTTCAGAGTGCTTCAGTAGTGACAGCAAAAGGGAATGTTATGAAAGTATGTGGGGGAGCTCATGGGATTCAAGAGGTTTGGAACAAGTCGGTCCCCCATCCAGCTGCTGCAAAAGGAAATGAAACTTCATCATTTCTCAGCCTTTGCAACACTCTAACCAGGGAGAGAGAGTTTTATTGACTAAATTTAGTTCAAGGCCTAACGGAATCCAGTGAAAGGAATAGAAGGGAGTACCTAGCTTTATCACCCTTAGGGCCGTGGTCAGCAAACTGCAGCTCGCGAGCCACATGCGGCTCTTTGGCCCCTTGAGTGTGGCTCTTCCTAAGCCTTAGGAGTACCCTAATGAAGTTAATAACAATGTACCTACCTATATAGTTTAAGTTTAAAAAATTTGGCTCTCAAAAGAAATTTCAATCGTCGTACTGTTGATATTTGGCTCTGTTGACTAATGAGTTTGCCGACCACTGCCCTAGGGGAACTGCACACGATGGGGAAAATGACAATTTCTTTGGAAAGATGGAAAGAATAATAAGAATGGAGAATGGATGCTAGATGGCCAAAAAGTAATATCTATTCCCCTCCCTATTTCTGCTTTTGTGAGAGAGGTGACAAGACTTGCTGACCATCAGCAGGAGCATATTATGGAAGAAAAGCAAAAGCTTATTAAAAGAATGAAAGCTGAAGAATGTGTGTATTTTTATACTAAATGAAAACAGAATTTAAAAAAAAAAACACATGCCCTTGAGTTGAAGTGGGGCTATTCAATTTTAGTCTTATGAACATTTCCTTTTGTTTCTTTCCACATAGTTTTTTTCCTATGGGATTCTGGAATAAAACTGGTCAAGGAATACTAAGTGGCTCCAAAGGTAATACCAGTTTGCTTGGCTGGTTGGGTGACTGTATTTTGCCATTTGATGATTTACTTGCTTAAATTTCAAAGTCATGAGGATTTAGTTTTGGAGGCTGGGTAGAATTTAGTTAAGTGGAGAATAGACAAGACTAGGTTTGGAGGGCTTCTCTAGCTGCAGGAAGTTGGCGAGGCTAGGGCATGGAGTGACTCCCAAGAGATCCTTGTGTTCAAACTGAAATGTGACCAGAGAGGTTAAAAGCACAAGTAAAGGACCAATAGTTAGGAAAAACATATGATAGATGCATAGGATCTTATGTTCATCAGAGTCACAGCACTTTGGAGTGGCAAATACTTGGTTCATCAATTCACCTGATCTCACCCTACACTCATCACCAATCATTCAAGACACTCTGCAATTGATCAATTGCAGAGAAAATTACCCATTGCTCTGCTCTTTCAAACCCATCCACTATAACACCATTTTCATTATCATTCTACAATTTCAAACTGGATCTCTAAGACACTTGCCAGTCTTGCTCCAAAAGCATTTGTCTGCTTCAAGTCAGTGGATCTTCTCTGCATTTTTCCTATCATGTACTGTTTCATGACTTTGTATATGTGGTTTCCTTTTGCTCAAATACTCTGACTTCTTACCCAAGGTGAACTTCCTCCCATCCTTCAAAATATTTCAACCCTTATCTATGGCACCTTCCTGAATCCCACCAAACTGAGTTAGTTCTTCTGACCCTTTGTACTTGTTAACACTTTGCATTTCTCTCTCTCTCATAACTTCCATTGAATTTTAGTGATTATATGCCTGTGTCCCTCATTAGGCTTCATGCCACTTGAAAGTAGACATACCACTGATCCTTCTTTTTATTTGCCCTAACCCGTGGTCAGAAAACTGTGGCTCGCGAGTCACATGCGCCTCTTTGGTCCCTTGAGTGTGGCTCTTCTACAAAATACCACGTGCGGGCACGTGTACAGTGCGATTGAAACTTCGTGGACAATGCACAGAAGTTGGTTTTCGGCCTGAGCGAGTCTATTTTGAAGAAGTACTGTTGATATTTGGCTCTGTTGACTAATGAGTTTGACGACCACTACCCTAACCTGAGTATTGTTTGGCATAAATGCTCAATAATGATTACTGATTAAATAAATGAATGCCAACTGAGTTCTGTGGTCATCTTGCCATAACCCCCTGGAAAGGGGAGTCTTTTGACTCAATGTTATATTTTTTCTTCCCACTGAAAAGTTTGAGGTTCATGTCTATAGTGTTTGACCTGCCTTCATTTGAAATATTAATTGAAGTGTATAGCTTTGCTTGTTTCATTTTGCTTAAACCTAATTTGTATATTGGCTTTATAAATGTAAATTAAAGTCTTATGATATTTAGGGAAGTTGAGATTAATCAAAACCCTGTGCTTTAAAAAGAATATCCATATTTATTATTTGAATTAGATATAGTTCTGTTTATTTTAACATTTTTCTGGGTAGAGTTTTGAATCTCATTGACTAGATGTTCATTTTCAACCCCATCTCATCATATAGTATTCACAGGAGTGTTTTGTTTAAAAATGCACAAAGGTATCTTATTAAATAATGTCACAAACATGAAGTTCATTATTATGCAAATACCATCCTAGGAACAGATTTGTTAATTGCAACTCATTTGCATAATTAATGAACTCCCAAATGAATTATGCCTTTGCAGATTTGTGCAGCATTGTTTTAAAATAAATTATAAAATACATGTCAAAGGAAGAGTGCTTTCTGGGTTCCCATAGCATTGTTTGAAAATTAATTACCAACTGCTTGTCAAATTAAAATGAGTTTGTAGTTTTTACAATGTTATTTTAAAATTAATCACAAAATAAAATGTCACTGCATTAAAGTAAATAACTTGTTATTTTTCTCTAAAAAGAACCACAAAAAACAGCATTTTTAACTTCAATTACATTGTTTGGTACAGTGATTTTACTGTTTTATTTATTTCATCTTTACACTGTAACTTAACAAAGTTGGTAGCTGTTAGCATGTTAATGTTTTGATAAATTGAGATTTAATTTAATTTTATTATGTAGCTTATTTTATACGGTTGATGATTAATGCATTGCATATGAACCCAGTATGGGCTTATACATGATAAATTGGAGTTTAAAAAGACATTCAAGGTCACTTAAATCTGTTATGTAAATAGTATTCTTAAGATTTATTTTATTGGGATTTTGAGTGCTTCCAGTTAAACTGATTAAAAGCTTATAGCTTAGATGTTTTTCTACCCATTCTGGCAAATATACAGTATAAATCCTTCCTTGAGCACAGCGAAGGCTTTTGGTTCCTCACACTATTTCCTCCACTCAAAGGAAACTCACTGTTCTCCCACAGAAGCCATAGCTGCTCCCCAGTTTAGACTCCCCAGTTCATGGGATGGAAAAAAACCCAGCATGCCTAAACAATGAGTCAGCCAAAATTATTTTCAAAATAATAGATTTCATAAAGAGTTTTTAGGAATTAAGGTTGCCAACCATATGCCTTTTCAAAACATTAAAATATAATAATTATCCTTGCCTAGTGTTAGAGAATCTTTAACAGTGAAACTCTCATCTCAAAGAGATTTGTTTGTTTGTTTCTAACAATAGTACCCTCTCTTTGCTCATCTCTCCTTCTCTCTTTCCTTCAAACCAAACCACTGTCTGTGGTTTATACCGCATTTTGTCAGTTCTTGACCATGGGATATAAATCCATTCGGGGGGCCTTTGTTTGACATGATTGCAACTATGCAAATTAAAACCTACTAGACAATAATTCCTAAGTAAAAAGAGAAACCATTTGCTTCTGTTCTGTATTCTGTATAGAGCTGCCTTTCTAAACCCCTACATGCTACTTTATGTTGCCCTTTCTAAAACGGATAAACATAGCAGTCCTTTTTGAAAAGGAACCATTTCTTCTTTTTCACATCTGGAATGCAAATACATGGTTTTTGACCTTTTGCCATCTTCTATTCAATTCTAGCACAATAAGCAAACACTTTAAAACATACATTTTTACAATCAAATCGAAGATTACTACTATTGTCTAAGCTATGATGAGATTCTATACACCAAGCATGCCAAACTCAAAGGCTAACATGGGCCAAATAAACAACGTTTAAGTTTATGTGGGCCCCAAAAAACAAAAGCTTCAATTTTCACAAAAATGTAGGTTTATTTCGATAGAGACATGCTGAATACAAAGGGCTGAAATAAATAGTTGTTAACATAAAATAATAAAAGATTTTAATAAAATTTTAATAAAATTTAACATTTTTTCTTGAACATTAACTTACCAGACACTGAATAATAAGTGTAACACAAATAAACCTATTTTTCGTGTTCTCCGAAAAAGAAATATTTCTTGTTGCGCACACCAAACAAGTCAGTAAAGACTAATGACATGGCAATCGGCTGCTAAAATATTCAATGCTAGTATTAGTGGAGAGAAATGGTGCGCTTGCATGTAAGGAAAATGAATGCAACACGATTATAGTAATCAGTCATTATCGAACATTGTAGTTCACTATTAATAATTATGTATAACAGGATGTTGTAAAAATTAAGTGACGAAATTTTTATTAAAACGTTTCTTATATACCAATATATTGCCTGGGCCACAAAAATATTCATTGTGGGCCACATGTGGCCTGCAGGCCGCGAGTTTGACATACTTGCTGTACACATTCCTTTGTTTAAATACCTTGGGTTACTTTAACTTGACACCTTTTTTTTGAAATTCCCTATCATTATACTCATAAGTAAAGAACAACAAAACATCTAATATAGACAAACTACCTCATGACTAAAATTTTTAGTGGACCAATAACCACATACTGAAAACAGAAGTAAATTTGTGTAGCTGCAGGACCTTTCATTATGAATATGGTTTGGGAGGGCTCCCATTGAATTAAAGCAGAAGTGTTGTGAGATCATTCAATCTACAATTATTTTTAATGAACTGTAGTCTGCAAAGCAGTTGCAAATATTTCAGTCTTTGGAGAAAGTACATATTGATAAAGAATAAGAGCAAACAAAGATACACTTTTTGTCAATTTAATGGCAATCTTTTTGTGAAGTTTTGTAAGGGTTACCAGTCTACTCTTGACACAAACTTCACAGCCACTCTCTTTTTAGAGTGAATTCATTTCTTTACTTCATTATACGTGCTCCAGAAACTTGGGTAGGATTGATATTTTATGACATAGATTAGATTCCAAACTTACTTTATTAAAATCATGACTTTTTAACTGAGTTTTGGTGTCAATTTACACAGAATGTCATATACTCTATTGAGTTCAGAAAAGAAAGTTTTAAGTTCTCTTGAAAACCTTTTCAGGTCCTTCATAAAAGAACCTTTTTGCTTTTTCTGGAGTCTTTACTAAAGAGCTTTGTTGTCCAGACTAATATCAGAAACCATAAAATCCAAATCTATCTTTTCTTTCTTTCTTTGAGTCTACCAAGGAAAAAATCATTCCAATGCTACTTTGCAAACCAAAACTATCCTTCAGGCTTTAATGTCTACTCTAGAATGTTAGTTTTCCATGATTTCTGTTCTATTTATCTAAATCACTTTTTGATAGTATTTCTAGGCATTAAATACATGCTAATCCCAATTTGTAAGTTAAATATATATATTTCAAGATACAAGTTAAAAAAAAATCCATTTCTCTCCAAACAAATGATGAGTCATTTTTGTATTATCACTGAGCATAAACAGATCATATTCTTCAGAAGTCATTTTGGAAAATAATTTATCTCATTTCATAACAGAAATAATTCTCTCATGCAATGTTTTATATAACATTGCACATATTTAAGTGACCAGTGACTTATCTTTGATGGAGGGAAATGTCTAAAAAATGCTCAATAATAAGGGTAAAATAATTGAATTGTATTTTCTAGTTTTTCAATTAGATATTTAGGTTGTGTAGTCACACAGCCAGAAAGAATAACAGGCATTCTGTGGCTATGACAGTAACACAGAATTCCATTTTATGTCTTCATTTTCTTACATTAATACCTATCCTCCTTTTTTGTAATTGAAAGAGTCATAGACTCACTGCATATTCATGCATATAATGTGAGGTCTTTTTTTCTTCTTCTAGAGTTCAAGTTGAAATACATTGTTGATGTATGCCCATTGTGACATGACAATTTTTGGAGTTATTTTTAATTAGATATAAAATATTAATGCATTTGAGTTTGTATAGAGAATGTACTTGGAGGAGGGAACTTAGAGAGGTATACAGTGACAGAATTTTAATGAGTTTTTTTTTAAAAGAGAAGTCACTTTAGTTTGAAGGGCAGGCAAGGTTTGTCCCAAAAGCCCCCTTTGTGACATAGGGGAGGGAATTCACAATGACTCAACTTACAGAGAAAACAGAAATCCCTTTAGGTTTGGTTCCCCTCATTAACTCAAAATAGCTTGTTTTCTACTGGGCTTGAAAATCGAGAAACTGAACTTGTGAGTCTCCTTTGGATTTCAGCCTTCTGCTATGAAGGATACCACTCTCTGCTAACTTTCAGTGAAGATGATGGAACGCATCTAAGGAAGTTATATGAGTGGTTGGGCCCTTGTCATGAGACGCTAGGTTCCCTTCTGAAGAGAGGTCTAATTTCTGGAATTTAAAGAATGAGTCAAGGTGTGTCTGCTGAGACTATCAGATGACCAACAGTGAAGAAGAAGTGCGACAGCCACCTCAGTGGCATTTTACAAATGTCATGATTTGGAACAGTATTGCCCTCTTCAATGACTGAGTAGCATCAAGAATTTCTACTAAATTAGAACATTTATTTATCATAAAGACTCTCTGTACCCATGACGTTGGCAGTGAAAGTTAACCCATATATTCTGATTCTTAGGTGTTTTTTTTGCTTCTCCAATTCAGTTCCATCAACTAAAATGGTGGAGGGTGGGGGAGGCAGATGGATGCCAAATCACTCCTCCCTGCAGAAAACAAAACCGTGCCCCAAAGCGTACACAACTCCACATTTAGATGAATTACTAGATGTCTATTAATAATAAGCGAAGAAAGGCAAAGTTGTCCAAAATGCATTTTGGAAATTACCACATGAATAAGGAAAATGCCAAAGGAGGAAGCAGGTGGCCTATGCCTACGCAGGACAGCCAGACAAAACTCCCTTGGCTGCAGGGGAAATAGCAAGTTGCTCTACATCATGAATGACAGCATTTCCAAGTAGAGGCCACTCAGCCCTGGCATGTGGCTCCTAAAGGAAGTGCACCGAAGATAAAGGGAAAGAAGGATCACGCCTATACAAATGGCCCGGGTAACCTGTCTGTTGCTGCACAGACCTGCCTGGACTACACGTGGTTTTCTACTTTTCAAACTCCTGGATGCCGCTGTCAAAAGAGTCAACCTTTTACTCAGAGTTGTTAGAAATCAACTTTTATTGAATATGTATACAACCACATTCAAGAAATACTTATTGAGTACCTACTATGTGCCAGATAATGTTCTAGATGCTTAGGACACCTCACGAACAAAAATAGAAGAAACATATGTGAAACACTGTTTGGGGCTGATAATAACTACTAAATATAGAGTAAGTACTAGCTGACGGCAAGTACTAAGATATATAAAGTACCATCTTTATTCTCAAGGCGCTTACAATCTTGAATGAGGAGTGACCTAACATACGAGGTAGCATACAATGAGTATCAGAATGCTTGACACAGTGCCTCCATTGGACTGGTAAGGACGTTGTAAAACTGTGCACTGCTCCCTAACATACAAAGTAGAAAGTTCTAAGAGTCATAAGAAAAGAGGTGCTAATAAAGTTCTACAGCGTTTGGAAGAGGGAGACATCACTTCTAGCGAGTTATCACAGAAGGCCTCATGGAAAACATTCAACGGGGTTATAAGATAGGAATATAGGAACGAGAAACTGACTCAAGGCAGGTCAGGAAAGGAGCCTGATGAACAAGTGGGAGAGATTAGAAAGTGGGAAGGTCATTTCAAAGGTTATTTTGCAAGTGAAAGTAGGGTACTCTAGGTAAGGATCCAGATATTTGTTGACTTTAAAGTTATAATTGGCCACATCAACTTTCTTGATCCCCTACCATCTCATAAAATATTTTGTTGTTTCAATCACCAAATCATAAACATGCAATTTTTTAGTATTTAACATTTATATACTATCTGTTTTCTTGATTTAATTTTTGAATTTTAGGTATTATCATGCCCATATTCCATTATCAGATCTGATTACTGTCTTCACTCGTGTTTAAAATTATTTTTATTACGACAAAATGATTTTTGACATGCTTTTCCTTAGACAGCGGTCACTGCTCATTTTCATCTATTGTCACTGTTTGCTGAAGTCTCTGCTTCTCTAACCCTCTCCCGGACTTAGAATGTTACACATATTTTTAATGATTTAATTTACAGCTGTGCTGTATGTGGTGAGTTAACTATGTGAAAATAGTGAGAAAAACAACAACATTGAAATGTAAAATTCTGCTAAAATTGTATTCGAATCACCCCATGTTTTGTCTCTGACAGTGGCACTCAAGAGAATTATATAGCGTTCCCAATTTTCCTCTCTGAGGTCAACTTCAGAAGGTAAAGAATGCACTTGAAATAGTACAGTTTTCTACAACATATTTTTTTTTCTATGAATGTGCCTGAGTGTGTGTTATGTGAATAGTGGTGTTGAGGTAACTAAGGCCATATGTAGAGGCAGCAAATTGATGGCAGAATACTAAAACCTTTGCTAGTCTCAGAATAAATGATGTCCCCATCTGTGAATGGCCCCAGTGGCAGGACATCTGGCACCAGATCCAAAGGCCTGAGTATGGACCAAGCAGGGGTTTGGAAACAATAGAGGAGCTTGGTACCTGGGTCCCCTCTGCCTCCTCCTAGGACCCCACTTGGCACAATAACCCTAGAAAATCCAAGAAGAGTATGAGTGGAGGAAAGCACAGGATTCCTGATTCCCTTCTGTCTATACATTCCTTAATTCATAAAGAATACTGCCACCTACTTTGTGCTGGGGACATAGTTAAACTTCTGCCATGAACCTTGACTGCTCACAGTTTGCAATCTAGTGGGGGTAACAAACATGAAAGGTCATTATATGAGTTACATCATTACAGCTGTGACAAATGCTCCAAGGCAAAAGTGCAGAGTGCGTTACGGGAGAATTACTGGACACCAGGCTGTGCCAGCACCCCCAGAACAGAAGAAAATACAGCCAGCGTCTTTCAAAGCATAACAATTAACGTCAGAACAAGTGATAAAATTCGACTTCCTCAGGGAAACAGCAGTATAAATAATATCATAACAATGGCATGGAACTTCGAGAACTTGAGCTGTGTGATAAACTATGCATCAAGTTTTGTTATGCAAATGACAAGGAACTTCTGGAACACTTTCCCCACAATCTTTTAACAACATATATTGTCCATAAAAGGAAGGAAATCTCATCTGAAATGTTATGCACCTGTGTGGCTAGTCCATTATTCACAAAGCATCATGGATCTGATATATATTTGCTCTACCTAATTCTGTAAGACAGTTAATTTGTAATGCTACACAAAATGTGCACAGAAACCTTAAACACGGCAGTGCAGGTATTCCCTGGACATCCATGTTTACTGTGGGATATTTAGAAAAATCAGATGAACGCGCACATCATCTTAGCACATGCCCATCTGTCATCTAGAATTGCCAACAAACACATTGCTTAAGTAGTAGTGGTTAAGCGTAGAGACCCTGGTGATGACAGAACCTAGGAAGACACCATATAAATGACCACGGGCTCCACAAAGATGACTACCAGACCAGGCACCAACCTTGATTATTTGTTCAGATGCTCCATTTCTAAGGATTCTTGGGGTAATTTTTATAGTATAAGTTCTTTCAAAACAAATGAGAAAAAGAGGAGTTAGTAAATATAGGGTGTCTCAGAAAATGTATGCAAACTTTGAATAAATATGAATTCCAATGGATTAAATCTGAAAAGAAAGAAACATCAATTGAGTGATCAGCTGTTAATGTGTGCATACATTTTTTGGGACACCCTATATATGCCACTAGAAGAAACTTAATCCTAGAAAACAAACCCAGATTTTATAATTCCCTCCCTCTCCCTCACCACTAGGAAGCAGAGGCTATTGTGGCTCTTTAAACAATATGTTCATCCAGGTTCTTTAGTTGCATTTGCTAAAAAGCTGAATTTTTGTTGGTGTTCTTGAATTCCAGCATCTCTAGCTGACAATTTCTTTCTTACGCTACAGTGGGCTTGTGAGAGAGATTCTGGCTTCATCAGAAAGGAAACTCTTTTTTTCTGCACTTGGGTCTTCAGGTTGATGACTGTAGAGGGAGCAGGTTTTAGAAATTCCCTGCTCTCACTATACCTGCCATTATAACCAGAGAGTAAAAATCAGAGCAAGAAACACCTTCTGAAGAGTATCCATAATCCTGGTGATCTCCAGACAAATAAATGTGCCTCCAGTTTTGCACTGTAAGATAAATAAACCAAGGAGCAAATGATACATCCCCCACAGAAACAAAGATTCCTGTTTTACAACTCCTTTTACTGTCACCAAAAATACAATAATATAGAACATGTGTACAGTGCTTTTCAGACTATATATTACCCCATTTCTATTCGGAGAGAGCTGGGATTGCTTATGACCCACCATACACTCATACAGTAAACAACCACCTGGTGGTTAGAGTGCTAATCCCTCTATTTGTCACAGAGTAAAAGGCTTCTTATCTGATGTGATTGGAACCCACAGCTATTTGCTTAATTTTAAAAATGTAGGTTAAAGCTGGGAATCATAAAAAATGATACACATATATCTTAACATATGAATTTAAGCAATATACCCATTCATTTGCCAAACTCCATATGTAGGGCTGAGATCATTTCTTTGGTACAGGCCACTGGCTGGAAATCTGAGCTGACCGGTCGCACAAACAAATCCATATGCATCCTCAACAAGTGACAGTTACTCTGTTTTGTGTGTTTGATGTTGCACATGTGAAGTAAGAACTTAAAGACATAGATGAAGCAATAATCCAAAGCAGTGTCTATTGGCTTATTTTTTCCTGAACTTTTCTGTTTTCTCACCTGCACTTAATTTGAAAGCAATGTTAAGGAAGTTTTCAAAACTTCACAAAGCATTCGAGTTAGTGTTCATACAAAAACTTTTTAACAATTACACCTCAACTGTTTATTTCTATTTAATATTTAACTAAGTTTTACCATTACAAAACAAGAAACAAATGGAATAAACAAGTTGGAGAATAAATAGAACTGGAACAGGTTATGAATAAAACTCATTAAGCAGCAGCAGAGGCATGTGCTTAACCCGAAAGAACCTATTTCCACAAGCATCTGGGTGCCATGGGACAGAATTAACAAGACCAGCAAGTAGGTCAAGTGTGTGGGTCTATTAAGAGAACATCCATGGTAATTGTTATATTTCAGGTGCTTCTCGGGAGTTATTGTGATATATAAATCAGCATGACATTTGTTTTAAAATTATTTGATATTTCCACACTGAATAAAAGTTTTCAGAAAAGAACTATTGGGCCTATTTGGCATCACCCAGTCTTCCTACTTAACACTGAGAATCAGCAGTTCTGCGGGCCCAAAAGTAGTAGGTCCTGTCCCATGTGGTATTGCTCTAACAGCTCCAGGAACCCTGTGAATTCCACTCAAACCTATGTATTCTTCAGCTACTATTGATACCCGAGAGTCTTGTGCCTTGAGAATGTTATTCATTCAGGCCAGTGGTTCTCAAAATGTAGGGGCAGAAGGATTTCTAACAGTGCACTACAGGCGAGAACGCAGACCAGGGGCTCTGATGAGAGATCCTGACCCGCAGTATGGGGGCGAGCTCCAGAATCAGCGTAACAAGCATCACAGGTATTCAGGCATTAACTACTCTTACACACTATTTTAAAAAAACTTTGAACACTATGCAAAGTACCATCCTCAAGGGTCACCCCCACTTTCTTTTCACTCCAGCCAGCTTGGATACCTTTGGTTCCCAGCACAAACTAGGGTCTATTTCTCCTCAGGACCTTTATTTAGGTAGATCCCCTTCCTGGCATGAGTTTCCCATACTTTTTGGACCAACTCGAACTTCTTCCTCAAGTGTAAATATCATTTCCCCAGGGGAATTCCCTGTCCCTGTAGACAAGGATAGCAAGTCTTGCCATACTCTCCCCTGTTCCCTTTACTTGTTTCAAAGCACATACTATTCTTGTTTAGTGTCTGTGTTTTCCCACATGCTTTCACCCCCACATCATGAGCTTCGTGAGGGGAGAATCCATGTTCGCCTTGGTCACCATTACATCCCCAACACTTTTCATGGTGCTGGGCAGAGTGGCCACTCAGCAGTCGAATAAGTGAAAAAAATGAATGAATGTTAATATGCAAATCTCTTCATGAAAGGCAATAGTGCCTGCAATTGCTCATTTAACTGCTACTTAGACCCATTATTAAGAATAGGGTCTAATAGGGGAGAGGATAAATATATTTATTTTGGGAAAGGAGCAAGAGGAGGTGAAATCAAAAAGGGCTCACTCCTCAATTGCTCTAAGACTGCCTTGAAATAAATGCAACATCCTGTGTTGAGCTGTGCTATAAAAAATTTTCCATTCAGTACTTAGTTATTGTCTGCAAATCATTCACTGATGGCTACTTAACTTTATCAGCAGAAGTTCTTATTGTTAAGAGTTATTAAACACTAACCACGTCAGGGGATTAGCAGAGACTCAAGGAAATTATCCCGGAAGTCTTGGGATGAATAATGTGATGGTTAATTACAGATTCGTTCATTGAATTGGCCTGTGATATTAGATTTTGAAGCATTCCATCGTGGCTATTAGCATGCCTCTCAGAATAACACAAAAGAAATTGAGAAAAATTCTTTTCAATTGATCTTTATTCATGAAGCCATCCGTATTCATTAAATAAGCCCCTACTAAGTGCAGGACAAAAGGAGTAAAACAAGAGCCCTGTCCTCAAAAGGTTTTTAACCTGGCTGGTGATTGTATCAGGTTTTGTCCTAAAAACATCTGTGTAATAAAAAACAATGAATCTCAGTGACTATCTATATATCTAAAACCCTAATTTGCAAATAGACTGAATGGCAGAACAACCAAACAACCGAACAATCAGTCGCTATGATGTGCGCTGACCATCAGGGGCGCGTGTAGAACATGGTGGGCATCAGCAGCAAGTGGCAGAGCATAAAACATGGCGGGCATAAGCCATGGCAGTATGGTGGAGGGGGTGAGCAGGGGCATCAGACAAGGCAGGGCACTGGTCACTGTCATCGGGGTGAGCTTCTGGTGGTTACTGAAAATTCTTAGCTTCGTGTGCTGCCCTGCGCTTGCACCCGCCACCAGCACCAGCCCCGCTCACACTTGCTGATGTCAGTGGGTGCAAGCAGTGGTTGCCAGCCCCGATCACCCCTCAGGACTTCTCCACCTCCCCCTGCTCCTGAGGGGTGATCAGGGCCTGCAGCCGCCTCTCGCATCAGCTGCTGGTGCTGGCCCCGCTGCTCGCACCTGCTGCCAGCACCTGCTGCCAGCACCAGTCCCGATCGCTTGGTGCTGTCAGAGGATGTGAGTGGCAGCTGCAGGCCCCGACTGCTCCTGAGGGCTTCTCCACCTCCCTCTACTCTGAGGAGCAATTGGGGCCGCAGCAGCCACTCACACCTGCTGTCAGCACCTGCCCTGCTTGCACCTGCTGCTGGTGCCAGCCCCAATTGCTCCCTGCCATCAGTGGGTGCGAGCGGGGCTGGCACCATCAGCACATGGGAGTGGCGGCAGCGGGAGCGGGGCTGCAGGCAGATGGGGGACCGGAGGCCATGGCAGGAGGGGCTGGGTGGGGGCGTGGAGGATGGGCTGAGACCCGTCCCTGTGCCCACCACAGCCTTGCAGCCCATAGTTCCTTTCAAGGTGCATGAATTCATGCACTGAGCCCCTAGTACAACGATAAATATCTGCCATCTGTCTACAAGTTTCGGTTTATCTATGCTGGATTCACTCCTGTATCTGAATGTCAACTAGATGTGAACTAATCCAGGCTGATCTTGGCCAGGTCAACTTGGCTCTGCTTCATGAGTCTCTCACCCTCATCTTGGGTTGAGCAGGCTAATCTGGGCCTGAAGAGTAATGGCTCAGCACAAGTGAATAAACTCAATCTCAGAAGTGATTCTTCCAGCTTCTGCTTGCATCACATTTATTGACATCTAACTGGACAAAGCCAGTCACATGCCTGAACTCACCTCTTGATAGAAAGTTGCAAAACTACAGAGAAAAGGATGTGGATATAGGAAGGGAATAATTGAAGCAATTGTAATCTACTATATATATATATATGAAAGCCAAGTGACCAGAATGACTGGAACGACCAGTCACTATGACAAGCCCTGTGGCTGGCCAACCAGCTTGATGGGGCCGGCCAGCCAACCTCCTGTGTCCCCTCCCCTGAGCTGGCCCGATCAGCCCTGATTAGGGCGGGCTGGCTGGACCCCACCCATGCATGAATTTGTGCACCGGGCCTCTAGTAGTAATACTAGCATTCCCAGTGTTACTACAGTTTGAGATGAGGGATGGCGGGAGCACAAAGAGTTGCAAGGGGTAAACCTGGAGAGATAAATAGGGTTGAGGTTAAGGTGAGCTTGGTAAACCATGCTAAGGATTTTAAACTTTATCCTTAGGATGATTGAAACCCATTGAGGGGTTTTAAACTAAAAACGATCCATTCTGATTTGTGCTTAAGGAAAATTACTTTGGCATCAGTAAGGAGGTCTGGAGAAGGTGGGGACTAAGTTAATGGAAGGACCAACAGAGAGACTGCAGTGGGAATGGAGAAGAGTTAAGGATTCAACACATTTTTAGCAAAGTATAAAATTCAGAGATTGATTGGCCATCAAGGCTGAAAGAGTAGTAATAATCAAGAATGATGCTCATGTCTCTAACTTACCTTCTTGGAACATGATGATGTCAATTATTAGAGATGGGAACTATTGGAGAGGGAGAATACTAAAAGGGAGGATGATGGTTATATTTTTGGGTCATGCTGCAAAAATGCTAGTCAAAAGTATTATCCAGTCTTTTAATTTTTGTAAATGTTTTTTATGTCCTGGGATGAAATTCATATCATGTTAAAAAGCTTTAAACTTCTTCCTTTACAAATACTAAACTTGCTCATCTAATAACTGGCATTAAAAGTCATTACACTTTCCTTACACTTTTTTCCAATTCCTTTAGTGCCAATTTATATTGTTAGAACAGATTATGAGGTCTTATTCTAAAAATAAATCTTTATTTAATTGGTTTGACCTTTCCCTTTATTTTCTTTTAAAAAAAATCTATGAGTAAAGACAATTTGTCTTGCAAAATGCTTAGTCACCCAAATTTTAGAATACTTAATCTGCAGTTGTCCAAGATTTGAATAGTGAGACCACAATATATTTTCTCGGTTGGAAAAGAACCACCGAACACAAAACCATGAAAACCTAAATGTATGAATCGCCTCAACAGTCATACAGTGGTAAACAGTTAATGTGCTCAGGTAAAGCCACAATGTGATGTTACCAGAACTGCTCAGAATGTTGTAATCAGAACTTGAATTGTATTTTGGCTTTGGCTGTAAATGTTACATGGTAGAGTCCAAGCTGATTCATTTTAGTTTTAATGCACTTGCATATTTTCCTAATACCTGAAAGGTTCTTCTCTTTTCTTTTTGTTTATGCCATCTAACTAAGAACAGACAGACCGCTTTGTGGCCTGGCTTCTAGTAGATTTAATCTATTCATACGCAGGGTGGGGCAAAAGGAGGCTGACAGCTGTGAGTATGCAAAACACAGAGTTTATTCTTACATTGTCATTTATTAATTATTGCATTATTTTCCATACAAGCAGTTATAAACCTACTTTTGCTCCCCCCTGTGCCTGCCATCTGAAAAATAACCCATGTCCTCCATCCCAACTGAAAGGTACAAAGAGCAAAAGGAAGGACACTGAAGATAAGTTTACCTTGAGCCACTACTGAGTCTGAACCGGCACAGGGAGTGGCTACAGCTGCAGCCAGAGCATCAGCGTCATCTGGGCCAGGCTCTCCCGACAGCACGCAGAGCTCTTGATTCCTGGAGGAGTGAATTAACGGGGTTTGAAGAAAATGCACTCCAGAACTTTCATCTGTCAGTATATGTTTTAGAGGGATAAGGTAGTCTAGGAATTAAAAACCTACGGGCTACATTTTTATTATCAGAAGCAAAAATTGCCTATTGTGTTCATGAAAGAAATCAGAAACATATCTGAGTTCTAGGCAGAATCAAGTTTTATCTCCTTGCAAATTGTCTTTTTCTTCATCCAACTTTACCCATGACTTTGTTTCCTTTCTACATAGCTCTCAATTACTGTAATCATCTGTTTATATTCATATTGACAGTTTTCTAGTATCAAATCTTCTATTTTGAGAATAGGATTATTCTTAGTTATTTCAAAATACTAAAATACCTTGGAAAGTCCTTTGATGTAACTATTATGGTGCTGGGCAGAGTGGCCACTTAGCAGTCAGTCAAATGAATGAAGAAAATGAATGAATGTTAATATGCAATTTCTTCATGAACGGCAGTACTACCTCCAATTCCTCATTTAGCTGCTATTTAGATCCACCCTTATTAAGAATAGGGTTTAATAGGGAAGAGAATAAAGATATTTATTTTTGGAAAGCAGCAAAAGGAGGTGAGAATAAAATAATTTTTATTAAAAATACTCAGTGCTAACTTAGCACCTGAGGTATTGGGGGAGGGAGGACTCTGAAGCACAGCTTTTGAGAAATAGATGACTTTCTCAATTGTATATTGTCTTGGTTAATAAAAAAAAATTCTGGCTTTAACCGGTTTGGCTCAGCGGATAGAGCGTCGGCCTGTGGACTGAAGGGTCCCAGGTCTGATTCCGGTCAAGGGCATGTACCTTGGTTGTGGGCACATCCCCAGAAAGGAGTGTGCAGGAGGCAGCTGATTGATGTTTCTCTCTCATCTATATTTCTAACTCTATCCCTCTCCCATCCTCTCTGTAAAAAAAAATAATAATAATAATAAAAAAATCAATAAATTAAAAAAAATTCTATGTTTTCAATGATTACTTTGTGGGGGGCGATTAGGATAGAAGTGACATGAAAATTTACAGGAAAGTAAAGACTAGCCATAGCTATTGCTATTGAAATGGATAATTTACCCACAGGTAATCCAGATTGTATTTTATCATTGAAATAGAGTTCCTCATTTGATCACATATTGGCCACATTGAATTTTTGGACACATTAGAGGACTGAAGTTTAAAAAAATCACATTTCTTTATATACTGCATAAATAAAACTTACTTCTTCAATGTCTAGAGTGGTTGCTTACTTTCTGGCAAAACTATCTGTAAAGACTTCCAACTGGAAATGTATTTTGCATGATAACAGGTTGAAGTCATGAATCACTTGGTAACTCATTAGAGTGACTAGCATCAAAAGATCCCTTAGGAATTTAGGGAAAAGGTAGTTAAGCAAAGAACGAAGTTATTTAAAATCCTGAAATGGTTAAACCTGCTTTGAAGACTACTAGGGATCAATATTTATCTAATAGATTGTCAGTTTCCATGCCAAAAAGAGAAATGTGACAGCAGTCACCCTAGTCTAAATGTAAAAAAGGTAGCCCATTTGCAGCATATTTTATTGCGGTAGTTGACATCATTATAGTCTGTACCATTATATCACCATACAAAAGCCATCATTCTCAAGCTGAAATTAACATTGCTGTTGTTTTCGATTAGAAGAATTGGCTCTAAATCCAGCAATTCTCTGCAGTGATTTATATTTCAGTAGCTGCCATGTTGCAGCAGGAGGGAACCTGTCAGAGTGTAACCGCTCTCTGATGAGACATAAGGCATTAAAATTGATTCGAGATGACAAAATGGGAGAATAGCATTATAGGCGTGAAGTTTTCACTGGAGGACAGGTTCTGTTCTGGGCTCATTTCTGAGGCTTTCTGCTAATCTTTATGTGTGATTCAGAAACAAATTCTTCCCATGGAAATGTATAGGATGTGAGCCTGGTGTTATATAATTAGCTCTTATCTCTTACATAAAGTAATGAAAATGTATTAAGTACTAGAAAGATCACGTTTATAAGAATAAATGACAGCTGACTTGATTGACAGAATGAATGCTTCTAAAGATATGTTAGTAGTTTCCTTAATTTTATCAAGATTTATTTTCATATATTATAGCTAGCCCCACCTGTGCAGTGCCAGCACAGCCAAGGGTTCAGTGAGGGGGGGGGGGCAGTGAAGGATGTAGAAAAGAAAGACAAAGAGAATAAGCTGGGTCTAGGTGGATCTTCCTGTGCCTGGCTGAGGCCACAGAGAGAGACCCAAATGGCAAGCTGAGCCTTTATTTTATAGCCAGAGGTAAACAAGGTAATGGTCACCATAGTTACAATGTTCTTGTTAGTTTCATTTGTTTTGGCAGCACTTGCTGCACCTCCCACAGCCCATTAGCTACCTAGAGAAGATCTAGGGAGCATGGTAAGGTCAAGACTAATTATGCTAAGAGGGCTGTGCCCTCTAAGCTGGGACTTGTTTGTGGCTTTGCCAACAGGTCAGTCCGAGGCTTAACCCTATAGCCTCTCCCTACACCCATCTATTTTTCCCAGCTTCCAACCATCTCTAAGTACAAGCTGTATAATCTTTTTAAAACAGAGCTCCTGATTATTTCACTCTCTGAACACCATAGCAGATACAATACTGTGTTTATCACACTGTGCCTTCCTCCCAGGCCATATTTCCCAGCCACCGGATTGGAACCAGATGACTGAATTCTGGCATATAGGAATGTGAACTGACCCAAGCATCGCTTCTGGTGATGGCACATGAGCGACAGTATGCCTCTGCCATCTCTCTTCCTTCCCTGATGACCTTTAGATGGCAGCACCATCAGACGGAGGGGGTCTAAATCTCCAACTCACTGGATAGAGGAAAGACCACCTCACAACAGACTTCCCATGAGCAAGAAATACACTCTTTTGTGTTGTCATTGACTTTTTAGGATTTGTCTGTTGCAGGACTTGGGGTTACTCACTCTAATATTCGCAGATACTTGCATTCCATTTCCAGAAAAGCACTTATTACTCAAAAATTTAAGGTTCTTCATGATCTGCTCCTAACTAAGGCACGCACTGATGAGGTGCTAGGCCCTGGGCTTAACACTCTATATATCATCTCTCATTCATCTTTGTAACAACCTAGTGAGAAAACGAGGGTCTAAGAGGTTAAATGATTCACACTAGCCCGCACAGCTAACAAAAGGCTAGGACCAACACCAAAACCCACACTCTTTCAACTACACCCAATTTTTCTCTCTTTTGCAAGTTTCTCTCCTGGAGATAATTCCAAAACTTGCTTGGTAATCCGGGACACTTGAGGTTGCCACATGCCATGCCTTTCTCTAGCTGTAGGTCCAGATAGATATAGGGCCTTGGTTGCCTGGGAGTGATTAGGAGCCCTGAGGACGACCTTTCGGATGTAAGGGGCAGCCTACTCAGTCACGCTCGGTCAAGAACTGTGCAGCACCATGGGAAGGGCTGCAGGTGGATGTGCGGGGCTGAGCTGGACAGGGGGTTTGGTGCCATAGGAATTTCTGGGGCCACAGCAGATATATCAGCAGCAAATTGTACTGCTCTGTTAAAGGATATTGTGAGCCAAAACCCACAAAGGACCCTTGGGAAGTTCTGCGGCCCCGCACAAATGTGAAATAGGGCTATGCATTTACTTCCTCCCTAAGTCTGTGTGGATAGACATTGCCCAATCACTGAAATTTCTAAGCTCATTTTCTGTTTCCATTATTAACCGGCAAAGCGACATGGAGAGCTTCATATAATAATCCCAGGGGTATGTACGAACTGATCGGAAGGAACAAAGATTGGTAAATGGCAGAAACAAAGCAGAAATGAATGCTTGTCAATAGTCCTGGGCAGACCCAGCTTGTAGGGCAGGTTTCATGTTCAAAGACTCATATTAGGTTAAAACATCCTGTTTTATTTATTTAAACAGAAAGTCTCTGTTATTAGGTATACAACTTTCACCATTTATAAATTTTCTGTGTGTTACTTGGCATAAGGACATGCAAAAGTTTCCTAATATAATGTTCTTGTAACTTGGAAAAATTAGTAACTCCCACCATGCAACCCTAGTAGGATCAAGTGCTAATGAAGAAGATGCTCTAATAATTAGGCCGAGAGCCCACTGAATGTAACACCTTCCAATTAGCACTCCCCAGCATGAATACTGCCATTATCATTAAACAACAAAGACAAAAATGGGTATCAATCCACATAATAGAAAATAATTGATGAAGTTGGAGGGCGTGATTATTTGTGATTACTTCACAGTCATGCACAGAAAGTAGAAGAACCACAGCTAGTGGTTAATCTCTGGCTACCTCTTTGAAGATAATGAAATTGGCTTCCTACTGATGATTATTCATTAACAATTAATTCTTTCTCAGTGATCTGCCTCATTTTCAGCTTCTCACTACAAACATGCAATGGAATAATTACAAGTGGAAATGAAAAAGCAATTAGTGGCAGATAATGCCAACATCTGATTAAAAAACAGTAGAACAGATTAGCAGTTCCGTAACTGCGAGTCTGCTGCCTTCAGCAGGGAGGTGTAAGTCACCCAGTTCTACTGCACTTCAAGCTGTGCTTTCCCTTTATTGCCTCCCCTCCACCATGGTCTGCCACATCCAATCTTCTCTTTTATTCTAGGGGGTACTGGCTTGTTGTAAATACTTTCCACAGATTAAGTAGCATTTGACATGATTTGTGGTCCTACATGCTGAAATTCAAAAGGCACTGTCTCATAATATGGCTAAATCCTCTCTCTCTCTCTCTCTCTCTCTCTCTCTCTCTCTCTCTCTATATATATATATATATATATATATATATATATATATATATATATATATATAGTGTGTGTGTGTGTATATATATATATATATATATATTCACAGAAAATATCATCATACATCTCTCCACTTTTGTTTTAACTTAACTCTTGTTAAGGGTCTTCAGAAGAAGAAAAGTCCATCCCTAAATCAAAAGCAAGCACCTTAATCGAGCAGCTTGGATCTTTTCCTACCTGTATCCATGATTATGTTAGTCTTGTAGGCTGGTTTCTCACGTTGCAGAGGGGACTTAATTGACAGTTCATGGATTTGTACTAAACATTTATTAAGGCTTAAGATAGTTCTAAACCTTAATAATCTCTCCATAAAATACTTAGAATTTCAATGTTTTCAGTGACCCAGCTTTTGTGTCTGCACTCATGTGATACAAAATTACATGTGGAAGGTCAGAACTATCAATTCTGAAGACAAAAAGCCTTATTTTAAATAATTTGGAATATGCATTAATATGAAGGTCTGGTAAGATTTTATCAAGGAATTTGACATGGGGGGAGTATAAAACAAAACTGTTTAAGGAAATTGGGTTTTGAAAAGAACCACATATTTTAAATGATTTGGTTATAGTATACTACTTTACCATATCCACAAAGATAAAAATAATGAAGGCATGAAATGGAAATAAAGCAAACTTTGATGAGCTGATATGGTGATCCTTATGACCATCTGAACATCTGCTTAGATTGGTCATTTCTTGTTCAGTATGGCTATTGAAGATTTAAAAAACGCCTCTGACTATAACTAAATATTATTAAGCATCTTTTATGCACCTGGAATTGTGTAGGGGTATCCACACTAATTAAATGTGGTATTCCAGGCCTCCACTAGCTCAAAACCTGGTGGAAGAGAAAGGCATGTAAAGAAATGAGTGGAATAAAATGTGATGATTTTTACATTTGGGGCACTTACAGGGTACAAGAGGGAGTTCTACAGGGTACGAGCAGGAGCAATAGTGACTGGAAAGACTTCTTAGGCAGATGGTGCTTGAATTTAGCCTTGGAAGGTGAAAATTATATATATGAATTATATATATATGTATATCTCACAGGGGAAAACAGAGCCAAGGGCATTGCTAGAAGTGGGAAAGATGCGGATCAAGGCACAGAGGTAGAATCATCCTGTCCTGTTTGGAGAATGTGGGGGATTAAATACAGCTGAACAGCAGGGTGTCAGGATGATGCCTGGGAAGAGAGAACCTGGAGAAATGGGTAGCTCGCTCATGGAGGCCTTATATGCTAATAAATTCAACTTCATGAAGTGAAAAGCCTCCAGTTTCCTCAGATAGATATTTTTTAAGATAAAGTTTTTATATTTTTACAGAATTTAAAACTCACAAGTCATATCCAGACATCTATGGTAAAAAGTTCTCTATAAAGCCAGTGTATCTTGACTTGTAAAACATGGTTGTGCATTTCTTAGAGTCAAAACATAAAATGGCCGAAACCAGTTTGGCTCAGTGGATGGAGCGTCGGCCTGTGGTCTGAAGGGTCCCAGGTTCGATTCCGGTCAAGGGCATGTGCCTGGGTTGCGGGCACATCCCCAGTGGGAGATGTGCAGGAGGCAGCTGATCGATGTTTCTCTCTCATTGATGTTTCTAGCTCTCTGTCTCTCTCCCTTCCTCTCTGTGAAAAATCAATGAAATATATTTAAAAACAAACAAACAACAACAACCAAAAAAACATAAAATGGTTAATAAGGATAATGATGTTACCTTGGTACTAACTCTTTAGTATTTTCATCCTGGAAAACTAAAAATTCTGTCAAATCAATGACAAAAATCTCCGAAAGGTCGAAAGAAAACCATAATCACTTACTTGGTAGAATGCAAAGTCTAATAAGGCCTCCCTTACCAGGTATGTGATCTTGATGCAAGTCACATGAAGGCTACATGCCTCAGTTTTCTCACAGGTTGGTTGTATCTATCAAGGAGCTTGCCTCAGTCCCTGACACCAGAGAACAGGGTCAATAAACCACAAACCTTCCTCTGCTTAGGAAGTCTCTCCCAGGTTAATAAACCACAAACGTACTTTAGAAAATATGGTTAAACACAACAAGGATAGAACAAAATGGAATTTTTAAAAAAGAATAATGGATTATGGGTGAAAGTAATAGAATACATTTTAGCAAACCCAACTAGGCATTATTCACATAACCTTGACCTGGAGGGTTAAGAGCTGAGGTGGAGGAGAGAACGAGACCACTGGTACTGAAGAACTTTTCTCTCAGATGTGAACCAGCAGCATTCTTAAACTCCCCATTGGAGCTGAGAGAGGCAAGCAGGACCCTCTCCAGCTGGAAGCCTGGGGGGTCATGGCTTTCCTTGGCCTGGATTCACAGGACTGCGGAGAGTAGGGGATATTGGGAAGCTGCTTTAAGACTGTATGGTGAGCCCCTCATCTAGAGAAGTGTGAACTATAGAGTAAGATAGGCTTCAAAAGAAATGTTGCCAAACCCTATTTGAAGGTCTGTGTTCGCTGGCACACACCAACACTAATCAGAAGTGGCTGCCACAAAAAGAGGAAGCCTAATTTTTATTATTGTTATATTTTTTAAACCAATTTTCTTTGCTCAGTGCTTGGACTTCTCATCTATAAGCTACACTGATATCCCAGGTGGTTTTAAAGACCATCTATATGCTGATGATTTCAAATTTATGTCTGCAGCTCTGACCTCTACACTGAACTCAACTTGGGAATCACTGCACACTCAGCTTCTTCACTGGATGTCTAATGAATATCTCAGATATTAGAGAGGGAGGAAAGGAGAGAGAGCAACATCAATGCAGAGAGAAACATCAGTAGGCTGCCTCCCACATGCACCCGAGACCCTACATTTTTATAGGCTTTTGTTGCTTTTGTTAGCTAAGAGTATTAGGATTGGTATTTGCATACCAGCCCATTAACTCCAGTCCCTAAGATAGTTAACAGCAATAACATCAGAGAACAAAAAACAAGTTGGCCAGGCTGTGCTAAAATGACTGGAGGAGTTCATGACGAAGACTGATCAAGGTGAAGGGTCTATGGTCAAGGTTTCTGCAGTTCTATTTTCATAAATAGTATATAATTGCCCATGATCATGCAACCAATAATATCAATAGTTTATATTTAATTGAGCACTAGCTTATACTAGCTGCTTCATAGCTATACCTAAATGAATTCTTACAACATCCCTGTGACTCTGAGTATGTATCATTACTTTGCCTATTTTAAAGATGAGGATTCTTTTTTTTTTTTTAATATATTTTATTGAGTTTTTTACAGAGAGGAAAGGAGAGAGATAGAGAGTTAGAAACATCAATGAGAGAAAACATCGATCAGCTGCCTCCTGCACACTCCCCACTGGGGATGTGCCCGCAACCAAGGTACATGCCCTTGACCGGAATTGAACCTAGGACCTTTCAGTCTGCAGGCCGACGCTCAATCCACTGAGCAAAACCGGTTTTGGCAAGATGAGGATTCTTTAAAACAGGTATAGAGAAGTTATAGAACTTGCCCATAACAGAGCTAGTAACTAGGACAACCATGATTCAAACACAGTTCATTTATAATTCCAGAAAATAAGTTTGTGACTATTATATTTTGTTGTCATTTAACAGGAAACAAAACCCAGAATTCAGCTTTATAGAAATACAAGAAGGCCCTGTGCCTTCTCCAGTCTGGGACCCCTCGGGGGATGACCACCTGCTGGCTTAGGCCCGCTCCCCAGGGGATTGGGCCTAAGCTGGCAGTCAGACATCCCTCTGGCAGCCCGGGATCCCTGGGGGGATATCCACTTGCCAGCGGGAACAGGCCTAAGCTGCAGTCGGACATCCTTAATGCTGCTGAGGAGGCGGGAGAGGCTCCCACCACCACCACTGTACTGGCAGCCATCAGCCTGGCTTGTGGCTGAGCAGAGCTCCCCCTGTGGGAGTGCACTGACCACCAGGGGGCAGCTCCTGCATTGAGCGTTGGGCCCCTGGTGGTCAGTGTGTGTCATAGTGACCAGTCATTCCCAGTCTTTCTGCTGTTAGGGTCAATTTGCACATTACCCTTTTATTATATAGGATAGAGGCCTGGTGCATAGGTGAGGGCTGGCTGGTTTGCCCTAAAGGGTGTCCCGGATCAGGGTGGGGGTCTGCTGGGGTGCCTGGCCAGCCTGGGTGAGGGGCTGATGGCTGTATGTGGGCTGGTCACACCCCCTTCAGGGTGGGGGTCCCTACTGGGGTGCCTGGCCAGCTTGGGTAAGGGGCTGATGGCTATTTGCAGGCTGGTCAAGCCCCCCACAGTGGGGACCCTCACCCCATGAAGGTTTGGCCAGCCTGGATGAGGGGCTGGTGGCTGTTTTCAGGCTGGCCAAGCCCCCTGGTGACAGAAGCTCCCAGCCTCTTCTTTTTTCTTTCTTTTTTTTTATTCTGGGATTTATTTACCTTCTATAATTGAAACTTTGTAGCCTGGAGTGGAGCTCAGAGCTGGCCAGGGCGGGTGGGAGGGAAGCTTGGCTTCCTCCATCGCCAGGGGCAACCCAAGGCTCCAGCTCTGTGGCCACAGCCCACTGAAAGCAGGTATCTAGGGTTTATTTACCTTCTATAATTGAAACTTTGTTGCTTTGAGTGGAGCTCAGAGCTGGCAGCAGCAGGTGGGAAGCTTTCCTTCCTCCATCATTGGGGCAACCAAGCCTCCTGCTTGCTCCAGCTCTGTGGCTGCCAGCCACCATCTTGGTTGGGTTAATTTGCATATAATCGCTCTGATTGGCTGGTGGGCATGGCTTAAGGTGTAGTGAAGGTATGGTCAATTTGCATGTTTGTCTTTTATTAGTGTAGATTTCCTAGGGTTTATCTAGTACAATCCCATTTCCTAGATAGTGGGGGTCTGAAAATTAAATATTTCATAATTAGTTGAGATTAATTTTTTATTTGACTAATAAATGTATGGATTTCTCTTTGCTGGAAGTTTTATTCACTTTTAAGCACACCTATTAAAATATATTAATGACAGATGACAGAGAGACTTGACTAATTTGTCAGCAATCATTAGGATTACTTTGCTAAGCATTTTGTATTCCTGGTAGAAGTTCCCTGTGAAACAATAACAAGGTTTCCAAAGCAGTAAAAGTGAAAAAGTCAGAGCGAGTGATTAAATTACAACTTTATTTCACCACAAGACATGTTTATCATAATGATGTTATATTATAATTTGAACTATTCTGCCATAAAGCTCCATTTTTCTTTCAATTAAAAAACACATGTGTTAGTTATTTTCCTGGACACTGGGGAGACGGAACAAGACATACAGGTGCCTGTCCTCAAGGATCTTATATTCTAGCTTGTCAATACAATTAACTGATAAGAGAATTTCAGTAATTTGGGAAACAATTAAATCATATAGAATGTACTATTTTAACAGCTAAAATGCTAATAAAAGTTTAAGTCCTATGGTTCACTTTATGGTATCTTCCAAATGGAAAATAATTATATAGCTAGTACTAAATAGGCCAGAAAAAATCCCAGATTTTATAAATAATTTTTCCTTCGAGGCAATTTTATGTCACAAATTTATCCTCCTGCAGTTACTTTTCCACATCAGCAGTATTTTATCACTACTATCCAATAAACACTGGGAGTCAAAATATGGAGCAGGACATTATGGCAAAAAGGCAATAAATTTATTTTTAAAATGATACAAAAAATGAGAGATTGAATATTGACTCCATGGCACATAATTGTATGTGATAAAAAAAAATCTATTAGTGGCATTTTATAAAACTGGGACTTATTCATAAGTGCGCAAAGGGTTCTATTAGTATGTTTACCACAGTTTATTTATATGGCATTGGAATATCTGGGGCCCAAAAAAATCCATTTTGTGATTTCTAAAGACAATCTCTGAGCCAGTACTGTTGACCACATTTAGTTTTCATAGTCATAATATAAGCAGATTTGAAACTTTTATTGGTCTATGTAAAATGCTTTAAGTGTATTACTTGGCCAAATTTGGAGGGTAGAAGGCAATATAGATAAGGCTTCATTGTTCTAGCAATGATTAAACAAATTTAACTAAGCAAAGACTCAAAAATTTCTAAATATTCATTTAAATGAAAGTTTCCCACACATTCTAACTTGTTCAACAAAATAAAATCCCTACCTAATTAAGCAAATGCAAAACCTAACTTCTAACATGTTACTGGAAGAAATGTCATTACGTTCCTTGCACAACCTTATTAGGCTCAGAGGGTTAGAGCAGTAGTTTTCCACCCTGGTTTCATATTAAAATGCAAAGCCTTAAAAAAAGTGATGTTGGGGCCCCATCCCAGAACCTCTTAGTGGGGCCCAAGTGTATTTAAGTGTTTCTCAGGTGATTCTAAAGCACATGAGATCGACCAAGTGTAGATTACCACCAAGCTAGAGAAATAATGCTGAAGGGGAGGCAAGTGAAGTGCAATAAATCCTCAATGCATTGAGTCACTGGTATCTAACAGAGATAAATCTGAGTAATTTTTAATCTTCTAAAAGCTACATTATGAAAACTAAAAATAGGTGAAATTTACTTTAATAACATTATTCTATTTAACCCAATATAATGAAAATAATGTTTACATGTAATCAATAGTTATTACTAACATATTTTACTAGCTTTTTTGTACTAAATATTCAGAATCTGATGATAATTTTATACTGATATCTCAATTCAGGACAGCCATATATTAAATTCTCAAGAGCTACATGTGCCTAGGGGCTCTCATACTGAACAGTACAATGCATGCTTTGCAATGTTTGACATATAAAACCCTATCATCATTAAAATATATTTACTTTTGAATATATGATAACATATTATGAGCATTAACACACAATATAACATTTACAAAGGAATCTTTTTAAGAATTACATTCTTCATATAAATTACAGATGTAGATATCCTCCCTCCCTTTCTTTTTAGATATATATTTTTCTGACAAATGGGTGCACAACCTATATAATCTTAAAATTGTTTATATGGTATAACACACTGTAAGACTGGCTGGGTTTGTATTATGACTTCACTAGGTTTTATCTTGGTCACTATAGGAAATGTTTCCATCCCTCAGTTTAATAAATAATTGTATATAGTATACATATATACAGGGATGGGCAAAAGTAGGTTTATAATCATGAGTACATGATACACAGAATTTACTGTTGTATTATTATTTATTAATTATTGTATTATCTATTTGTGTTATTTGTCTTCTTATTATTTTGTATCCTTACTTGTTATCTTTCAGGTAATGATGGCTGATAATTTAACCTACTTTACACACACACACACTCACACACACACACACAGACACACACACACTGAGTGGCCAGATTATTATGAATGGCCAGATTATTATAACCACCCCCATCAGTACTTCGTTGGGCCACCTTTTGCCTTCAATACTGCGGCGATTCTTCTTGGCACTGACTCCACGAGATGTTGAAAAGTGATGCAAGGAATCTGACACCATGCCTGATGAATAGCACTTATTTAGACGTTTATAATGATCTGGCCCTCTAGCAACTTCAGCGTAAAATTATAGCTAATTTGCCTACAAATGTCAGGTGGTCATAATAATCTGGCTACTCAGTGTATATATACTAGAGGCCTGGTGCACAAAATTCGTGCATGGTGTGGGGGTGTGGGGTGGGAATCCCTCAGCCTGGCCTGCACCCTTTCACAATCGGGGACCTTTCGGGGGATGTCCGACTGCCAGGTTAGGCCCTATCCCGCAGGGATCCCTGAAGATTGGGCCTAAACCGGCAGTAGGATATCCCTCTCGCAATCTGGGACCACTGGTTCCTAACTGCTTGCCTGCCTGCCTGATTGCCCCTAACCACTCGCCTGCCTGCCTCATCAACCTGGTCTCTGGTTGTTCTGGTCATTCCACCTTTTTGGTCACTGGGCTTTTATTATATAGGATATATATATATATATATATATATATATATATATACACACACACACACACACACATGTCATAAAGATATTATGAGGATCAAATAAATTATACAAATGATTCAATAAATGTTAGGTTTCATTATGATTTTAATAGCTATATTATTTTATTATTTTTTTATTAATTATTTTACTACTTCTGTGTCATTCCACACTATAAACAGAGCAAAACTTATTTTACCAGTTTTCGATTAATGACATTTGGGTTGTTTCTAAGCTTCAATTTTATAAAAATGCTCTCATGCATATTAATTGTGCATGCATCGTTTTGCACATGAACATGTATTTGTAGAAGATAAATATCTAGAAGTGAAATTTCTAGGGCAAAGTTGATATGCTTTTTACATTTTAATTTATGTTGCTAAATTTCTCTTCACAGAGGCTCTACCAATTTATTCCATAATAACAACATATGACAATGGCTAATTTTCCTTTTACAGGATGTTAACCTTTTTTTTATTGTTGACGCTATTACAGATGTCTCCCCCCTCCCCCCCTCTTAGCCCACCTCCACCCAGCCCCACCCCGCCCCCTCTGGCCTTCACCACACTGTTGTCTGTGTCCATGGGCTATGTATATATGTTCTTTGGCTAATCCCTTCACCTTCTTTCATCCAGTCCTCCCCACTCCCTCCCCTCCGTCAACTGTCAGTCTGTTCCAGGTGTCCAGGCCTCTGGCTCTATTTTGCTCATCAGTGCTCCACAGGATGTTAACATTTCAGGTGTTTTAAAAATGACATCTGAAATGTCATTTAAGAAATATATCTGTGCCTTTTTGAAAAAAGCATTTTGAGCTGATTTCAAATAAAAGAAAATCTTCAACTACTTTAGGTATTTTAAAATGTACTAGTAGATATTGGAACTCTTGGAGAATTAAGAAGAGATGGAGAAAAGTAAGAAAAGATCATCACTTAATTTATCCAATATTTTTGCTCACTGGAGAGTACTAATATTTCAATGTCTCACAATAATTAACAAGTTAATTTCACCAATTTATCACTTTTATAAGTTTAATTATTTCTATAGATCATTTTGGATCACTTTACATTCAATTAAGAAATAAAAGTAGTGGACCTACGGTATTATAATTTAATTTATACAACATCAGGGTTTTATGACTAACTCATATTATTAAAATAATGTCTCAAAATTGGGCTTTTGGATTACTGAGCCGTGAGCTCCTACAGACGCTGATTATAAAGGACGAATGATGAAGCTCCTGGGAGGCTCCTTGTCCTTAATCTAGTCAGGCCAGCGGACCCGGGGCAGGGCCGGCGGACCCCGGACAGGGCCGGCGGACCCGGGGCAGGGCCGGTGGACCCGGGGCAGGGCCGGTGGACCCCGGGCAGGGCCGGCGGACCCCGGGCAGGGCCGGCGGACCCCGGGCAGGGCCGGCTCACCCCGGGACAGCACGTGCCCTGCGCTGAAGGGGTGTGCTGTCTAGGGTTCCCTCTCATTACCAAGGACAAGCGAAAATAGGGTGACCCAGGAATTTCCTGGCAAGGCCATAGTGTGAACTCACAGTTAGGCAAATTGAATAAACCTGACAATATTAGTACCTAGGTAAATTTTTAAAAAGATTACACTCTACTAGATTGACGAATACTTCTCCGTCTCTCTCTCTTTTTTCCAGTTGTGGCCACTAACGCCTTGAACATGTGCTTTCTCCTGGGTTTGCTACTCTCAATAAAGAAAGAGATTCCTGTTGAGGAGTGAGGGATTAAGGACCCAGAAATATCACACCAACACATGTTATTGTAAAGGGAGGAAATCAATTATAAAATAGCTTCACTTTGGAAACTATTGTTCAGGGCAGGATTCGTATTGGAATTTTTCCAAATATCCTTAAAGGAAAAATAAAGAGGCAAAAATTAGCACTTTGGTAATCCTCCTTCCTTTATGATTAATATCAGCCTTACTGAAGTAAGAATTTTTAGGGTGGAAATAGGCAGGTTTAGGGAATTTTTAAAATTAAGGAGGTCCATAGGAAAAAACACAGGGCTACAGAGTTGCAAAAGGGTACATGTCCATAAGATAAGGGAGTTGGGAGAGGCAACAGTTACATTTCCATAAGACAAGGAAGTTGGAAGCAGCAGAAGTTACATTTCCACAAGACAAGGGAACTGGGAGTAGCCAATGGTCTATATTTACAAAATAAAGAGGGAGGGCCTCACATATCCCATGTGAGGTTTGACCTTTGAGCTCAGGAGTTCCTATATTGACCAAATCAAAGGGGAATAGTGGCCAATCAGAGGGGATATCGAGACACAAAAACCGCAGCCTTTATAAACGGGGGTGGGGGGTGGGGGGCGGTGAAAGGAACTCAGTGGGACTCTTTCCCCCTCCCCGTGTGGGAGTCTGTGCTTGTTTTTCAATAAATTTCCACCTTTGCTATGCCATTGTCTGTCCATGGTTTCATTCTCCGACTCTGATGGACAAAGAATCTGGGGAAGCCATTCTGAAACGGAAACTCAAGAAACCTGGGTTTCAGCCTAGTCATCGTTATTGCTTAGCCAGGCACATTGTCTTGGGACAGTCAGGCCCGCTCTGTAACTTGCCTTCTTCTGTTGTGTAAGGGTAACGTAGCTACTCTGTCTCTCAGAGTTCTTGTGGCAATAAAATGAGCAAATGTGTAATAATGCATAAAGATAATGGAAATATTTAGGCCAGTGATGGCGAACCTATGACACGCGTGTCAGAGGTGACACGCAAACTCATTTTTTTGGTTGATTTTTCTTTGTTATATGGCATTTAAATATATAAGATAAATATCAAAAATATAAGTCTTTGTTTTACTATGGTTGCAAATATCAAAAAATTTCTATATGTGACACGGCACCAGAGTTAAGTTAGGGTTTTTCAAAATGCTGACACGCTGAGCTCAAAAGGTTCGCCATCACTGATTTAGACCAATGATTTCTGGAAGCCATTTTAAAAGTTGACCCAGCAAATTAATATAATAGCTTCAGATAAAAAGGCAATTTAATCACAGGTCAACATTTCTCTCTAGATCACTCCTCCTCACTTAGTACCTGTTTGTCTTTTTATAATATGTCAAGACGTCAGTTAATATGATTAAATTGCTTAAATGGTTACTTAATATGACCACATTTTAAACAACCACACTCCTTTAATTTAGAAATGCCAATACTAATATGAACTGCCATGTGGATAATATTCATGAGAAGCTCTAACAATTTCAATTTTTTTATGTACAAAAGGTCCACTAAGAGAATTTGGAAAGTTTGTGTTTTTTTACAAAATGTATGTGGCTTTCATTTTCAGTACTTCCTATTTTCATTTAACTTTTTCTCACGGGACTTACATACTTCTGCTTCTAATATGAACATTTAAAACACTAAGAAAACTTTCAAAAGGGTCATTTGTTATTTTGCCTAAAGTGCCTTATACATCTATTAGAGGCCCAGTGCACAAAATTCATGCACTGGAGGGGGACTCCCTCAGCCCAGCCTGCACCCTCTCCAATCTGGGACCCCTCGGGGGATGTCCAACTGCCGGTTTAGGTCCAATCCCTGTGGGCCTAACCTGGCAGTCGGACATCCCTCTCACAATCCAGGATTTCTGGTTCCCAACCGCTCACTGGCCGGCCTGCCTGATTGCCCCTAACCACTTCTGCCTGCCAGCCTGATCACCCCCTAACCACTCCCCTGCCAACCTGATCGATGCCTAACTGCTCCCCTGCCAGCCCGATTGCCCCCAACTGCCCTCCCCTGCTGGCCTGATCACCCATAACTGCCCTCCCCTGCCGGCCATCTTGTGGTGGCCATCTTGTGACCACATGGGGTCAGTCATCTTGTGTCCACATGGGGGTGGCCATCTTGTGCGAGGGCATGATGGTCAATTTGCATATTACCTCTTTATTATATAGGATAGTTTCATTTCTGAGTTGGTGTAATCAGTTTTGAGGTGGAACTCATTGTGAGTGGCTAGGGAGAGGGGATTTACTTTGTTCCATAAAATAGCATCTTTCTGATCCACAATGTATTTTATTTGGAGATTTTTTGAATGCTTTACTTCTCAAAACACAGCCTTATAAACACATGAATCACGTGACTGGCTTTTGTTCCCTTTTGTGCACTTTCATCTTCCTGACTCTGTCATGACATTATCATTTTCCCAAGATCTTAACTCACTTAACTCAGCTCTTCCTTTCACCATGTCCCTGCTGTCCTGTGGCCTTTATGAAATAGCCACATTCACTTTTCAGATAAGAAATATATGGTATGTACAGATTAGGCAACCAGGGGATTTGGGCTGGGGCTGTCCAAAGCTGGTGCATATGAGACAGTCATACATCTGTCACTTCTAACCCTGTCCAGGGCACCCCAGGTTACCACTAATTACTTCAATATGAAGCTAGGGTAGTTCCCTTTTGAACCACTGCACATCTTTTCATGGCCCTACACACAAATTCCCCCACACTACCATCCCTCTCCCTACAGGCTCTGACTGGGATTTTTTGTTTGTTTGTTTGTCCTCCGACCATTTATACAAGAGATTCTTCTTTTGATTGAACATTAGAATGACCTCAGTCATTTTTAAACCATATAAATGCCTGAGCTTTACCGCAGACCACTCAAACAATATTTTGTTGGGTGGGATCTGGGCATTCACTATTATAATGTGCAACCAGGGCTGAGAATGAAAAGTTTAAATGTACACATCATTGAAATACCAGCCTGAGCCCTACTTTCTGAATTAGATCAAGCCATTCAGCTCTTATAATCCTTGCAATACCTACATTATAGTTCCTTCCATTTCTATTGTCATTTATAATTACTTCAATTTTTTCATTCATTCATTTAGTGAGTACTTGAGTACTAATTGACTGCCTATTGCTTGTAAAACCTTATCTTATGTCTCTCATAGATGTGAGCTCTTTTCTACTAACTGAAACAACATTGGAGACATAAGTTATATCTTTTTTTTTCCTTTAAGCAAAACAGACCTAATGCAGTTATTAACTCATATTAGAGCTCAATAAATACTCTTTAGTGAATATCTACAGTTCTATAGTTTATTCTTTTAGCTCCCCAGTTCTTCAGCAAACATTTATTGAACTTCCAATTATGCAAAAGATAGTAGATGTTTTAGTTTTAAAGAATAACATTCACCTTGACTGAGTATAAACATATTTACTTCTTTTATGGCTTTGTTTTTTAATGTTTTGAAGTGATTTTTGCTCTTTCCTATACTGGACAATGCATCCTAATGACTTAAGTGTATCAAATACTTCTCCTATGCCAGAAATCCTGAGTTCTTTGCATTTATTCATTCTTTCAATCGCCTGATTTTGTGAGATAGTATCTACACAGGGAGGACCTTCTGAGAGTACATATGACTTTGTACAGGTGACCTGGACAGTTAGTGACTAAGCCAGGACTCTAGCTCAGACAGCCTGGCCTCAGAGCCCAGCATGGTGCCCTCATCAAAGAGACTGGTTTCTTCTAAAAGGACAGGTTTCAAGTAGAGAGATATTTCTTCAACGCAGGGGACAAAGCCATAGTTTACTTAGATCTATTGGGTTATGTGTGGTTATTGATTTATTGGAAGGATTGTAAAATAATTGTAAAGCCAAAAACTGCCATTACAGGTACTGAAAGTGGATCTCACTCAAATGTCCCTGATGGAACTAAAATATTATGCAGAAAAAAGTTCTAAGAAATCTCAACAGTGAGTAGGAATAACCTAATTATTTTAAAGTTCATCACTTCAGGTTATTAAAGAATATTTTGAATCTCTATAACGGTCCCGAGATGAGGTTTGCATTTTTAAGTGGCTGAGAGGAAACTTCTCTTTTCTAACTTCACATTTAATGAATTTTTTTTCAAAGAGGAAAAAGCAAAGGTTTCAGTTACTAAGTAAACACTCTATAAATGTACATCCTGTCTAAAGAAGCAGAGAATATGAAACCAGGGGATTCTCAAGATCGAAAAAGAGCACAAGATTTATAGCCAAATGGCTTGATCTAGACATTTTTCTTTCACGTCTCATATCATTTTTCTCTTTTCCATAATTCATTACCTTTTGTATTTCTCTTTTTTTGTATAATTCATTTCTGAGTCTCTTTTGAGCTGTGAACAAAAATTCCCTTAAACATGTAAAGACGTTACAGAAAATTTTCAAAATAATAAACTTTCTTTTCTTTCCCCCATTTATCTGCCTTCTTTATCCATCCCAGTCTGCCAATCTCCTCCTCCCTTTTGTCCATCTTAGTCCCATGGTAAAGTCTCTGTATCTCCCTCTCCACTTATGTGAAATCACAAAGCATCTCCTTGTAATAAAAACCAGCTCCTTGTTAGGAGCACCTAAATTGTCAGGAGTTAGGAGTTAGATGCTTCTTCCTTGGTGAGATATTAATGCTGTTCAAATCCCAGCACTGACTTAATATATTCAGTATCAAGCTTCTGGCCAGGCACGTTTACAGTATAACTTAAGAGGAAGTAGTTTATGAAGTCTGATATTTAGGCAGAGTTGACAATTGAATCAACAAAGAAGGCAGGTAATATAGAAACTCTCAGACATATCTACCAAACCATGCATCAACATTTTGAATGCATTATCTGTAAGGGACTACGTATGCATTCTGGGTCTAATCAGTCTGACCAAAACATACTAAACTAATGCAGTTTGGCAAAGAAAAATTATAGTAGCTTTTTTTGGGAATTTATGAACTGACTGTTTAGCACAGCCTTACCTGAATGTGGCTCATCTGTGGAAGCTTGTCCTATCTAGAAACCATAGCAAAAGTTTGACAATCCGACCTAAGAAAACAGGTGGTAAACAACCATGGTAAATAAGATGTAAGCACTTCTTAGTCTTGAGGTCAAAGGCAGAAAATGTTGATTTCTAAGCTACAGGCAAAGCAACTATTCTTACCTTCCCAATATGGAAGAAGTTCATGGCTAGTGTGTGTGTGTGTGTGTGTGTGTGTGTGTGTGTGTGTGTGTGTGTGATATCAGTAAAACAAATAATATGGTTATTTTTATCTAAAGTGCTCAAGGATCTTTGAAAGACAAGCCCGAACTATCAGAAATAAATACTTCCACTTCATACATGAAAATGGAAGTACAACTGAGAAATTAGAACTCTCAGCAAGAACTATATTCATGTCTAGTAACTTCACAGATATTTATTGGGCACTTAACATGTGATTTGCAAGATACTTTTAGGTTCTAAAATCAGGTTGAGTTTCTCTGTTCAGTACTATGAACTTTTAACTATAATAAGATTAATAAATCTTTTGCAACATTAGCTTAATAATCTCCTTGAAAAATGAAATTGTATTTATATTTTATTTATCCAAGGAAGTAACATACTTTCTATAATGTAATGGAAATTTGGAACAGCTTTGCTCACAGCTGTCAAGAGATGAAGAAAACGAGAAATAAATCCATAATGGATTACTTTCTAACTGGTAGATTCACATCACAAACAGGCACTAACATTGTCCTTTATCAACATTCACATTGCCAACTGAACACAAATTATGAAGCAAGGAAATGTCAAGACCTGTGCTTTTTTTACAGACCCCAGTTTGTCAACATCCCTCAACTGTTTTAATGCATGTTCTTCAAGATAAGAAAGACACCACATTACTATATATATATATATATATATATATATATATATATATATATATATATATATATTCAGAATTGGTACAACAGCTTCAAACTGTCACTAGAGCTCTCCAAACCACAAACAGTGCCTCCACAGAGCAACTGAAGTATTTTAAGCAATTCTTTCACACAATGGTTTCTTTTCTGTTGACGGTTACTCTGCCTGGGACTGAAGGTCAAGGAAAATGTGCACTGCAACCTCTGATACCTCTCAGCGGCTGGCTTCTGTGGCATCCCTCCCAGTCAGATACCTCTCAGCGGCTGGCTTCTGTGGCATCCCTCCCAGTCATCCAAAAGAGGGCCCCGAGGCTCGTGCAACTGTGCTTTGTGCATTGGGTCCCCAAGGAGTCAAAATACAAAGGCTCTCATTTCACACTTGGACTTTAATCTACATTTTAATTGTTTCAAAAGAAGTATAAGCACACTAGCACTTCTCAGTTTAAACCATGGCACATGCCAAGGTAAGTTTTATTGAATATTTAGCATGATTCCTATACCTCCAATGAAAATAATAAATGGCCCCCTCTTTCTAAAAATGCTCCCCTTCTTGATTAATATAAAGGTGAAAATAACCAAGATTTCTTAAAATCTCAAAGGTTATGGTATTGTGATAGATACTTAAGAGCATGCTTTTTAGAGGTCAGGATAACTCCAGTTTAGATCCCAGGTAGGACCTGTGTGGCCTTAGAAAACCTTACCTAAGTCTCTGAGATTTAATTTCTTCACCAATAAAATGTGAAGAAGAAAATTATATCTCACACACTTGGTGTGGTATTTAAGTGAGGTCAATTGTCTGGCATACCATGGACATGCAATAAATGTTAGCTCCCTTCACTGCAGTGAAAAAAAAGAATAAGTTCACAAGGTTTATCTTTAAATATTTTTTCTATTCTTGAGGGAAATAACCACATTTAAATTATAATATAAAGAATTAAAATTTCTGAGGCCATTTGTAGGGCTCTTTACTTTTTGAAATAACAAATATGGTGGTTGACTAGCAATTCAAGAGGGAGGAGTAACCCACTTAACATTCTATTATTCAAGGTTCAGTGGTAAAATGAAGAAAGCCACATGATTATAATTATTATCCTTTAAAACAGTTTTTTTTCTTATAGCAATATGAACCTTCACTTACAGTCAGAAGTCTAATGTGTTTTCTTTGAGCTTGTGAAGAAGAATCTGAAATTCTGCATCATTACCCAAACAGAAATTAAATTTTTTTAAAATATATTTTATTGATTTTTTACAGAGAGGAAGGGAGAGAGACAGAGAGTTAGAAACATCGATGAGAGAGAAACATCGATCAGCTGCCTCCTGCACATCTCCTACTGGGGATGTGCCCGCAACCCAGGTACATGCCCTTGACCGGAATTGAACCTGGGACCTTTCAGTCCGCAGGCCGACGCTCTATCCACTGAGCCAAACCGGTTCTGGCAGAAATTAAATTTTTTTAACTTAAATTCTAGACAGTGAAAAACATCCTGCAGTAATAAAGGGCAGTCCCCAACCTCTTGGTGAAGAAGTAAGCTTAAACTCAAATCTCTGAAGATCTATCGCTAGATGAACACGTATTACATCATTAAAGGGGGGTAATTGATACAGAGACTCAAATCTCTAGTTCTAGCAGAGATGTCAAAGAATTACAACAGTCATGATGACCACAAAAACCAGTTTGTAACCATGGTTCACCGAACACTGGGGCAAGTTGAGAGGCCACCATGCAGTTTGGAGACAGTTAGATGATAGAATTGACAGATCTTGTGGTCCATTGGATGTAGGAAGAAGAGAGGAATCAGCATGATGACCAGGTTTCATGTGTGACTACATAGGTGGATAGTGGTGAGACTATTTATTGAGATCAGGACCACAGGAAGAAAAGCAGATATGGAGTTTTAGAAGAAGGAGAAGGCGAGTGTAGTGTGGGGTGTGTTTGAGGTGGGCAGGGGACATCCAAATGAGGACGTCTGGTAAGTAGGATGTCATCATATGGTAAGGAGGAGACCAGGAGTACAGATTTGGAAGTATTAGAACATGGGCCATAACTGAATCCAAGAGTGCGTACAAGATCACTCTAGAAAGTAATGTAGAGCAAAGAGAGGGAAAAGCATTGGAAAATGGTTCTAAATATCCTTAAATTGGTCACTTAGAGGTGTTGCCTTATTAAAAAACTGAAATATTGAAAATATGTGCTATGATAGCATGAAGCAATGTTGTTTAACATCAACATAAAGCTGCCAACGCTGTAAATTAATTTTTGCTTTCTAGCGCCTTCAACATCCTTTAGTTATTATACACTGTGGTTTCCTCAAGTTCCCACATACATTTACTCCCTGGGTGCTGAGGCCACTCAGTTTCGCTTTATGCCACACAAACAAGCGTGTGGCATGAGGTTAAATACCTCTGAAAACACTTCTCATTATTCATTTATGTTTTAGAAAACATAGGCTGGCACAACAGACCTTCTAATTTCTCAAAGATAAAATTACCAGCGAAATGATTGATATTATACTCATTTGACAACTGCCCATTTTTCAAATTCCTCTGTAAACATTGGTGATCAAGACCTTCAAGAGACTTCAAGACCTCACTAACCACAGGATCGCTATCTTTCCTCTTTGTCTGGTTCTATCAGTTATGAAAGACATTCTGCAAACTCTACACTCTCTATTATACTTCGCCACTGAAGTAGGATTCCATGAGTGCATTGTGAATTAAGTATTAAACTAAACCTATGTGCCTCAGACAAAATAATCTCAGGTCAGACATATTATTTTAAAATATATTTTATTGATTTTTTACAGAGAGGAAGGGAGAGGAATAGAGAGTTAGAAACATCGATGAGAGAGAAACGTCGATTCAGCTGCTTCCTGCACACTCCCTACCGGGGATGTGCCCGCAACCAAGGTACATGCCCTTGACTGGAATCGAACCTGGGGCCCTTCAGTCCGCAGGCCGACGCTCTATCCACTGAGCCAAACCGGTCAGGGCAAGGTCAGACATATTTTAATACACAATTCTTAAGTTATTTTCTGTGACCATTAGCATTATCATAGTTGCTATATAACATGAGATTGACCCATTTTCTTCTGGAAAAATCTTTTAATATTCAAAAAATCTGAGTTGTCTCATAATATTTAGTTCACCAACCACTCCTATCCCTTGTCGTTAAAGCCAGGGTTCCAAGTTAAATTTTTTTAAGTTACCTCTTAAGCCTGGTGGCCTTATTGAAAATGCCTAATCCACAGTCAGCTTCACACACATAGAATTAATCTTCATTTATGTTATCATGTATCCTAAAGTTTACTGTTGGAAAGCCATTAAATCCTCTTTATCAGCTACAGTATTAAATTCTATTAGTTAAAATATGTCTATTATAAAGTCAGATTGTTTCTGAACAGAGGTGAATAAGAATATAATGCTCACTATGATGGTATGGGTATAAAACACTTCTGTAACCTTTGGTATCTTAAGGTATTTTCACTTCCCCTGGCTCTAAAAGAAACCAAAATGGCATGTGCTGTCAGAGTATTTAGGCAGGAACTGACTCTGAAAGTCTTAGTTTACGAAGTTACTAAGAGTTTAGAAACCATGAAAGGTTGGATATCTTTGAAATATTTTCCTACCTGTGTTTCCAATAAGGTGTAAATAAAGCTAGATGGAATTTTTAAGGAATTGTCACTTTAAAAAAAAATAGAGTAGTTTTCAGACTCAGAAAAAAATAATAGGGAAATAAATACCTTGCTTTGATCCAAAAGGACTCAAATTGCTTCCTGATGATCAAGTGAAATATTTTTGCCTAGAATGAAAACAGAAAGCACATTACCTATTCCCCAAACATTCCAACTGGTTTGATTTCTCTTCGTTAATATTACCTTTCTGCAGTGGAATGATGTGTGACTGGATGAACAATGATGACTGTGATCAGGTCTGAAGGACCAATCTTTCCAATCAGGCCTGGAGGTTCAGTATCCTATATAATAAAAGCCTAATATGCAAATTGACTGAAAGATGGTGGAACAATCAGTTGCTACGATGTGCACTGACCACCAGGGTGGCAGATGCTCAATGCAGGAGCTGCCCCCTGGTGGTCAGTGAGCTCCCACAGGGAGAGTGCCACTCAGTCAGAACCCGGGCTCACAGCTGGCGAACCCAATGGTGGTGGTGGGAGCCTCTCCTGCCTCTGCTGCAGGCGGGCAGTAAGGAGCGAGGGGTCCCAGACTGTGAGAGGGATGTCTGTAAGCCGGCAGGCAGACATCCCCTGAGGGGTCCCAGACTGCAAGAGGGGGCAGGCCTGGCTGAGGGACACCCCCCTATTTTCCTTATATTCTAGTTTCCTTATATTCTAGTCAGTCCAAATTAAAGAAAATGTTTTTTTTCTATCTTATGTATATAATAATACCCACTATTTTAATATATTAACTTTCTATTTATCTTGAATATCAATAGGCTAATTGGTCATAAAATTATAACCTCCAGGTTACTATAGGACTGTTTATTGCATTTTCTGTACTGTAATTTAACAGTTTACTTGTCTATCTTCCTTAAAGGAGCAGCTTCTCGGGGATAAGAATGCATGCAGAGGCCAGCTGGCATGGCTCAGTGTTTGAGCATCAACCTATGAACCAGGAGGTCATGATTCAATTCTCAGTCAGGGCACATACCCAGGTGGTGGGCTCAATCCCCACTGTGGGGCATGCAAGAGGCAGCCCATCAATGATTCTCTGTCATAAATGATGTTTCCATCTCTCCCTCTCCCTTCCATTCTGAAATTAATTTATATATGTGTATACTAGAGGCCCGATGCACAAAATTCAAGCAAGGGGCTCAGCCCTCACAGCCCCAGCTTCATCTGGAAGGTTGTCCAGAAGGTTGTTCGGGTATTGGGTCTAATTAGCATATTAGCTCTTTATTATATAGGATACAAATGCTTGTAACTGCAACTGTGTTATTTTCCTCAAAAACAAAATAAAAGCATACAACATTCTTGCGATTATTATTGTTTGCTGTTTTAACTCTGTTAAATAGTATGTTATCATATGATGATATTAAGGGAATCGCTTCCAAATGTTAGACTTTCTATAATTATTGGTTTCTTTTTTTTAATTAAATCTTTACTGTTCAGATTATTACAGTTGTTCCTCTTTTTTTCCCACATAGCTCCCCTCCACCCGGTTCCCACTCCACCCTCTGCCCTTACCACCCCCCCCCCCCCCGACTGTCCTCATCCATAGGTGTACGATTTTTGTCCAGTCTCTCCCCGCATCCCACACACTCCTTTCCCTCCGAGACTTGCCAGTCCACTCCCTTTCTATGCCCCTGATTCTATTATATTCACCAGTTTATTCTGTTCATCAGATTTTTTATTCACTTGATTTTTAGATTCACTTGTTGATAGATGTGTATTTGTTGTTCATAATTTTTATCTTTACCTTTTTCTTCTTCTTCCTCTTCTTAAAGAATACCTTTCAGCATTTCATATAATACTGGTTTGGTGGTGATGAACTCCTTTAGCTTTTTCCTATCTATGAAGCTCTTTCTCTGACCTTCAATTCTGAATGATAGCTTTGCTGGGTAAAGTAATCTTGGTTGTAGGTTCTTGCTACTCATCACTTTGAATATTTCTTGCCACTCCCTTCTGGCCTGCATAGTTTCTGTTGAGAAATCAGCTGACAATCTTATGGGTACTCCTTTGTAGGTAACTAACTGTTTTTCTCTTACTGCTTTTAAGATTCTCTATTTGTCTTTTGCTCTTGGCATTTTAATTATGATGTATCTTGGTGTGGTCCTCTTTGGATTCCTTTTGTTTGGGGTTCTCTGTGCTTCCTGGACTTGTAAGTCTATTTCTTTCACCAGGGAGGGGAAGTTTTCTGTCATTATTTATTCAAATAGGTTTTCAATATCTTGCTCTCTCTCTTCTTCTGGCATCCCTATAATTCGGATGTTGGTTCGCTTAAAGTTGTCCCAGAGGCTCCTTACACTATCTTCGTATTTTTGGATTCTTTTTTCTTTTTGCTTTTCCGGTTGGGTAATTTTTACTTCTTCGTATTTCAAATCTTTGACTTGATTCTTGCGATCCTCTAGTCTGCTTTTGGACCTCTGTATAATATTCTTTATTTCAGTCTGTGTATTAATTTCTATTTGGTCCTTTTTCATATCCTCGAGGGTCTCACTAGATTTCATGAGGGTCTCACTAAAATTATCGGCGGTTTCTAGAAAATTCTTGAAAAACCTTATAACTGTGGTTTTGAACTCTATATCCAGTCGTTTGCTTTCCTCCATTTCTGTCATTTGTGATCTGTTTCTTTGTCTCCACATTTTGGTTGTTTCCCTGTATTGATAGGGTAGCTTTGTGTGCTAGGTTTCCTATAGGGCCCAGTAGCTCAGCCTCCCCACTTAACAGAGGTGGACACTCATGGTGCACCCCTTTGTGGGCTGTGTGCACAGTCCTGTTATAGTTAAGCCTTGATTGTTGTAGGTATCACTGGCAGGAATTGACCTCCAGGTTAATTGGCTGTGAGAATCAGCTGTGTCTACAGTGGGAGAACTTCTGTGCTGGAGACACCCTTCTGGGGAAAGACTTGCTTCAGTGGGGCTTTGGTGCTCACTGAGTCTGCCCCCTGAGTGTGTCCCTTATGGATCTGAGGAGCTGTAATCTGGATGGTCCCACTCTGACCACTGGGTACACTGGCACTTGGATCTCTAAGAAGGTGCTAATTTAGCCTCTGCCTGAGGCTACCCAGCAGGAGCTATGGAGAGATCTGCAGATTACTCTTCTTTATTTGGGATTTGGATGTTCCCAGATGAGGCCCAGCTGTGAAGCAATGCAAGCTGCTGTGGGGCCTTGGGCCTTCTTTTGGATGTTCTGGGTCTCTCTGACCCAGTTGCAGTTTGTTAGGTAATTTTAGATTGCAAAGGGCCAGGTCATTCATATGCAAAAGCCTCTGCACACAGCTTGGGTGGGGCAGGGTCTCAGGGAATCAACAGGGCGGAGCAAACAGCAATGGCCAATCCTTAGTCCTGCCCTAAGAGGTCCCGGGTCTCAGTGTCCCATGGTAATCGCTGCAAGCACTTCTGAGAGAAAACCGCCCTCAAGTTCCACCTGCTGCCAGACAGTCCAGTTTCTCCCCGTGTGAGTCTGGATAGCCAGAGACTCGACTGGAACTGTAGTTCAGAGCAGGTGGGAGCTTGAGACTCCCTCCCGATTGAAAAAGACAACCGTGTCCTCAGTTGCCAGCCCTTCATACCTCTGCACTTTACTTCCGCACCTCCTCTGAGTCTCAGTGTGCTTTTCTCTTTCCTTCTAGTTGTAGAATTTCCACTCAGCCAGCCTTCCTGTGGTTCTGGATGATGTCCGTTTTGTCCTTTAGTTGTATTTTTGAAGTGGTTGTACGAGGCAGCAATTTCTGGTGTTTACCTATGCCACCATCTTGGTTTCTCTCCAATTATTGGTTTCTTAAGGATATCTTCATTGATATCTAAATATTTCACCACATCCCTTTTTCTCACCTGAGAATAGCAACCAAGGTATGTGCCCTTGACTGGAATTGAACCCAGGACCCTTCAGTATGTGGGTCAATGCTCTATCCACTGAACCAAACCAGCTAGGGTTTCTCTCTTGTATTTTGAGGTAGTGCACTAAGTGATATGTTCTTTTACAGCTTATAAAATGTACTAGATATTAAATTTATATCAGCCCATGTTGCATGAAGGATACAAACAGGAACCTTACAAACCAATAGTGGTTTTGTTCTCTAAACTGCTACTTGTCTTGGGCTCCTATTTGATTGTTAAGCATAAGCAAAACACCTTTGAAATAATTCAGAAGTATTAATATATCACTGAATATATGTATAAATCAATGTGTAGATTAACATTCATCATTTTTATTTCCATGAAGAAGCCATTAATAATAAGCTTATTTAAACCTCAGTCATTATATCATTTGTTTTTCTCACTGCTATGTCTGACCCAAGATGGAAGTGAAAATATTAATTTAATTTTTACTTCTATCCTCAGTGTCTGGGCACCCATTTACCACCCCAAATGATTGTGGATTTGAATTCGATAGTTAAAATGTGGCCTCAAGAAAATTTCCAGTGCAGTATCATGTTATAAAACTGAGATACACATGCACACACACACAAAAAAGAGAGATCCTATATGAGAACAAGATAAAGAAGAAATCTGAAAACCTTTTTTGCGCTTTTCCAAGTAAAATAAAAAGAAAAGAAAAAACACAAAGTAAAAATTATATATATATATATATATGTATATATATATATATATATATACACACACATATAACCCTAATATGCAAATAGACCAACTGGTGGAACAACCAAACAACTGAACAACCAAACAACCAGTCTCTATGACATGCAATGACCACCAGGGGGTGCACATGGAACATGGCAGGCATTGGCTGTGGCAGGATGGTGGAGCAGGTGAGCAGGGGTGCCAGACAAAGGTGGGGCGGCAGTCATTGTCATTGGGGCCTCTGGTGGTTACTGAAAATTCTTTTCTCCTGCGAACCGCGGTCCCACCCAGTGCTCACACCTGCTGCCGGTGCCAGCCCCGCTTGCACTCGGTGCTGATGCCCATTGCTGGCCCCGATTGCTTGACACTGTCAGTGGGTCCAAGCAGCAGCTACTGGACCTAATCACCCCTTAGGGTTTCTCTACCTTCCCCTGCTCCTGAGGGCCAATTGGGGCCAGCAGCTGCCTTTCACACCCACTGCCGGCAGCAGTCCTGCTCACAGCCTCAGCCGGTGCCAGCCCCAATCACTCTGCACCATCAGCGGATACAAGTGGGACTGCCAACAGACAGGGAACTGGCAGCCACGGCAGCAGGGGCCAGCAGAGGTGTGGAGGATGGGCCGAGATCCACCCCTGTGCCCACCACAGCCTTGTGGCCCACAGTTCCTTTCAAGGTGCAAGAATTCGTGCACTGGGCCCCTAGTTATTAAATAAAATAGAAAAATGGAAAGAGATGCATTCTCTAAAATAATATCCGTTTGATGTAAAACTTTGTGAAGATGGTGATTTTCAGTGACATTCAAGGTTTCTTTACTCCTGTTTGCTAATTTTTAATGAAATAGTGGAAGCAGAAGTAGTGACTACCAACGTGGACTGGGGTGATGGTGGCTGATATTAAAGTGCATAGATGGGGATGAACCTGTATTTTAGATTGATCATAGTTCAGAGAAAGAAAGAAAACTGGTTCATTATTTTTAAAAGTGTAACTATAATTTTCAAATGTGCTACTTTCCCAAATATAGAGTCTTATTCATCTTTGTATCCCATAGAATTTCTTCACATTAACAATTATTAATAAACTAGAGGCCTGGTGCACAAAAATTTGTGCACTCAGGGGGGCAGGGTCCCTCAGCCCGGCCTGTGCTCTCTCTCAGTCTGGGACCCCTTGGGGGATGACCACCTGCTGGCTGAGGCCTGCTCCCCGGGGGATTGGGCCTAAGATGGCAATCAGACATCCCTCTGGCAGCCTGGGAGCCCTCAGGGTATGTCCACTTGCCAGTGGGAAGCAGATCTAAGCTGCAGTCGGACATCCTTAGCGCTGCTGAGGAGGCAGGTGAGGCTCCCACCACCACCGCTGTACTGGCAGCCATCAGCCTGGCTTGTGGCTGAGCAGAGCTCCCCCATGTGGGAGCACACTGACCACCAGAGGGCAGCTCCTGCATTGAGAGTCTGCCCCCTGGTGGTCAGTGTGTGTCATAGTGACCAGTCATTCCCAGTCTTTCTGCTGTTAGGGTCAGTTTGCATATTACCCTTTTACTATATAGGATAGAGGCCTGGTGCACGGGTGGGGGCCAGCTGGTTTGCCCTGAAGGGTGTCCTGGATCAGGGTGGGGGTCCCGCTTGGGTGCGTGGCCAGCTTGGGTGAGGGGCTGATGGCTGTTTGCAGGCTGGTCACACCCCCTTCAGGGGGGGTCCTCACTGGGGTGCCTGGCCAGCCTGGATGAGGGGCTGAGGGCTGTTTTCAGGCTGGCCACACCCCCTTCAGGGTGGGGTCCCCACTGGGGTGCCTGGCCAGCCTAGATAAGGGGTTGATGGCTGTTTTCAGGCTGCCCGCACCCCCTTCAGGGTGGGGGTCCCCACTGGGGTGCCTGGCCAGCCTGAATGAGGGGCTGAGGGCTGAAGCTCCCATTCTCTCCTTTTTTCTTTTCTTCTTTTTTTTTATTTTGGGATTTATTTACCTTGTGTAATTGAAACTTTGTTGCAGCTCCAGCTCCGAGGCCGGCTGGCTGAAAGCAGGTATCTGGGGTTTGTTTAGCTTCTATAATTGCAACATTGTTGCTTAGACTGGATCTCAGAGCTGGGCTGTGGCAGGTGGGGAACCTTGGCTTCCTCCATCACTGGAGCAAGCAAGCCTCATGTTCGCTTTAGCTGCCTGGCTGCCGGCTGCCATCTTTGTTGGCAATTAATTTGCATATTGTCCTGATTAGCCAATGGGAAGCATAGCGGAGGTATGGTTAATTACCATGTTTGTCTATTATTAGATAGGGATAGGATGATGGTTCAATTGAATGATAAGTTTGTTTTATTAGCAAGTCTTGGGAATGATAGGTTTTGTAGCTTGGATCTAGTTCCTATTATATTAAGAAATTAATGCTCTAAAAGTATACAGCTTTTTAAAAAATATGTATTTCTCCATAATATACTTATTTTAAATAGTAAAAGTACAATTTTAGTTTCTTTGAATAATGTAGCTCTTTGGGCATTTAATATTTTCAAACTTAACACAGCTTTTATTCGGCTGCCTTTGGTAAGGATAAGATTAAGTAAATTTATAAACTGAAAATTATACATAAACATAAGAGTGCACATGCAGTTTGGACATCTTTAACAAATCTATTCTGAAATTGTTATATTCTAAGACCATACAAGAAAAATCATTTGTTTTACAAGGATGCCTCCAACAAACTGTAACTTATGCCATCACTCCCAACAGCCTCGTTTAGGATAGACTTGGACTCACAAACACATAATTAAATGCTTTGCCAAATAATAAAACACCTTGATTCCAGAGGCAGACTTAGTCACCAAGATTAAAACATGGAAAATAACAAAAAGGGGTCTTAAATTCAATTTTAAAATTCACAAAGGGTCATTGCCACCAGAAATATTTATCACCGAAGGTTTGACTTTCTGCTTTTCTGTATTGCTATCTTTTGCACCAGTTGTGTTATGAAATATGACCACATCAGCTCTAAAGGAGAAGATCATCCCATCCAATCAAGCAAAATCAAACAACATGAAAAGTCCTTACTCTGTGCGGTGGACAATTGTCCTCCAACTGTCAGATGGCTATGTTTCAAGGATTCCTTTAATAAGGATATCTTAGTCAAAAAGATTGATTATATTTTTCAAAAAATATAAAAAAGCCCAACAGCATTATGCTGAAATCACATACAGAAACATATGAATTTGAAAATAAAAACAGCAGATTGAAGGATTCATTATTTGGAAGCAAATTACCTTCTTGAAAATAGTAACCCTACCATGCAGGTGTGTATTAAACTATAAAAAGCAGTGTTTCTTTTGTAAATTCCTGCAGTGTCTTCCAGGAATATGCTGCTAAAATTATTTTGACAGAATATTCAAGGATATGGGAAGTATGGCTTGTAACAGGACTATATTTTTTAAGAGCATATTATACTTAAACAACATGTCTCAACTTCTCAGTGAGTCCTTAAAAGCTGCCTCTCATGTATTCAGTAAATATAATTTGAAAAATTACATGAAAAATTACTAAAAAGTGTTGGGTCGCAAAATAAGGAGATATTGAGTAACTAAATATTGTCTAGCTACTTTCCTCCTTGCTTAATACTAAATAAAGTAGCCACAAAGAATGAGTTCATCCTCATTATCCACAAGCAGGAAAAAAAAAATTAAAAACAGCACACACACACACACACACACACGCACACACACGAACAGAGAACACCTACATTAAAATATGCTATGGGATAGAGATATGAGAGAGGTTGTATTCTCCTGACATTACTTTGCCAAAGTATTTTGTAAAAAATAAATGGTTTTTTTACATGGCCAAAGATTATTTAAGAACAGTTAAAGGTAGATCTATAAAAGAAAACATCACTTTGAAGAAGAAGACATTTCAGTTTGTGTTTCTTCATATAAGAGTCAGAGATGGAACTACCATTTCTTTTTTCTTTTTTTAAAAAATATATTTTATTGATTTTTACAGAGAGGAAGGGAGAGGGATAGAGAGTTAGAAACATAGATGAGAGAGGTACATCGATCAGCTGCCTCCTGCACACTCCCCACTGGGAATGTGCCCACAACCAAGGTACATGTCCTTGACCGGAATCGAACCTGGGACCCTTGAGGTCGCAGGCCGACGCTCTATCTGCTAAGCCAAACCGGGTCAGGGCTAGAAATACCATTTCTGTAGTGCTGGTTGCTAATTGAGCCCATAGGAACATCAGCTTTGGTTGGTCTAAATGAAAGATCTGAGAGTGAATTTTTACATGTTAAATTAAAACATCACACATTTAAAAAAATAATATTTACAAAAACCAGTAAATAACTATTTGACATTTGGTAGTACTTAAATGGATAACAAAAAGAAGACAGCCTGTGCAATTATTCCAGTATCTTATACCCTATATCCATTGTTTAAGGGGGAAAATTAACAGACATATCTCAATGTATTAAATGTATAAATCCTGAATTAACCAGATTTTTTTTAGTCTTCTATATTTTCTAAATGTTAAGTGTAGGGCTCAACAACATGACCCCTAGACCACAGGAGTTGCTAGTGAAAAATGTACTCACAAGTTCTATTGCAGTGATGGCGAACCTATGACACGCATGTCAGAGGTGACACGCAAACTCACTTTTTTGGTTGATTTTTCTTTGTTAAATGGCATTTAAATATATAAAATAAATATCAAAAATATAAGTCTTTGTTTTACTATGGTTGCAAATATCAAAAAATTTCTATATGTGACACAGCACCAGAGTTAAGTTAGGGTTTTTCAAAATGCTGACATGCAGAGCTCAAAAGGTTCACCATCACTGTTCTATTGTGACAAAAAGTCTTACTGTGTAGAAAACTATGTAGTTTGTAATCTGATAAATTCTGTGAGCAAAAGAAGTAAAGCAATTAAGTGTTGGCAATCATGTTTTGATGAAGAATATATAAATTGTTCTGTGGTTCTGAAAGGTTGAGGGTGTGGGGATATAGAATAATAAATTTCTAAAGCAAAGTTCATTTCCAAAATGGTTCCAAGATGATGGCTTAGTCCATTGTTTCACAACTTGTCTGAATGCAAGAATCACCTAGCATTCTTATAAAAAATACAGATTCCTGCCCAGCCAGTGTGGCTAAGAGGTTGTGCATCAACCTATGAACCAGGAGATCATGGTTTGATTCCCCGTCAGGGCACATTCCTGGGTTGCAGGCTCAATTCCCAGTGAGAGGTGTGCAGGAGGCAGCCAATCAATGATTCTTTCTCATCATTGATGTTTCTATCTCTCTTTCCCTCTCCCTTCCTTTCTAAAATCAATAAAAATATATTTTAAAAAATACAGATTCCCTATGATGTCCCCTTCCCTAATGCTGATCCAATAGGGCTAGAGTGATAATCGGTGTTTCTTATAAGACTTCAGGTGAGTTGTATAAACAGGGTCTAGGGTTTAGGAAACCCTTTTAATTGTTTAACCTTGCACCTGACCAACATGCCTGAAAAATAATCATTCTGTAGAGGTGGAAGAGGGCATAGAGGGGAAAAATGGTCCTTGAAAATTGTAATTAATAAAACAAAATTTTAAAATAAGACTTTTGCCAAAGGATCAAACAAAAAACACATTACTATTTTTGTTTCAGGGATATACTTTTGAAAAAATGACCTATCCAATTATGAAATTTTCTGTATATAAATATTCACATAAAAATCCCTTTTAAAATTATTAAGGAAGACTAGTTTTCCTAAATAATTGCTATACTTTTTCCGTATAGATACTGAAAAGTTATATAACTGAACATATTCCTTCCTATTTTTAACTGGCAGTCATGAATCTTAAATCCAAATTTGAAGCTCAAATTTGAAATCTCAAATGAAGTTAACTATGCTAGTCCTAACAGTATATAAAGATAGGCATCCAACATAAATGCACATAGATATACCCACACACACTCACTCTGGCTTCTCTTTTTATTCTCTCTTATATACTAAAAAATAATCATTATTCTTATCTTCTATTTTTTATTCTTAAGATTTTAAAATAATTCAAGTATTTTGTGCAATAAAGAAGGATTTTCTATTCTACTAATACTGTACTAGTACTAACTAGCAACAATTTATTGAATATTTACATTTGAGCTCAATTATCAGGTGAGATTGCTATAACCATTTCTGTATTTATGAATGAAGAAATGGAAGTTTAGAGGGGTTAAATAACTGGTCCACAGTGTCACTGCTAGTAAATGTCAGATGAGGGTTTTTAAAGCTTGGTCCTAGGTCATATTTTAATCTCATATACTAACCACTAACCACTATGGTATGTTGTAAATGTCAAACATTGTGATATTAAAGAAGCCAGTAAATTCTATCACTTTTGACAGTGTGATTATTTGAAATCATAAAGGATTGTAATATATCAGTCTTTTTTTAATTTAAATTACTTATTATTTAACATATTAGATAAGTCTCCTCTTTCCCCCATTGACCTCTCCCCGGCCGTCCCCGACCCCCAGCACATGCTCTTACTCACCCCCAACCCCCTCCGCCCCGCCCTGGCAATCTGTGTGCATTGGTTATGCTCATATGCATGTATACAAGTCCTTTGGTTGATCTCTTACCTCCTCACCCCCCACCTTCCCTCATAGGTTGGACAGTCTATTTGATGCTTCTATGACTCTGGTTCTAGTTTTGTTCATCAGATTATGTTGTTCATTATATTCCACAAATGAGTGAGATCATGTGATATTTATAGTATCTTTCTCTGACTGGCTTATTTCGCTTAGCATAATGCTCTTCATACAGAAGGCCAAGAGACATATGTAAACATGCTCAAAGTCACTAAGCATCTGAGAGATGCAAATCAAAACAACAATGAGGTACCATCCCACACCTGTCAGAATGGCTATCATCAACAAATCAACAAAGGACAAATGCTGGTGAGGATGTGGAGAAAAAGAAACCCTCGTGCACTGCTGGTGGGAATGCACTGCTGGTACAGCCCCTGTGGAGAACAGTATGGCATTTCCTTAAAAAATTATAAATGGAACTTCCATTTAACCCAGTGATCCCACTTCTTGGAATATATCCCAAGAAAACAGGAACACCAGTCAGAAAGGATATATGCACCCTATGTTCATAGCAGCACAATTTACAATAGCTAAGATTTGGCAACAGCCTAAGTGCCCATCAGCAGATGAACGGATTAGAAAACTGTGGTACATCTACACAATGGAATACTACGCTGCGGTAAAAAAGAAGGAAATCTTACCATTTGCAACAGCATGAATGGAACTGGAGAGCATTATGCTAAGTGAAATATATCAGCCTTCATGTTTCATCTTCAGTAGTTGATATCTGTCTCTTACAAATATAGCTAATACTCATTCCACTAGAGATCATGACTTCTTCTTTTTACTAGATACCAGAACAATTTAGGAGCTCAGTTTACAGTTGTGAGAAAGGAAATTGCCCCCCCCCAAAATCAACTTAAAAAACAAAGAAACAACTACCAATTAAACAACAACAAAAAATTACTCTCCTATTACTTAACCATTCTAGAGTAAAATGCAATATCCCTGGTCTGCTTCACTATTGGGTTACCTGATCACTAACCAACTCATAATGTGTTCCACTCCAAGGGCAGACAGCTGAAAGAGATGTTACAAAATATCTATAGTGAGTGTACCTTACCTGATTCCCCTCAGATTCAAACACCTAATTCTAAGCTGCCATGTGCCCAAAGCACACTCTGATATATCTGCCTTAACATAAAGTTAGTTTCTTGCAATAATCTCCTTTGAAAAAGTGAATCTGAGAATGGCAAGTAGAAGGTGACCATCTACCGCTCCTGTGAGTGTTAAGCGCCAACCAGACTGTGGATTCTTGGAATACTGCCATGAAGACAGGTGGTCCTGTACATGGCTATTCAGGGCTCATATTTCTAAGTGCTGAGAGAGTTCAGCAATAGATGACATAACATACATGGCTACATATTTAAGGAATTAGTTTAAGTCAAGTATCCATCAGTTCTATTTTCCAGCATTTGTTCTCTGGAGTTAGAAACTGAGTTTGCAGATGCTCTAGTCTATCAAGGCATGTCATGTTAGGCCTCAAAGCTTTGTATGGAATTTTGTAAAAAGCCTGTTCCTCATTTCCATAGGGAAGTGAAGGCTCTTCCTATAAATATGAACCATAAAGCTTGGCAATTTATACCAGTTTTCTTAAGCTATTTATTAGCAAAAGTGAAACAACAGAAACCAGTTTTAACCTTGCTTGCATTACATATGCAGTCTGAAAATGCACTTCCTTGCTTTACACATACAATTTGATAGACAAAGTTAACCATCTTCTTTAACAGTTACTTCTCATTATAAAAGTGAATTAAGATTATGCAAATTCCACAAATGCCCACTTTGCACAAGCCAGAAATCACTACCATCCTATCAATCACTATCAAGTCATGCTGCTTTATTAGCTTTCACATCTAATCAATCATAAATTCGACTGCTTGAACTTCCTAACAATTTCTCAAACCCATCCTTTTCTCTCCATCACCATTGACATGGCCATTGTTCAGGCTCTACCATCATATCCAGTCCAATTAATTACCATTGTCTCCTGAGTCTAGCTCTTTCCATCCATCCTGCATACGACTGTCATGGTGTTACTTCTAAGAGCCAGGCCTAATCATGTCCCTGCCTGATTAGAGTCCTTTAGTGACACCTAACAGACCAAAAAGGATAAATCCTAACTGCTTAGTATGTCACACGAAACCCTTTAAAATCTGGCATCTGCATACCCTTCCAGTCTGACCTCTCATCACTCACCTCACTCCTTCATCCTATGGATTAGCAAAATGCTTCACACTTAGTGGACAATCAGTATTTTTTGGACCAGTAATTGAGTTGTTTAAAGACACTGATGCAGAGAAAAGTTAAGTGACCTGCTCACTATTGATGCAAGCTGCTGTGGCTGCTAACTATTGTTTTACAACTTTCTAAATCCATCAACTAATAAAAGAGGTACGCAATTGTATTGCTCTTCACATGCAGCCATTAGCTCACATTTTAAAGAGACGAGTGTTGGTCCCAAGTAAAACTTCTTCCTCCCGTCAATAAGACAGATGATAAAAACTGGATGAAAATGTGGTCAGTCTCTGAATCAAGTTCAGAAGTTGCTCCAGTGTTCACATTCTCTATTAATACCTTCCTCGATTTGGCACTTCACTCCATAGGCACATCTATTCCAATATGTGTTGAGTTGCTTTCTATATGCTTCCCCTATGGGCTCTTTCAGGGAAATTGCCAGATTTCAAGCGAGGTGCTGGAGAAATGTGTGGACTCCAAGCAACTGTGTGCTCCTTTGCCATGATCCCTTATGTCTTTGACAATTTGCAATTCTATAACTCACAACATAAACATAATTTTAAAATAAGTTTATTAATATGTTCTAGCTCTCATAGGAAATTTCACTGTGCTTAATGCATTTAATAAATCAAACGAAAGCAGAATGTGATATAATAGACATAAAAGGCTTTCCCTGGATCAAATTTAAGTTCACAAATGAGCCAGGAGACTTGACCATTGGGAAGGCAACCAGAATGTCTGTGGGGGAGAAAGGACAATACACAAACAATTGCACATAGTTCAATGTTAAAATGACTCCCGCCAATTTCCCATGACATACGGGGAACTAGCTAGCCTGACAACTAGCTAGCCTATTATGTTTATGTTTCATTTACTCTAAATCTTAGAACTTTTTAATGTTACCCTTTGACAAGGACCATCATAGAGTGATAATATTTCAGGCTCATGTAACTTCAAAATAGTGAATTATGATTCTTTCTGAATGAACACTTTAAAGCTCCAGTTGCTTTTTCTCTGTTCTTGCCAGCATCCCCAGGCATGTACAGTAAATTAAATATGATTCCTGCCCTTGGCATTCAGTGCCAATATGTGTAGGAAATTAAGCCTTGTACTATTCTCTCAATCTTCTCTTCACCCTTGAAATCTACAATTCTGGTTTTATAAAAGTCAAAGATATGGCCAACTATGTCAATAAATGTTGTGAGAATCCTTAAGACTATCACTTTCAATTAATTTTATTAAAAACATATCCTATGCACCACCTTATGATAAAAAAGTCTCTATGTACAAAAGAATAACTTTCTCTAATCATAGGGAAGATTCAACCAATTTTTCTCTGTCACATCATTAAACTGTATGGTTATATTGATAAATTACTGGGTGGACAATAATGCTAAAAGGAGAAAAAGAAGATATGAAAGTTTTAATTTCACTAATACACTTGTAAAGTCAAGATTTTGCTATTTTGGTTGTATTTGGGATTACAAAGTCCAGTACTAGTTTAAATACAAACTAGTTCACAGAAAGCTACTTAATTTCCACTAATCTTTAACTCCCAAATCTGGAAATTAAAAGCGTTGGATTGAACCATTTAATCACTGTTTCCTAAACTCTCTTCTACTTTCAGCACTCCGCAATTTCATTATTCTTCTTATACATTATAATTTCTAAATCCCAATGTGCTAATTTTCATGCATGTCAGAAGTGTCTAATTTATTTTATTTATGACTCAATGTTAAAAGAAATATTTTCTTTACATGAACATTGAGGGAGCATAACATTTTCTTGTTACTCAGAAGGAAGAAGTAAACCCCAGGTGGGTGAGATACATTATAAAATCTCTTACAATTATTGTTACTTATTTATCATGATCACATAGTGAAAATGGAGGGCCTGAATATTTTATTTCTGATTGGTCAAACAGCTTTTCTAGAATTAACGTTTTTTCATTGGCCTTTCAAGACAATAAAAAATGTTGAAAGATTTACAATGGCTATATCTTTTTGTAGTATTTATTACTAAAAAGCTCAATGCTTTAAAAATATGATCTAAATAGCAGTCAGCTCTGGGCAGTGAACTTCCACTGGACAGAGAGGCCCTATAGCCTCAGAGGCCAACCCCAGAACACTGCCACCCAGAGGCTGACCCACAAACTGACTCTTTGCTAAACACAAAATAAGGCAGTCTGGGAAATAAATGCGGCATGCTTTAAAATAAGGACTGTGGTTTACAACACAGAGGAACAGTATATCGCAGGGAAACTCAACACTCTCCTGAATACCTGGAAGGTCTAAGGCGAGCCACACTGAAGAATAGAAGAAACGAAGGACCTTCACTACTGCAATTTTTTTTCTTTTTTCACTTTTTAACTAAGAAACCAATTTTTTTTTCATTCTTTTTTTTTCTGTTCTTTTTTTTTCTTTTCTTTTTTTTTCTTTCTTTTCTTCTTTTTCCATCACCTGATTTTACCCTTTTAATTACTACCTTCTTATTTTTAACCAGTATTATTACTGCTACCATTTTACCATTTTTTAAAGTGCCATTTTATTTTTTCTTTATTTTATTTTGGGATTAGTGTTCACCATTCTATTTTCATTGTTATATTATTGGTTGTTTCTAGTTTGCATTCATATCCAGGGAGCTGTTGCTGGAATTTGTTGGGATTAATGGCTGTTCTATAGGAGTATTCTCCTCATATAAAAAATCTCTTCCCTCTTCCACTTCATTCTCTCTTTTCGCTCTTTTTTTTTTTCTTTTCTTTTCTCGCTTTTATTTTCCCCCTTCCTTTTTCCCAATTTCATTTTTGCACTCCCTTTTTTTGGTCCCTACTTTTCTTTTCCTTTTTCTCTTTGATCTTTTTCTCTTCCTTCTTCCTTATCCCCTAATTCTCTTAATTCAGGTGGTCACCTTTAATTGGGGTTATTAATATCGTGAATATATTTGTGTATAGTGCCTGGTACGTGGTGCCTTGTTGTGTTGTATTTTGTGCCTTTAAATCAACGCAGCAGATCCAAGCAACAGCAACCTCCTGAGCACCTCATCCTCTGCTGAGGAACAGCAGCTGTACGTGAAACCTCGCCCCACCAGCCGGAAGAGCCACCACAGCTGTGAACAGCACCCACCAGAGGAGCTGCTGCCAACTGAAGAGCAGCTGCTACCGCAACCGCCCGAAGAGCAACCACAGACCAAGGAGTCACTGCCACCAAGGGAGCAACCACTGAACAACTCAACGTCTAGATATGTCAGTGAGATCAAACATGGGTAGACAAAGAAACCCCCAAAGGAAAGAGAAGGAGGACTCTCCAGAAAAGCAGCTAAGTAATACAGAGGCATGCAACATGACAGATAAAGAATTCAGAATAAGGATCCTAGAGTGCATAAACCGGATGGAGGAAAAAATCGACAACCTCTGCAAGAAGCAAGAAGAAACAGATGAAAAAATCGATAACATATGGAAGAAGCTAGAAGAAACAGATGAAAAAATCAACAACCTAAGTAAGACCCAAGAAGAAATGAAGAGTGATATAGCTGCAATGAAAAACTCCATTGAAAGTATCAACAGTAGACTAGGAGAAGCGGAGGACCGAATAAGTGAATTAGAAGACAAGGAAGCAAAACACACCCAAAATGTACTGCAATTGGAGAAAAAAATTAAAAGACAGGAGGAGAGCCTAAGGGAGCTTTGGGACAACATGAAACGAAACAACATACGAATAATAGGAGTACCAGAACAACAGAAAGATGAACAAGGATTAGAAAACCTACTCGAAGAAATAATATCAGAAAACTTTCCTGAGGTGGGGAAGAAAAAAGTCACACAAGCCCAGAGAGTCCCAAACAAGGTGAACCCGAAAAGACCCACACCAAGACACATCATAATCACCATGGCAAATGTTCAGGACAAAGAGAGAATCTTACAGGCTGCAAGAGAGAGACGGAAAGTTACATACAAGGGATCTCCCATTAGATTGTCAAATGACTTCTCAACAGAAACACATCAGGCCAGAAAAGAATGGACTGAAATTTACAAAGTGATGCAAAGCAAAGGACTGAATCCAAGAATACTCTATCCAGCAAGGCTATCATTCAAACTTGAAGGGGAAATAAGAAGCTTCACAGACAAAAAAAGACTAAGGGAGTTTGTCACCACCAAGCCAGCAATGCAAGGAATGCTAAAGGGACTGGTATAAAAAGAAGAAATAAAAAGCTCAGAAAGAAAACAGCCACACACACACACAAAAAGAAATGGCTACAAACAAGTACCTTTCAATAATAACTTTAAACGTAAACGGACTAAATGCTCCAACCAAAAGACATCGAGTGGCTGAATGGATAAAAAAACATGACCCATACATCTGCTGTCTACAAGAAACCCACCTCATTAGAAGGGACTCACACAGACTGAAAGTGAAAGGATGGAAAAATATCTTTCAGGCAAATGGAAAGGAAAAGAAAGCTGGGGTAGCAATACTTATATCGGACAAAATAGACCTCAAAGTGAAGGCCTTAACAAGAGATAAGGAAGGCCACTTCATAATACTAAAGGGATCAATACAACAAGAAGATATAACCCTGGTAAACATATATGCACCCAATGGAGGAGCACCCAAATTCATAAAAAAACTCCTGGAAAATATCAAAGGAGAGATCGACAACAATACAATCATAGTAGGGGACTTTAATACACCATTGACAGCACTGGATAAGTCCTATAGACAAACAATCAGCAAAGATACAGCAATCCTAAATGACTCACTAGATCAGATGGACTTAATAGACATCTTCAGAACACTTCACCCCAAAGCCAGAGAATATACGTTCTTCTCAGGTGCTCATGGGACATATTCAAAAATAGACCACATATTGGGTCACAAGCAAAGTATCCCCAAATTCAAGAAGATTGAAATCATAAAAAGCGTCTTCGCAGACCACGATGGCATAATATTAGAAATAAACTACAATAAAAACAACCCAAAATACTCAAACACCTGGAAGCTGAATAGCATGCTACTAAATATTGATTGGGTTACCAATGAGATCAAAGAAGAAATTAAAAACATCCTGGAAACTAATGACAATGAAAACACAACAATCCAAAACCTATGGGACACATTGAAAGCAGTCCTGAGAGGGAAGTTTATAGCTCTACAGGCCTATCTCAAAAAACAAGAAAAAATGGTAGTAAATCATCTAACTCTACAACTCAAAGAATTAGAAAGAGAGCAACAAGAAAACCCCAGAGTGAGCAGAAGGAAGGAGATAATAAAGATTAGAGCAGAAATAAATGACATAGAGACCAAAAAAACAATACAGAAAATCAATGAAACCAAGAGCTGGTTCTTTGAAAGGATAAACAAGATTGATAAACCTCTAGCCAGACTCACCAAGAAGCAGAGAGAGAGGACCCAAATAAATAAAATCAGAAACGATAGAGGCGAAATAACAACAGACCCCACAGAAATACAAATGATTGTTAAAAAATACTATGGACAGCTTTACTCCAACAAACTAGACAACCTGGAGGAAATGGACAAATTCCTAGAAAAATACAGCATTCCAAAACTCAATCAGGAAGAATCTAAAAATCTCAACAGGCCAATAACTATGGAAGAAATTGAAGCAGTCATCAAAAAGCTTCCATCAAACAAAAGCCCAGGACCAGACGGCTTCACAGGGGAGTTTTACCAAACATTCAAGGAAGAACTAAAACCTATCCTCCTCAGACTACTACAAAAAATTCAAGAGGAAGGAACACTTCCAAGCTCATTCTATGAAGCCAGCATCACCCTAATACCAAAACCAGGTAAAGACAACACAATGAAAGAGAATTACAGGCCAATATCCCTCATGAACATAGATGCCAAAATCCTCAACAAAATCTTAGCAAATCGGATCCAGCAGTACATCAGAAAGATCATACACCATGACCAAGTAGGATTTATCCCAGGGATGCAAGGATGGTACAATATCCGCAAATCAATAAACGTGATACATCACATAAACAAATTGAAAGAAAAAAACCACATGGTCATATCAATTGATGCAGAAAAAGCATTTGACAAAATTCAACACCCATTTTTGATAAAAACTCTCAGCAAGGTGGGAGTAGAAGGATCATACCTCAACATAATAAAAGCCATATATGACAGGCCCACAGCCAACATCATACTCAACGGACAAAAACTAACACCATTTCCCCTAAGAACAGGAACAAGACAGGGATGCCCCCTCTCACCACTCCTGTTCAACATAGTACTGGAAGTGTTAGCCATTGCAATTCGGCAAGAAGAAGAAATAAAAGGCATCCAAATTGGAAAAGAGGAAGTAAAACTGTCCTTATTTGCAGACGACATGATATTATACATACAAAACCCTAGAGATTCCATCAAAAAGCTACTAGACTTAATACATGAATTTGGCAATGTAGCAGGATACAAAATTAACCCCAAGAAATCTGAGGCATTTCTATACACCAATAGTGAACTTTCAGAAAGAGAGATTATAAAAACAATCCCGTTTACCATTGCACCGAAAAAACTAAGCTACCTAGGAATAAACTTAACTAAAGAGGTAAAAGACCTCTACTCAGAAAACTACAGGACGTTGAAAAAAGACATAGAGGAAGACATAAACAGATGGAAGAACATACCGTGTTCATGGATTGGTAGAATCAACATCATCAAAATGTCCATACTACCCAAAACAATCTATAAATTCAATGCACTTCCCATTAAAGTACCAACAGCATACTTCAGAGATCTAGAACGAACTCTCCAAAAATTCATCTGGAATAAAAAAAGACCCCGAATAGCTGCAGCAATCCTGAAAAAGAACAAAGTAGGTGGGATCTCAATACCAGATATCAAGTTGTATTACAAAGCCACTGTTCTCAAAACTGCCTGGTACTGGCACAAGAATAGGCATATAGATCAATGGAATAGAATAGAGAGCCCAGAAATCGGCCCGAACCAATATGCTCAATTAATATTTGACAAAGGAGGCAAGAACATACAATGGAGCCAAGATAGTCTCTTCAATAAATGGTGCTGGGAAAATTGGACAGATATATGCAAGAAAATGAAACTAGACCACCAACTTACACCATACACAAAAATAAACTCAAAATGGATAAAGGACTTAAATGTACGACGGATACCATAAAAATTCTAGAAGAATCCAAAGGCAAGAAAATCTCAGACATATGCCGAAGCAATTTCTTCACTGATACAGCTCCTAGGGCACTTGAAACTAAAGAAAAAATGAACAAATGGGACTACATCAAAATAAAAAGCTTCTGCACAGCAAAGGAAACCATCAACAAAACAACGAGAAAACCCACTGTGTGGGAAAACATATTTGCCAATGACATATCTGATAAGGGCCTAATCTCCAAAATTTATAGGGAACTCATACAACTTAACAAAAGAAAGATAAACAATCCAATCAAAAAATGGGCAAAGGACCTAAATAGACACCTTTCAAAAGAGGACATCCAGAAAGCCAAGAGACATATGAAAACATGCTCAAAGTCACTAATCATCCGAGAGATGCAAATCAAAACAGCAATGAGGTACCATCTCACACCTGTCAGACTGGCTATCATCAACAAATCAACAAACGACAAGTGCTGGAGAGGATGTGGAGAAAAAGGAACACTTGTGCACTGCTGGTGGGAATGCAGACTGGTGCAGCCACTATGGAAGACAGTATGGAGTTTCCTTAAAAAACTGAAAATGGAACTCCCATTTGACCCTGTGATCCCACTTCTAGGAATATATCCCAAGAAACCAGAAACACCAATCAGAAAGGATATATGCACCCCTATGTTCATAGCAGCACAATTCACCATAGCTAAGATCTGGAAACAGCCTAAGTGCCCATCAGTAGATGAATGGATTAGAAAACTGTGGTACATCTACACGATGGAATACTATGCTGCTGTAAAAAGGAAGGAACTCTTACCATTTGCAACGGCATGGATGGAACTGGAGAGCATTATGCTAAGTGAAATAAGCCAGTCAATAAAGGAAAAATACCACATGATCTCACTCATTCGTGGACAATAGAGACCATTATAAACTTTTGAACAATAATAGATACAGAGGCAGAGCTGCCTCAAACAGATTGTCGAGCTGCAGCGGGAAGGCCGGGGAGGGTTGGGGGGCAGGAGGTAGGGGGGTAAGAGATCAACTAAAGGACTTGTATGCACGCATATAAGCATAACCAATGGACATAAGACACTGGGTGATAGGGGAGGCTAGGGGACTGTCTAGGGCGGGGGGATAAAATGGATACATATGTAATACCCTTTGTAATACTTTAAGCAATAAAAAAAAAAAAAAGAAATCCTCATTAAAAAAAATAATAAAAAAAAAAAATATGATCTAAATAATCTTCATGTTTGGAGTAGAAATAGGTTTTTTCTATGTATGAATATGATGGAGCTAAAGCACCAAGAAAGTGCCCTGATTCTCTGTTTAAGAACAGCAATTGACTCCAATTGCTTTCAACTGAGTATTGAAGAAAACTTTGTACAGTGGGAACTATCTCAGGATACCTGCCTAACCCACATCATTTTCCTTGAGAAGATCCTCCAATGTCACTTAGCAGCCATTTTTGTAGTTTGCTCTTGCCCTTGGTTGATTGGACCAAGAATGAAAGCTCTCCTTTAACATAGTCAATCCATTGGCTAAGTTCTCACAATCAATATTCCCAAGACTGGGTCAAGAGACACTGGCCATTTGGTCAGAGTCACTCATACTGGAAGGCCATGCAACCTAAAAATGGCTGGTGTGGCTCAGTGGTTAAGCGTTGACCTATGAACCAGGTAGTCACAGTTTGATACCTGGTCAGGGGATATACCTGGGTTGCGGGCTCAATCCTGGGTGTGGGATGTGCAAGAGGCAGCCGATCAATGATTCTCTCTCATCATTGATGTTTCTATCTTTCTCTCCCTCTTCCTTATTCTCTGAAATCAATAAAAATATATTTTTAAAAAAGATGAGTAACAGGTTCATTCCAAAGTATTACGAGATAAAGGAGAAAGGAAGGGAGACAGGAAAGAAGAGACAAAGAGAGCTATATTACCACCTTTAGGTTATGATAAGAAAATCTACATCTCTGTGAAATTCTTCTTAACTAAGTCTAAGTTGAGTTGATTTTTATTCCATGTAACAATCCTTCCCTAAGACCCAGTGACTTTAATTCATTCCATGATTCTCTTCCTAAACCCTTTTTTACTGGGCCAATGTGGTATCTAGTTACTCCTAGAAACATTTTCAAAAGCAGATAAGGCGACTAATAGGTATAAGATAGTTATCTAATTACATGAATGTTAGCTCTGACCAATTACATTTAATAAAGTATGAACTTTCTTTCTAAAAATATCACTGTCCTTGCCAGTCAACTTAAAGAAATAAAGCGTCTAGAGCAGCCGTGGGCAAACTACGGCCCGCGGGCCGGATCCGGCCCGTTTGAAATGAATAAAACTAAAAAAAAAAAAGACCGTACCCTTTTATGTAATGATGTTTACTTTGAATTTATATTAGTTCACACAAACACTCCATCCATGCTTTTGTTCCGGCCCTCCGGTCCAGTTTAAGAACCCATTGTGGCCCTCAAGTCAAAAAGTTTGCCCACCCCTGGTCTAGAGAGTTACTCCAGGCAGATCCTTGATTTTCCCTGGCACTACTGTTACAAGAGAGCATCTATTATGAAAAAGTGATGGAAATTAAACCTGATCCATAAGAGTTTTTGTTATTTCTAATTACTTCCTAAGCCCAGAAAAAGTACAAAACTACTTTAAAACACTTTTTTATTTTATAAATTTTAATAAATTAGCATAGGAAATGGTTTAGCAAGTAAAAATTTTGAAAAAGTACGAGAATTTTACTTCTGACTTCAACAATTGATCCCCTATCCCAAATTCTTTTTCTGTGTATATCCCTCTGGTTATATGGGTACATAAGGGTATATAACATCAACTAGAAAAGCAGAACCATTATGAATGACACAGACAATAGTTTTATAATGGAGGTGTGACCTTACGCAAATGTGGGAGCTGATGATACAATCTTTGCTTCTGTATCTGGTGCTAGGCCTGAAGATGGCAGGAAGGAAAGAAAGATGGGCCTGAATTGGAGAGAGCAAGGATATACTGGAACCAAAGTCAGTCGCTCACAGCCTCCAGTTTTGATGATGTGGGTGTCCTGCAGAGGAGCTGGCTCCGGAGTTAGAGCAGATGAAGATCTGGCAGGAGCTGCAGGCCACCACAGCCCCACACCCACAGGTGAGCCAGCAAAGAGCAGCAACATGCAACAGTTGCCGGCAGAGCATGGAGCTCTGAACTACCTTCCAAACAGAAAGGAACAAAGCTTTGTGGGTTGTATGGGTCATTTTTATTTCAGATACATCTACTTGTCTCCTACTGTTGGAGCTGTTTCCTCCAACACAGTTTCTTAATGTTTGAAAAGTCATGAACCCACATGAGAATGTGTGATATGCACTTTCCTCTAAAAAATAGAAATAAATATGCATTGATATACAATATCCCTGCCTTTCCTTCACTTCTACCGACCAAATCTTACGCAGAATGTCAACTGCCTCTCACATTAACCTGGAAGTAGGTAGGCAAGGATTTCCGGGGAAGTTATTCCCACTGTAGCTAAGTTAACATAATGCAAATCCACCCGCTATGGTTGTTGCTTGCTCACATCCTCATCACTGGGTTACAAAGCCCACATTTTAAGTTCTTAGCTTATTTTTTCCAAGCTATCTTTGTTGTTGAAACAAGAAAAATTATAACATGGCCATGTTTCAAGTTTTCATTTTTCTCACCAGAGACCTATGCTAATAGGTAAATAATTGATATTAATAGTTCATGTTAATGATAGCTGAATTGAATTGCATTTAATTTAGTTAGGTACTCTGCAACCCAGAACCTGGTACTTAATCTGATTCCTTCATTTTATTCATGTCAGTGTCCCTTGATCATCAGGTTGAGCACATATTTATTTCTCATTTCCTGTCACTTCCCAGCTCTTTCTGGAGTAATTGCCAATGATGTACAACACAGTGCAACTTACTCTTGGTTCCCATGGCTCTTTAAATTGTTCCAGTTGTAAAGAGAGGGTGTCTGATGACAAATAGCTTGAACTTCTAACATAGCCATCCAAATAAAAACTGTGTTACTGGAGTTGTTGTATTGACTTGTTTGAAGACATAAATACAGCACTTAATTTGTTTTACACTTTGGCTACTTGCAAAGCTTTGTGGGTTGTATGGGTTCATTTTTATTTAAGATAAATCCATTTATCTCCTACTGTTGGAGCTCTATCTCCTCCAACACACTTTCTTCAGTTCGCAGGCCGATGCTCTATCCACTGAGCCAAACCGGTTAGGGTGAACACACTTTCTTAATGTTTGAAAAGTCATGAACCCACATGAGAATGTATGATACACACTTTCTTCTAAAAAATACAAATAAATACGCATGATATACAATTTTAGAGGAGTCAGGGACCCTCAAGACCCATCTATAGATCCTTGGGAATACTCTTAGACCCCAAATTAAGGCATCCAACTCTTGTTTAATGACGATGGTTATGAAGAATACTTGAAATCTATAGGATATTCATTTAAATGTATTATATTACATTGAAATCCCCTTGAGGTAGAGATGCTTATGTCACATTTTTAAAAGACCTATGGATATCTACACTAGGGAGTCTCTGTCATTTTGAAACTGGGGTTTAAAAGCTGCATCTCTCCATCCAAACTGTTTCTTTTATATTTTTATTACTGTAAGAACCACCAGTGTTCTAACAAAGTGCCTTAAACTTAACCTATGCATTTTAATACATTTTACTTCACCAAACACTAAAGGCATAAAGGAGTGGGCAAAAGTAAGTTTACAGTTGTAAGTATGTGAAATGGAAAGGCTACTCTTGTATTATTATTTATTAATTATTATATTTTGTATTTCACTATTTCTTATGAAAATGTTTTCAAGTTTTCTATTCATAGTTTTCCATTTCATTCATGGGCCTTACAGTTCTTTTTATTCCCATGTAGTGCTAACATCAAGGTTTATAGACAATCTCCACAAAAAAGGAAGATATTTTGGTTTAATAATTAAGCATGGTTGCATTTAGAAAGTAGGTCCCCAGAATTTTCAAAATGTCCAGTTTTGCATGGAGAATGTTTTTCAGCCTATACATATCTGTATAGAGTGTACATCACCTAAATCACAAAGTGAGGTCCTGATTTGTAATTTGTTCTGGCACGAAATTATGAGTGTAACATCTGTTTTGCACATGTTTCACCTTTTTACTCCTTTTTCTCATTACTATAATTTTTACCCCAAGATTTTCAACTGAAAATGTTTTAAAATTTCAATCCTTATTCTTAAAGAAAAGGGATTTTTAACTCAATAAAAATGTTAGAGTATTAATGTGAGGAAATCCATGGATTAGAAAACAGAAAGGATTTATATAGTTTTTTTTTGTCTAAAACTGACTTCTCTTTGCTGAGGTGGTGAGGGACCATATACAGAATTACTACAGTATTAACTATGCCCTCCTGATAGCTGTGGTCTTGCTGCACATGTGGCATTTGTACAGATCAAGGGATGTGGGCACCAGGCCATCCTGTGTGGTATGGCTTTGGGGATAAGCCAGAACTCTGTCTCGTTCAGCTCCATCCAGGTGACTCCCAGACCAGTAAGGAAGAGGGGAAATGATTGAGGGACTGGTATGGATATGATGCGTGGAAGGTAAAGCCCTCACAGTAAAGTACTGTGGGTGGAGACAAAAGATATAGTATATGCTAAATAACTGACTAATTTTTTTCACATACTTACCGATTTCAGATGTCTAGCTAGTAAACAGGTTTTTTAATCCCCTGTCTCAGAAAATCTTGAAATCATTTCCTTCACTCCCTGAGGAGATTCAGCTGGGTGATTGGGAGTGGAGGAAAGAAAAGGGTGGTTCTAGGAAGAGAGATTCCCTGGGGTTGGACACTGGATACAAAGAACTGTGTGGGGGGGGAGGGGGGGCGGGAGGGAAGAGGAAGGAGAGGAAGGGGAGGCGGATGGGTTCCTTGCAAAATCACATACATATGATACCACCATGTGAAAACAGGAACCACCACTGATCAGAGACCAGAAACAAACAAACATGTCAAAAAGTTCAAGGGTCTTATGTTGAAAGGGCTACTCTTCTATGAATCTGCATTATTGAGATTTCTAGAAGGCTTACTTTCCTTTTAAATTAAAAACATGTTCACACCCTGGCCAGTGTTTCTCACTGGTTAGAGTGTCGGCCCATACACCCAAGGGTCAAGGGTTTGATTCCAGGTCAGGGGTATGTACCTGGATTGCAGGCTCGATCCATGGCCCCAGGGTGTGTGCAGGAGCAGGATACAATCAATCAATGTGTCTCTCTCACATCCATGTTTCTCTCTCTCTCTCTCTCTAAAAACAATGGAAAAAATATCCTCAGGTCAGGATTAACAGAAAACACACATACTCACAAAACAAGATGATAAGCTATTTTAGCTCTGTTTTTCGTAATGAAGGTGATTAGAAGATGGCCAGTTAGAGCTTCAAGCTCTCTTTCCCCCCATTACCATATGAACTCATCTCAGCACCCTGGCAGGGTGACTTTAACTGTGTGCGCACTTGCATTCCCTAAAGCATTCCTTAAAGTGCAATCCTCTATGTAAACTAATGCTAAACACGAAAAAGAAGCCAAACATGTTAAAATACAAGGTGAAAATTAATAAGAAAGAATTCTCAGAGTAACTTTTTAACATATTCAATATTGTGGATTTGTGCAAATTTATCAAACTTCTAATTTCTCTCCACAGCTATAATTGAGAAGCTCTAATGTGAGAGATGTCAATTTTGCAATTGTTCTATTCTTTGAGAAGTTCTATCAACTGAAAATATTAATTGAATGATGCTGGGTGAGGAAATCACTAATGAAAACAACCGGAAATCCATTCTAGAGCAATGCTGTAATTTGGTTGAATTACATCCCTTTCTAAGACACATTTGAAATTAACATATAGGAGAGAGGAGTAAGTTGTGTTTTGAGAGTATTTCTTTTACAAAACTATAACTACAGAAAAGGTTAGGAACATAAAGGTTCCTAAATCTGCTAATTATATCTTCACATATAGGCATTTTTAATGAAGGAGGCACAGTAATTGCTACCCTGGAGTAGTAAAGTATACAAACCTATTTATTTTTGTTTGAAATACACACAGCTGTCCCTTTGAGAGCCTTCAGGAAGTGAAGTTATATGACTCACCAGCACAGGAAGTTCCCAGCATTTATGACTTAAAGACAATTCCTCCCCCCCCCCCCACGTTGTTTACACTTAGTAGTGAATGGCTAAATTTGAAAATGCTGTCTTATTACTGAAAAATTACACTACACCTGTCATCTAAAGACTTCTTTTATATTCAACAAATTTCTGAAAACCAGAGTGTAAATATGGGTGTAAAAACACTCCATTAGCCAAGTACCTTGTAAGTAGCTTTAAAAAAATAAACTTTCAAAGACATTGAAGCCATGCTTGTTTGGAGCTTAGACCTACTTTCTCTTCATCAGTAGTTTACTTTTAATTGATTCAGAATTATGCCTCGGACAGTTAATAAGATACATGAGAGTATAACTATAAAAAATGAAACAGATTTTTCTCTTCCATAAATGGAAATTTGGCATTCTATTCATTATCTTGCATGGCTAGTAATAATATTTTCCCTGGATAATTTTGGGTGGTGGGCAAGGATATGAAGCAAAGGACAGATAGCGTTTGGGGAGAGGAGAATGGTGTCCATCCCTTGCTGTTCCTACAGTTCATTTACTCACTCTGAGCCTCAGTCTTCTCACCTATAGAATGGAGATTATACTGACTACCTTACATTTGTTGTGAAGACTGAATAATGTTATTTCTGGAAAGCACACAGCCTGATATCTCGGACATGAGCCCTTGACGACACTGAGTTATCGTGATCATTGCTAAGAATTCTCGTCACAATTGTGGCACATATCTGTGCCACTCCCTCAAGTCCCATTAGATTTTCCTGAATATGGTGCTTTCACTTCCAAAAGTCACACCCACGGCACCTCATCATCAGAGGGCTACCCTGAGGCTGGCAAAGCCTACTTTTCCTGCTGGACAGAGAACAAAACGTGCCAGGAGATTTATCTCCTCTAGGTACAGCCCAAGGCCATGACCTTGGGTGGGTATAAAGACACTAATTTCCAAGACCCAGGCACTCTGAGGTGTGGACCACCTGCCTCCGGAGTGTCTTCATGGGACTGAGACAAAGTCCACCGCCCTGGAACCACTGGAACCTTGCCTACTATTGTATCTGCATTTGGACTCCTCACCTTCCCAGTCCCACTGTCCGCTCCTCTTCTGTTTTTTTTCTTGAGGGCATTTCTTAGTAAACCACTTTTCTATAAATCCTCATCTGAGGTCCTGCTTCTAGGGAACCCCAATCTAAGGTAGTGATGAAGAAGGAGGTAGAGGAGGAGAAGAGGAAGGTGGGTGTGATTGTTAATTTCATGTGTCAACTTGACTGGGCCAGTGGTGCCCAGATAGTTGGTTAAACATTATTCCTGTGTGTTTGATGGTAAGGGTGTTTCTGAATGAGATTAGCATTTGAATCAGTAGCCTGAGTTAAGTTGAATGCCCTCCCCAGTGTGGGGGAGCCTCGTCTGATCTGTTGCAGGCCTGAATAGAACTAAAGGCCAAGAAAGGAGGAATTTGTTCTCTGCCTTGTGGTCAAGTTGGGATATCAGTCTTCTCCTGCCTTTGTACTTGAATTGGAATTTCTACCATCAGCTCTTCAAATTCTCAGGTCTTTGGACTGAAGAGCATGGGACTTCTTGGCCTCCATAAGTGCATGAGCCAATTCTTTATTTTATATGCATGGGTGTGCGCACACACAGACACACACACACACACACACACACACACACACACACACCTTCCCTATTAGTTCTGTTTCTCTCAAGAACCCTGACTAATACAGAGGAGGATTCAGAAGTAAAGAAGTTCATAACATTCTTCACTTCCCCTGAATTAGATTAAGAATGGGGAGTGGGGACAATAAGCTTGACTACAGAGAGTGTTTTTGTAGTAGCTGATGAAGCCAGGACCAGTCCTCCTCTCTCCTTCCTCAAGGAATGTGTGGGGGGGGGCGGGGGGCGGGGGAGGGCAAAAATTATATGAATCAGGAGATACATTCCTTCCCTGATGGGTTCCCATGTATACAATACTGTCCATTTTGCAACATTTCTCTGTATTAGTCTAGAATTTTGCTCCTATGAGCTTGCTTAAGGTCAGCTACTTAAGGGGTTACCTGTGATTCCCCAGTGGTCACTGAATATTTGATGCATAAATTAGTGGCTGAATAAACCCATAAATAAACTTCACAGAATCATCACATCAATGCCATATTTTGAGCATAATATTTTGTAACATGTTTCTTTAAGAGAGATTACAAAGCATGATGAGAAGGATGAAATGTCCTGATTTCTATAAAATATAATGACTTGGCAAAATTAAGAGATATAGATGCATTGATGAAGCAAATATGGCAAAATGGTAGAAATTATCAAACCCAGATGATGTATGGATGGATGGCCACTGCACCATTTTTCTACTTTTCTGTGTATTTGAATATTTTAATAAAAGTATAAAAATAAGGGGCTAAATGAAACACTACACAGAAGAGAAAACTGAGGCCCAGAGGAGCGAGCCAAAGGATTTCCCTAGGTCCCAGCACAAGCTGCTCCTCATTCTCTGTGGCTGCTTCTCCCCATGAAAGGAGCCAGGGTTCTCACTTACAAGTAGAGGGTTTTCCTGAAGTAAAGTCAGGTTTGCATTAGACTCTACATTCGGCAATCTCTCCTTTTGAACCCAACAGAAATGCACAGAGATTTGACCAAAATGTGAAAGAGTGTGACTGCTCCCACCTTCCACTCCTGAGTACAATGTAGGCAGTAGGAGGCCAGGTTACATCTCCCCGGCCCAGGAACAAGGCTGGGAGTAGACACAGAGCACTTCACTGGATCTGCTTAGCTAAGCTCCAAGATGGAACTTCTCAGCTACACGCTAATTCTGGCATTTTGTTTGTGCTTAGCTGTATTCTTTACGCATGGGGTGTTATTCAAAGAAAGCAGACTGCTTGGGGAAATCTGGAGGATGCTTTCCGCTATATGAGGAATTTTTGCAACCGTAAGAAAATGGGTAAAGGGAGCAGAACGGAAAGGTGAGTTTACCCAACCTCAGCCGCAATGTCTACAGCACTCTGGTTTTGTTTTAAAGAAACCTCCTTAGCAGTTGGTGAGTTCACAAACATATACGGTTTGTTTTCTCTGTCCACATCCATCCTAGTGCAAGGCTGTCACAGGGCAGATAATGACAGAAAGAAAGGTGCCAAGAGCCAAAAAGGTACAGGCAGAGAACAAACCGCTTCCCGGGCTGGGGACAGAGTGGGGGACTCCCCGTGGAGCACAAGCTTAGAGCCCAGGGGATGCCTACTGGGGAGAGGAGACTGTTAGATCCTTAGAAATGCTCAATCTTGTTATTCCCAACTTTTTATGTAAACTCGCTGTCTCGGGACTGCTCTGGCGAGGCTGGCTCTAGGCCTGCTTGCTTACCAGGTCAAAGAACCAACACCCAACGCTCCTCCAATTTCCTAAGCATTTCCCAGGAGATGCATGGGATCAAAAGTCCCTGGCATGTCAGCTCTGCAGGACAGATGTCAGGGGAGCCAGGGAACTCTCCCTGCAGCTAGCTTCTGGTCATCCAGCCGTGAGCAAAAGACAGCCATCGTCCCTATGGAGCTTAGAGCTCAGTGATCAGAGAGGCATTAAACACCATATTAAAAAGGAGTTTTAGCCAAAACCGGTTTGGCTCAGTGGATAGAGCGTCGGCCTGCGGACTGAAGGGTCCCGGGTTCGATTCCGGTCAAGGGCATGTACCTGGGTTGCGGGCACATCCCCAGTGGGAGGTGTGCAGGAGGCGGCTGATCGATGTTTCTCTCCCATCGATGTTTCTAATTCTCTATCTCTCTCCCTTCCTCTCTGTAAAAAATCAATAAAATATATTTTTTTAAAAAAAAAAAGGAGTTTTAATCCTGACCGGTTTGGCTCAGTGGATAGACGGTCGGCCTGTAGACTGACGGGTCCCAGGTTCGATTCCGGTCAAGAGCATGTACCTTGGTTGCGGGAACATCCCCTGTGGGGGGTGTGCAGGAGGCAGCTGATCAATGTTTCTCTCTCACAATGTTTCTAACTCTCTATCTTCCTTTCCTCTCTGTAAAAAAATCAAAAAATATATATATTTTTTAAAAGAAGTTTTAAATATTTCAAATTCACAGGGGTTTGTAAAAGAGAAAGGGGACCTCAGTCATGTAAACAGGGAGATCTGTCTATTCATCTATTTGGTCGCTAGCAGACACACACACACACACACACACACACAATTTTACTATAAATACCCTGAGAACCTTGCTACCAGCCATAACATCTTTGGTTGCAAAGAACGGCTCTCTTAATTAATGGTGCTTTAGAGTAAGACTAGATGTCAGGGGTAAGGAAGGCAAGACTCTCAGACAACCAGCCAGGTCTCATGGGAACTCAGGAGCCAGGGAAGCTGAGCCTACAGAGCCCCTAAAAACGATGGGAACTAGAAATATCTCAGTTTTCCAGGGTGGCTCTTTCTACTCTTAACTCTTTGCACACCCGCAGAAGGGCTGCATGAACATCAATTATAATACCAAACATGTACTATGTATTAGACATTGTTACAAATGCTTTACATTAATTTGTACATAAGAGGAGGACACTAAAGCATAGAAATTTAAGTAACCTCCCAAGGTCACAGAGCCAAGATTTGAACATGGAGTCTCACTCCAGAACCCTCACTTTTAGACATTTACGTTCTTATTATAGTTATTTAACTTTACTCTGTCTCTTGCCATTACCACCTAAGTGTCTCATGCTCCACTCTGCATACTACACACACTCTTGCTTGTCTTCGCAATCCGGCCACAGACTTTGCTCTGTGTCTTTATGCTCCTGTTCCAACTAACAACTTACTTGAAATCACTGTATCTCAAGTCAAAATTTCAGAAAGAAAAAATCTAATTGTCTCTATCAACAGTTCTTAAAGTAAATCACCTCCTCTTTCTGTAATTTGGCTGCCAGCAGGTGAGATGCCAGTATTAGTTACCCAGTTCTATGTAACAAGTTACACCAAAATGTAGTGACGTAAGTAGCTATTTATTATGCTTATGAAGTTTGTGGGTTAGGAATTAGAACAAGGCAGGCTAGGGACCATTTGCCTCTGCCTCACCATGTCTGGGCCTCTTTAAGACTAAAGTCTGGGGGTTATAACACCTGAAGACTCACTCACAGGTCTGGATTGATGCTGAAAGGACTCAAACAGTCGGGGGCAGGAAGAACTGGGTCTCCTTCGACATCTCTATGTCTACATATCATCCCAAATGACCTCTGTATGATGGTGGCGGCAGGGCAGCTAGACTTCATATAATCTCAGAGCTTCTAAAGTCTGTATCCCACGAGAAAGAACGAGGTGGGTATGGTTTGATTTTGTAATAACTTCTTTTTCAGTCTCAGGCTCACCCAGATTCAGGGGAAAGCACCCTGCACCAAAAGTAGGAAAGGGGCAGCAACACTGACAGAGTGAGATAGGAAGCTGCTCATGGAAACACTCATCTAGCTGGCCGTTTCTTCTATGGGTCTTCCTGGCCTCAGAGTTACAATCTGCATCTCCTTTAGAAACTTGGCCATGATCAGCTGGCCCAAATGCTACAACTATTTCCCCCAGAAAATTAAATTGTCTGCTCTAACAACTGTACTACGGTCCAAAGTTAGCTTTCAGTCCTCTTCCAAGGTGGAGCCCTCAGACCATGAAGCAAAGGGTCTACTTATTTTCAATGTGATATGGGTTTATTTTGAGGGAGAAATTGCTACCTTATTGCACATGGAGAGTATGGATGATTCTGGGTGCTACTCTCCACCCCAACCCCTGGACTATGTAGTATCTTTCCCAACCTTCTGGACAAGAATCAGAAAAGATAGCTCCTTCAGTTTGGGACTGAGCAAAGAAGATGCTGTCTTGAGAGGAATGGGACTCTATTCACCCCTCTTTTAAAATAATTAATCTGCATGTGTCTTACAAATATGATTGCAATATTTCTTCTATTGTTATAGTTCAATTTTAAATTATCTCATAATAAATTGTGGTTACGTTCTCTAATTTTCAGTATGGCAAGTACTTTGTATGATAATTCTTTTAGAGAATAAGCAGTTATCAAGAGAGTACCATTCCCTGAACACTAGGATCACACTGATTTTGAGGAGTTCTAAAATAACAATCAACTTTTCCCTCGTGGAGGTATTGTTTGCTCTTAGATTTACAGGAGGCCTTAGGTGATTTGCTTCATTGTTTGTTTTAAGCAAATCATCTTCTCAAAGAGATTATATTATGATGCTGTTGTTGTTTTTCTTTTCTTTCTTTCTTCCTTCCTTTCTTTCTTTCTTTCTTTTTTTTTTTTTTTTGAGAAGATAGAACCCTCTTTGCCTTTGGATTATAAGGTGCTATATTTTCCTCCATATTAAACTTGAAAGCTAAAATCATTGACTCCATTTAGGTAAAATGTGAACAGAAGCTTCTCTTTCAGGGCATTCCTCCCACATTGTCAGTGATATCCTATGCATAGAATTGGGCAAATTGGCAGCAAGTCCCTTCTCTTCTCTCTCCAACACCTCAAGCATGCTCTTCAATGACCCCAAAAGGTAGTTGTTGTTTTTTTACAAGATCTATCAAATTGATAAACTTCTGTCCAGACTGTCAGGGAAAACTAGAGAAGACACATATTACCACTTGCAGGAATAAGAGAGGGAGCACCTCTATAAATTCCAAATTATTAATGGGATTATATGAATAATGAAAATTTTATTCCAATAAATTTTAGTAAATGAAATGGATAAACCCCACTCAGTGGGGGACCTACAGGAGGCAGTCAAGCAGTGATTCTCTCTCATTGTTGATGTTTCTATCTCTCATTCCTCTTCCTTCCTCTCTGAAATCAATAAAAATATGTATAAAATAAAAAAGGAAAAAATGGATAAATTCTTTTAATGATACAATAAAAAACACCAAAAAATAAATATTAACCTGAATAATCCTATATATATTAAATAAACTTGTAGTTTAAGAGTCTCATGCTCTACCAACTGAGCTAGCCGGGCGCCCGTACTTGTAGTTTAAAAAAAGTCTCCATATGGTTCCAGGTGGGCACTTGAATTATCAGAGGGAACACTTTGTAAAGTATGTGATTATCTAACTGCTGTGTTGTACACATGAAAAAAAAATCTCCCCTACAAAAAAACAAACAAAAAAAACCTGCAGGCTTAGATGGCTTCATTAATGAATTCTACCAAAAATGTAAAAGATTATACCAACTCTATAAAAATATTTTTCAGAAAATTAAAATTAATTCTATGACGTTAAGTTACTCTGACATCAAAACTGGAAAAGACATTACTAGAGAACTACAGGTCAATGTCTTTCATAAATATAGACACAATAATCTGCAACAATAATCAATCTAATCCAACAATACATAAAAGGGATAATACATATCATGACAAAGTGAAGCATTACATCTCAAAAATGCAAAACTAATTCAAACCAAAAATAAATCAATGAAATTCACCGTATCTATAGACTAAAAAAGAAAATAGATGCAGAAAAAGTCTGTGACAAAATTTGTCATCTGTTCATGACAAAAACTTTCTGCAAATTAATAATAGAAGGAAACTTCATCAATCTGATAAAGAATATCTAGAAAGATTATATAACCAACATTATACATAACTAGAGGCCCGGTGCATATGACATGATTGTTACATAGATAATCTCAAAGAAACTATGACAAAACTATTAAAATGATTAAGTAGATTTGGCAAAGTTGCAGGATCTAGAGCAAATGTTCAAAATCAATCATAAGTTTATATATGAACAGTAGAAAATTGAAATAAAATACAATTTATAATAATTCCAAAAATATGAAGTACTTTAATAAAAATCTTATAAAAGGTGTGCAAGATCTATCCATTGAAAACTATAAAACACTAATGAAAGAAATAAAAGGAGACATAAATACATGGAGAGATATATCATTTTAACATACTAAAAAGCTCAATATTGTTAAGATGCCCATTCTTTCAAAATTCATCAATAAAGATTCACAAACATATGTAAAATAGACAACATAGTATTAAATAACCAATGGGTCAAAGAATAAATCACAAGGAAAATTAGAGAATACTTTGAGATGAATATAAATGAAGATATAATATATAAAAACTTATGGTATAAAAATAAGTGTTTAGAGGGAAATTTATACTGTAAACACCTACATCAAAAAAGAAGGAAGATTTCCTGTCAAAAATGTGATCTTCCATGTTAAAACACTGGGGAAAAAAAATAACGTCAAGTTCAGAAAAGCAGAAGAAAGGAAATTATACAGATTATAGTGGTAATTAATAAAATGGAGAATATAAAAACTAGATATGTTCATTATGATGGCACTATTTTATATCTTTTTTAAAAAATGTATTTTATTGATTTTTTACAGAAAGGAAGGGAATGGGATAGAGAGTTAGAAACATCCATGAGAGAGAAACATCGATCAGCTGCCTCCTGCACATTCCCTAATGGGAATGTGCCCACGACCAGAATGCCCTTGACTGGAATCGAACCTGGGACCCTTCAGTCCGTAGTCCGATGCTCTATCCACTGAGCCAAACTGGTTAGGGCTATTTTATATCTTGATTTTGGTAGTGGTTAAACAACTGTATAAGTTTGTCAAAACTGCTAGGATTTTACACTAAAAATTGTGAATTTAATTACATGAAAATTCTACCTTAAAAATGAAAAAAAAAAAGAAAATCAAGCAATTAGACATTTATAAATTTTTTTCAAAAATATATTTTCAATGTTTTTATAATTCAATGATCTCTGATTTTATCAAATAAAAACATTCATGACATAACTCAGACTTGTATTCTAAGTTTTGACTTTAAATATTTTATTAGGTCACCCTGATCTAATACCATAAAATGAGTTGGTGAGTTTTTATGATGTTAGACCACAAAGATAGAATGGTAGAGGGGCTCAAAGAGAATGGAGAAATGGTAATTTTCCACACAGTGGAACATGAGTGTGCTGTTGACCAAAATGCTCACTTTTACCTAACTTCCTTTGGTGTCTGTGGGTTTAAAGAGCTACTGCTTTGTTCCTCTTCACCCCTTAATACTTTAAACATACTTATGATGTTGAAATCAACAAACAAAGGATAACTGAACATATACACATAATGCATATGTGCTTCCTTCAACATAATTGTAGTTCAACTACTGAATTTGATACTTTCAAAGGATACTATTCCAATGGGTAGAAATGTCAAGAAGTAGAAATATAGAATATATGAAGATGTGTTCCTAGGTCTGGTATTTTAAAAATAAAAATATTTTCATTTCCAATGTTATAGGCCAGGGGTCCTCAAACTACGGCCCGCAGGCCACATGCAAATATAAATATTGTATTTGTTCCCGTTTTGTTTTTTTACTTCAAAATAAGATATGTGCAGTGTGCATAGGAATTTGTTCATAGTTTTTTTTTAAACTATAGTCTGGCCCTCCAATGGTCTGAGGGACAGTGAACTGGCCTCCTGTCTAAACAGTTTGAGGACCCCTGTTATAGGCTTTTTACTTTATCTTTTTAGGTAAAAAATAATATAAGTTTAATGAGAAAAAATAACTTTGTAATCTCACTAAACTATAATTTACATATATGACTATCTATTTACTATTTTGATCTGAACAAATCATTCAACAACAGAATTTCAAAAATGGAAGAGATTTCCCCTAAATAATCCTTGCCCTTTATATATGAGGAATCTGAGAATCAGAGAAAATAATATAGTTGGCAAAGACTATGCAAATAGTTAATGATAGAATTGGCACTAAAATTCAAGTCACTAGATTTTGTAAGAGATTTAAATTATAGTTTAAAAACTAATACTAGTTACCTTTAACACAGAGAAGAAATGTCTTTATTATCAAACTTGTAAGTTATTTAAGCAGATACCTTAAGGCCATCTTTATAGAAACAATAAGATAAATTCAGTGCAGTAATCCTATCTAATAAAAGAGAAACATGGTAATTAGTGTACGACCGCTACCCTTCCCATTGGCTAATCAGGGTGATATGCAAATTAACTGCCAGCCAAGATGGCGGCCGGCAGCCAGGCAGCTGGAAGCGAACATGAGGCTTGCTTGCTTCAGTAAGGGAGGAAACCAACGTTCCCCGCCTGCCTTGCGGGCCTATGAGCCTGCAGTTTGAAACATTGTTACAAATATAGAAGCTAAACAAAACCCCAGAAACCAGCTTTCAGCCAGCTGGGATCTCAGAGCTAGAGTTGATACAGAGTTTTGATTATAGAACCTAAACAAACCAGATACCTGCTTTCAGCAGCTGAGGCCTCAGAGCTGGAGCCAGGCTAAAGCTGGCCCAGAATAAAAAAGAAAAAAAGGAGCAGTTGGGAGCTTCAGTCCCAGCCTGAAAACAGCCCTCATCTCCTCTCCCAGACTGGTCAGGTACCCCAGTGGGGACCCCCACCCTGAAGGGTGTGTGACCAGCTGCAAAGAGCCATCATCCCCTCATCCAGGCTGGCCAGGCACACCAGTGGGGACCCCCACCCTGATCCAGGACAACCTTCAGGGCAAACCAGCCAGCACCCACCCATGCACCAGGCCTCTATTCTATATAGTAAAAGGGTAATATGCCTCCCAGCACCGGGATCAGCGGAGCCACGAGGTCTCCCTGCACCGGGATCAGCATGACAGGGGGCAGTGCCCAAACCCCCTGATGGCCCTGAGGCTCTGTGTGTGACAGGGGGCGGGGCCACAACCTCCCTATCGGCCTTGCTCTGTTCCTGACAGGGGAAGGCGCCCCAGCCCCTGATCGGCCCTGCTCTGTGCCTGATAGGGGGGAGCTCCCCAACCCCCTGATTGCCCTGCAGCTCTGTGTGTGACAGGGTGCGGCGCCCCAACCCACCCCCCCACCCCACGGGCCCTGCTCTGTGTGTGATGGGGTAGAGCCATAACCTCACCATCAGCCCTGCCCTGAGTGTGAGAGTGGTGGCGCCCCAACTCCCCTCTCGGCCCTACTCTGTGAGTGACAGGGGGGAGCTCCTCAACCCCCTGATGGGCCCTGCTCTGTGAGTGACAGGGGGGAGCTCCCCAACCCCCTGATGGGCCCTGCTCTGTGTGTGACAGGGGGGAGCTCCCCAACCCCCTGATCAGCCCTGCTCTGTGCGTGACAGGGGGCAGCGCCCTAACCCCCTTATTGGCCCTGCTCTGTGTGTGACAGGGGGTAGCGCCGCAACCTCCCCATCAACCCTGCCTTGAGTGTGACAGGGGACGGTGCCTCAACCCCCCAATCGGCCCTACCCTGAGCGTGACTGAGGGTGGCATCGCAACCTCCCAATCCGCCCTGCTCTGTGCATGACAGGGGGCGGCGCCCCAACTCCCCAATCGGCCCTGCTCTGAGCCCGACCAGGGGCTGCACCTAGGGATTGGGCCTGCCCTCTGCCACCCAGGAGCAGGCCTAAGCCAGCAGGTCGTTATCTCCTGAGGGGTCCCAGACTGTGAGAGGGCACAGGCCAGGCTGAGGGACCCCTGCCTCCAACCCGAGTGCACAAATTTTTGTGCACTGGGCCTCTAGTCCTATATAATAAAAGAGAAACATGTAAATTGACCATTCCTCTACTACACTCACCAGCCAATCAGGAGTGAGTATGCAAATTAACCCGTCAAAGATGGCGGGTTAATTTGCACACAGGCGCCGGGCGGAGAGCGAAGCAGGAGAGCTAGTGGATATTGGAGCGGCTTGGGGAACTTGGCTCCCCAAGCCACCAGACGGAGAGCAGAGAGGGAGAGCTGGTGGCTTGGAGGACTTGGCAGAGTGGAAGGCCATGGGATGGAGACAGAGCAGGAAGGGAAAACCAATAGCATAGGGAGCACCAGGAATTCTGGGAATAGTAGTTCTGGTGGCAGCCCTAGGACCTGACGTGGAAGCCCAGAGTGTGGGGAGCACTAGGAATGCTGGGAATTATAGTTCTGGTGGCAGACAGATCTCCTAGTCCAGTGGTAGGCAAACCTCGGCTCATGAGCCACATGCGGCTCTTTGGCCCCTTGAGTATGGCTCTTCCACAAAATACCACGTGCGGGCATGCATATACAGTGCGATTGAAATTTCGTGGCCTATGCGCAGAAGTTGGTTTTCTGCCTGGGCGAGTCTATTTTAAAGAAGTGGCGTTAGAAGAAGTGGGGGGTGTCGGTCGGTTGGGTAATGGGAGATGAGGCACAGGTGGGCTGCGGGATACACAGCACAGAGGAGGTACATTGTTTTGAGGTACGTTCGCTAAAGTTGACCCCTTCCAACTCTCCCATCCACACTCGTCTATCTGAAACATGTATACAAGACGAGTGTGGATGGGAGAGTTGGAAGGGGTCGACCTCAGCAAACATACCTCAATCAGATTGAGGACGTTTTTAGCAAAGGCCAGCTTAGGAGTACCCTAATTAAGTTAATAACAATGTACCGACCTATATAGTTTAAGTTTAAAAAATTTGGCTCTCAAAAGAAACTTCAATCGTTGTATTGTTGATATTTGGCTCTGTTGACTAATGAGTTTGCTGAGCACTGTCCTAGACCAGTGGTTCTCAACCTGTCCTACTCTAGAGCAGTGGTTCTCAACCTTCCTAATGCCACAACACTTTAATACAGTTCCTCATGTTGTGGTGACCCCCAATTTCATTGTTACAAATTGAACATAATTAAAGCATAGTGATTAATCACAAAAACAATACAGAATTATATATGTGTTTTCCGATGGTCTTAAGCAACCCCTGTGAAAGGGTTGTTCGACCCCCAAAGGGGGTCGCGACCCACAGGTTGAGAACCACTGCACTAGAGCAAAGTGAGCCTGGAGCAAGTTACTGTTGAGGTGGGGGATGGAGGGAAAGCAAAGGTGAGAAACATAAGTAAAATCAGAGTGTCTAGGAAAAATTAAAGGGAAGATATACTAAAACTTCCAGGAAATCTCCACCAATGTAACAAAGAAAAAAAAATGCCTCTATTATTCTGTGAGCAACAAACAAAACCGAGTTGGGGTCTCACACAATTCACTCATATGATTGCAAAGACAGACAGAAACTCCCGGACTGGAGAGGGCTCCCCTGAGGGCTCCCAGATTGGAGAGGGTGCAGGCCGGGCTGAGGGACCCCCACACACCCAGTGCACAAATGTCATGCACCGGGCCTCTAGTATGTAAATAAAGGGTAAAAAAATGTGATTGTGGAAACACAAGATATAGTTTATATATCCAAATTAACGGACATTTTCCTAAACAAACTTTTACTTTTCCATTTTCAAATTTACTACAGTGGTTTAAAAAGCATAGAATTCACTATAGAATACTGGGTCCAATTTTAAATTTTACATAATCATTAGTGTAAACACCTTTAAGTCAAGCATCCTTGGAGAATTGATAAGAAAACAAAGTAACCCAGTTAATTTCTAAGTGATTCATGTAATTAAAGTTTTACAGAATTGAACATGAATTGTTCGTTTCTGTATCCTGGAGTACACATGGTGGGAAACTTTTAGTCATAAAGCATCTCTGTCTCCAGGATGTAAATGCCTTTGACATTGCAGGATGATTGTGTCACTGAGGGAATGGGCACCATCTGTCCCTGCTTAGTTGTGTTGAGAATGTTGACCTGACAGCACAGGGTGAAACTGGAGATGCCCTAAGGAGTATCTCCATTCCTTTTTAACCTAGTAATATGTTATCTGAAGTGTTGCAAAGCCATATGAGTTTAGGTCTGTGAAATGAAGACAGTAGAATTATTGTCAGTCTGCAAAAGATTAATTATGGGAGTTAGGAAGGGGAAGAATTACACAGAAGCTATCTGGGTTCAAAACGAATAACCTTTTCCAGCTGTCATACAGAAGTAAAGGGGGAAGCAGATTATTTTGCTGAGAATCTAAATGCGACTGCTGAGTTAGAGACCTGGGTGAGAGAATACAGATGACGGTAAAAAGAGGCTACACTGAGATGAGGGTGTTATATAATTAGATTACAACAATATTCCATTTAGTTCCCAATAAACTTGGAAGGATAGCTTTGTGATCATAATTCACCCTTTAAGAAAATAAATTTATTGGGGTGACATTGCTTAATAGGATCATATAGGTTTCAATTGTACATTTTTATGATACATGGTCTGTATATTGCATTGTGTACCCATCATCTAATGTTAAATCATCTTCCTTTCATTTTGGTCTATTATAGTAAAAGAACAGAAGAGAAGCAGACCTAAATGTCAGCCAATTGCAAGGGTTTTATTTCCTTTGACCCACATGTCTGATTTTATAAGTAGTCTATTATCTCCACTTACACTACATATGTGTACCTAATTAACTCATCATATTACTCATCCTGGAACATTCTCTTCCTCTCTCCTTCTGTGCTCTCACTTTCTATTAATGGGACTAGCATCACCTCAGCTCCAAAGCTTGGAATCATTTTAGCCCTCCCACCCATGATTTGCTTAGTAATTGGGTCTACTTCCAAATATATCTCTAATTTGTTCTCTTTGTTTCAATATTGCAATCACAATTCAACCCTTCCTTTCTTACCATGTGTTTATTCTCTAAATATTCAAGCTGGATTCCCTTTCTCCAATCTTCTCTCCATAGTCTGATTTATTATTCATTTTCCTAGAGACAAACTCTAGTCACATTTTTATCATGTAAATCTTTGGTTATGCCAGACGATCTGTTAGATAAAGCCCAAATCCAAGTAGGCAATCATGGTTTCTTGTTCTATGCCTCTATATTCCCTTTTTTTCCTCTTTCATGTTCCCTGCTCTGAGTTTATTTGCCTCTGTAACTTATTTGTGATGTTTCCTCTGCCTGGAATGCCCACTCACTTTCTATTTTGCCTTTAAGACCTAGATAGAATTTTGCATCCTACACAGAACTTCCTTGGGTTATACAATTATGAACAATTTTTGCCACTTGAATGTTCACAGAATGGTCTGACAGATGCCACCTAGGAATATTATGAGGACTCGATATTGAAATCACAGTACTGTTGGTCAATACAGATATCTTTGCAGTTCAGACCATCATGTTAAAAAGAAAAAAGATAATATGGCCAGTACAACTCCCTACCCTAAAATAATTCCAAAAGAAGATTTTGAAAAATAAAAATTAGTGAGCCATCTCCCTATATTTGGAAGTTTGGTTGAATTCATAATAATATTTTCTTAAAAGCTCATTGAACATTTAAGCATGAAAAACAAGAAAAAGAGGAACATTTTTTTAAAGGAAAAATATTTGAATAACCCACTGGGATTTCTTTAAAAGGATAGATAACCATAAAGTGATGTGGGACTCTGCGGTATGATTGTTAGACTTCTGTGGCAAAGAAATGTCTGTTTCCTATCATTCCATGTCTCATATTCTGTAACAATTCACGATTTTCACAATTCTCTAAGTAATCCATGCCCTTTCATATCTCCATGCCTGTTCATCCTTTTCTTGGTTCTTTAAGCTAGATTAAATGTTACCTTATTTTTGAAACCTTCCCCCAAAGCAACAAAATAAATTCATATTCCTCTTCAACCTCCTGGCATTTTGGCCCTATTTCAATCATGATAGCACTCACAATGGTGCCCTAATTACTTTTTACACATACTCCTACTTATGGGTAAATCCCTGTACTATGGGGATTTAGCTATTATTCACTCTTCATACCACAGAATCTATCAAAGTATAATATTGAATAAAAGAATAAAATTAATGAACATATAATAGGAACTACTAAACCCAAGTTGCAAAAAAAAATGAGATTCAGAACTTAAATTACTTGCTCTTATCCAGCTAACCAATCGGTAAGAAAGCTAATATTCAAATTTGGTTTTCTTACCCCAAAGCTAACACTTATTTCCCAAATTCACTCACATGACTTTCTTTCCTAAACCCTTGAGTATTTAAACAGGTAACACTCTTGGAGCTTCACTAGCTAGGTTTTTTTTAAAAGGAAGAGGCATACTTCTTTGCACAGAGGCAGAACTGGAATGAGCCTTAAATACAAATAACTACATAAAATGATTTATGTATGTGCAGGGCACATTCATAAAAGATTAAGGTAAAACAAAATATATTAAAACAATTCTTGCCCTAGCCAGTTTGGCTCAGTGGATAGAGTGTTGACCTGAAGACTGAAGGGTCCGGGTTTGATTCTGGTCAAGGGCACGTGCCCAGGTTGCTGCTTGATCCCCAGTGGGGGGCATGCAGGAAGCAGCTGGCAATGATTCTCTCTCATCATTGATGTTTCTCTCTCTCTCTCTCTCTCTCTCTCTCTCCTCCCTTTCTCTCTGAAATCAATAAAAATAAATAAAAGTATTTTTTTAAAAAAAAAAACACAATTCTTAATTTGAGAAAGCCATGCTCTTCTTCATCAACCCTTCATTGACTATCAAAGATAAATAATTGGACTCCAGGTCTGAAACAATATATGATTCAAACAGATTTCGGCCTGATAAACGAATGTGATGTGCCCGACATGCCCCTCAGTGTTTGTGGTACTGAGAGGGGATGAATTGATTAATGTGGCCTGCTAACTATACAGTATATTATTTTAGTCAGACAAAAGAACTATGTGATTAGAAAACAAATCAATTATTTCAGGTTACTTGAGATTGTTTTAAGTGCTTTTAAACAGGGAAATTGCAGTCAAATCTCATGTCCATATTGTAAATGGATTAACCATGTATCCACTTCACAATTGATTCCAGTTGTGTCTACAGACTTGGCCATTGAGCAATTCCAAGAAATATTTCTCCCCATCAACACTACCTTCTCAATGGCAGGACTATTGGCAGAGATAAGAAAAATGGGTTATTCTGTTTATGCCAGAACTGAGGTAAAACATTCTAGGTTTGACAAAGCTAGAAGCAGAGGATATTTCTAAAGGAAACACTGCCCCATTTGTAAAGACATGACCTCATTTGTCATTGGGTTTCTTTTTCTAGCAAAACATATGACATTGGCTACTTTGGGGAATGTGAGTCCATTCTCTGTGGATCATTGGTCTGATGCATTGTAGCCACATGTGCATGGCTGTCTTACGTTCTCCTTAAGCATTGTTGTTCTGTACTGATTTTTTAAATATATTTTTATTGATTTCAGAGAGAGGAAGGGAGAGGGGGAGATAGAAACATCAATAATGAGAGAGAACCATCGATTGGCTGCCTCCTGCACCTCTCCTGCTGGGGATCAAGCCCGCAACCCAGCCATGTGCCTGACCAGGAATGGGACCCTAACCTCCTGGTTCATGGGTCGATGCTCAAACACTGAACCGCATCAGCGGGGCTGTCGTAATTTAAAAAAACAACATTATGCAATTTGCTGTCAATTTATGCAGAACTGTTGAAGTGTGATGTTATTTTGGTCAAAACTAGATTGCATAAATTCAAAAACCCTAACCTGAGATTATTCAATTTCACAAATTAAGAAGCCAGGTTAAACTGACTCCATGTATTTGACCATTAATCTCTCCTGCCTCCCATGTGGACACCAGACAACTCTCTTCCCCGACTGTTGTCCAAACAGGGCCTTACAAGAGCCTCACTTACCCACCTCCTCCTGCCACCAGTACATCTGCTATCGGTGGGTACTCAACAAATGTTAATTTTTTTTCCCAACCAAACAGGTCTTAGCCCCACAGTGCTACAAAGGGGGAATTGGAGCAAATACCACAGAGAACATTGATTCCATTGGAGGCCGAGTGTACCATGGCTCTCCTACTTGTATCTCCCTTTCTCTTTCTATTCTGTTATTTCTAAGCAAGCACAGTCCCTGATAGAATAAATAACCTTCCAAGAAACCCACAGACACTCAAAGGCAAAACATCTAAAAATATGACTCTTTTTCAGTCTTCTCACAAGGAGATTATAAATCATTTTCAGGATAGAAAGTAAAGTTCAGTTGTAATTTAATAATTACACAATTATGTTTTAGAAACCATTTTTGTATTATGCAAAACTTTCATCTGTTCTTTTTAAAATGGCAGAAATATCCTCTTTGTTTTCTTTTCTTTTTTTTTTTTGCAGATGCTCGGCTTTGTACTAACCAGATAAGAAGCACATGGTGTTGTCAACAAGGTAAATAAACGGAGGAGGAAGAATGGACTGAGGGTTAGTCTGGCAGCTGGATTCTCACGTATCTTATTTTAGATGACCCTTAAATTCTCTTCTTTCAATAGCACTTGCAATTCTTTTGGATTAGTGTCAGAGGAGAAATACAACCTTTTAATCTATATTTATGTTCCAAAAGTCTCTTGGGAGGGAGCCCTCAAAACTTTAAAATACTATTTAAGGTAAGCTGGCTATTTGTGCCTCTTTTTGCTCAGATCTGCTTCAGCCCTGCCCATCCTCTGCTCTGCGTTGCAGGAAACCATATTTCCTAGGCTCCTTGGCCCTCTGGCATGTAGATGGGCTCGGCCAGTGGTCGGCAAGCTCGTTAGTCAGCACAGCCAAATACCAACAGTACGACGACTGAAATTTCTTTTGAGAGCCAAATTTTTTAAACTTAAACTATATAGGTCGGTACATTGTTATTAACTTAATTAGGGTACTCCTAAGCTGGCCTTTGCTAAAAACATCCTCAATCTGATTGAGGTACATTCGCTGAGGTCGACCCCTTCCAACTCTCCCATCCACACTCGTCTTGTATACTTGTTTCAGATAGACGAGTGTGGATGGGAGAGTTGGAAGGGGTCGACCTCAGCGAAGGTACCTCAAAACAATGTACCTCCCCCACGCTGTGTATCCCACCGCCCGCCTGCGCCACGTCTCCTGTCGCCCGCCCGACAGACACCCCCCACTTATTCTAACGCCACTTCTTTAAAATAGACTCGCCCAGGCCGAAAACCAACTTCTGTGCATAGGCCTCGAAGTTTCAATCACACTGTACATGCGCACCCGCACGTGGTATTTTGTGGAAGAGCCACACTCAAGGGGCCAAAGAGCCGCAGGTGGCTCATGAGCACGGTTTGCCGACCACAGGGCTAGGCCAATGGGAGGAAGTGATGGAAGACTGGAGGGCAGACTAAGGAGTGGGGTGAGGGTATTTCTCTCCTCCTCACTGTCTCCAGTGACATTGCTGGCATCGACTGAGTCTCCTCTCTGATTCCAGCTCCCACCAAACAGCCCCTCACTCTGGGTTCCAGCTTCCACTGCACAGTCCCAGCTTCCAGGCTCAGGTAACACCACCTCCCTGTGTCCCTCTAGCCCAAGGGCCTGGTAGTTTTTTGCTGTGGTCAGTCTCTGGGTTTGCTCACCATCTCCTGTTGGGCTCCTTGACCCTTACATCACTGATGTACACAGTGTCCAGTATGAAATTCCCTCTGAAATGCTCACATTGGCTTCTGTGTTCCCTGACTTTGACTGATGACCCTGTATAACCCTTTAATCCAAATATTGTTGGCCAGGGTTTCCCCTGCCACAGCATGAAGCAGGCATGAGCTTTCCAGTATTTCCTCCCTCTGATTCTGCATCCACATCCCAGCTTAGTGCCTACAATCAGAGTCCCAGGGTCTTCTGTGCATCACATACTGACACCCCTCTCCTTTCCCAGCTTGTGCCGTCTCAGAGGGCACCTTGGCAAATCATCAGAAATTTAACCCATTATCTTAGTATCTGAGATCTTTATGTAGAATCCTTCCCAGGATTATTTACTTAAAATCACCATTTCCCCCAAAGCAAGAACCCTCCCGCATAGCCTCTATTTTTCAGTAGCATTTTTGCTATCTTAGTTTCCCTTGCTCAAAATGTCATGGTAGAATTTAAATCCATCCTCATTGTTATTCTATAAACAAGTCGTTGTCACTAGCAGTTAATCTTCATAATGGTTCCTGCATTTTTCCTTTTTCATCTCTGCCCACATCACGTGGATGATTTTGTGAGGCTCACCTGGACTTGATTACTTGCCCCTAAGTTTATCCAGCTCTCATCAACCCCGTGTAAAGTTCAATCAGTGTTAACACCATTTTCATAGTTCTTGATCATTAGCTTCAATTGTTCTTCTTATATAAGACAGTTCAACTTTAGCTTAACATTCAAGACTCCCAGGATCAGCCAAAACATACATTCTCAATAGTAGTTCTTTCCCTTTCCAATATGTCAAACCTCTTATCTGTTCATTCTGAATCTTTCAAGTTCAACTGTTTATGATTTGCTTTTCTGGACTATGATCCCCCTGGCATGCATAATAGCAATATACTTGATTTTTAAATCCTCACCACCACCCCCTCCCTTCCCTGAGTATTTACAAATTCAAAAAGTTGTTGTAGTGTCCTGTAGCTCTCTGAAGATTTAGAATCTAGTTTTGGCCTGTCTTGAATCCTTTGGGTTCCTGAGGGAATGAATTAGGTCTAATGAAGAAGGAGGCATGCATGGAGGGGATTGGCTTTGAATTAGAGATTCTTTAGACCAGGAGATAGATATCCCTTAAAAAAATTAGATCCCTTGGGGAAAACCACTCTGGTTTATACCAGTCCCACAACCTACTTCAGAAACAAGCAGACCCTGCAGCTGAAATGAGGCTGGGTTGGAATCTTGGTTGTGTCTGCTCAGACTGCCTTGTAATCAGGCAATGTCTCTGATACGTAGAACCATGACAATATTGGGCTTTGGTGCTACTGATATGTATAAGAACTTCCCAAAGGACAAGCAAGCCAGCTGTTGCTATTTAAGAGACCACTATAAAATGATCAAAAAAGAAAATATGTGCTTGAACAGTTTAATATTATCCATAAACACTCTGCTAATTCATCATTGCTAATGAGAGCTTCCAAAATAGTTCCTAAATCTTTGGCTGAACATCTGTGCTAAATGTGGGTGGTTATGTTAGTAGCAAATAAACTCAGTTTTTGCTAATTTACTGCCACAAGTTAAAATTTATAACACAATTCTTTTATTAAAAATGACTTAAGGTGCTGAAAGCATAGAACATAACTTTATATGAAGAAATCATATCATGTTTTCAATTATAGTCTTTTTTATAAAATTCAATGTTCTAAGAATTAGTGTAAACTATTTTAGATGAAAAAATGATAGAAATCCTATAGATCCTGAAAAGATGAGTTAAAACCTTAACCATTTGCCTGTAACTGATAGCACCCAAAGATGACACAGCTAATTCTGGTTTTCTTCGGGAAGAAGTCATTCCATGGCATTCATCATTTTTTTCTAGCTCAGGCTGCCTGCTCCCTTTATGTCCCAAAACATCTAGAGCACTGAAAGGGAATAAGAATAAAGCAGCTGGATCTTTTACTTTGCTTATGAACTCAAAACTGAGTGATTGTAAACTTCTATATTTCTTACGGATGTCTTCAAAACGCACCACCCCCAAATCACTGGCTTCTTCCCTGTCTTTGTGAACTCATTTAACCTGCTGGGGAGTGCAAAGGATGAGAGGGGCAAAGTACGCAATGCGATGAACTTGACCTTCATGGTGCAGGTCAGTAGAGGTTTGGTGGATTCCCTTTCTTCTAATTTCAGAGGATATGTTTTTATTGATTTTAGAAAGTGAAAGGGAGAAAGAGAGAAAGAGAGAGAGAGAGAGAGAGAGAGAGAGAGAGAGAGAGAGAGAGAGAGAGAGAGAGAAAGATTGATGTGAGAGAGAAACATTTATTGATTGCTTCTAGTGTGTGCCCCGACTGGGGATCGAATCCACGACCTAGATATGTGTCCTGACTGGTGCATGGGATGATTCTCTACCGACTGAGCCACCTGGCGAAGGCAGGACAGTATATCTTAAAGTCTGAGCATTTACTTGATATTGAGCTATTTAAAGAGTAAGTCTGTTTAAACTTGAACTATCTGACATACAATCATTGACAAGTTTAAGTTAGTTCCACAACCTCCACCAAACCCCTCCCCCCAGGAGTGGAGGCTCATGAGAACCATTGGACTAGTTACAGAACATTAATAAGCTAATTTCCTTTCTTTTTGGATAGGACTAAGAAAATTTATGTTTCTCCTACATGAGTCATTGACTCTGGTATAGACTGGTTAGTGTCTCTGGAAGCAAGTTAGCAGTATATTTTAAAAGCTTTTTTTTTCTGGTATTTGTCCCAAGACAATAATTAAGGAGCCATGTGACCACCTACTCATAAGACCTTTCTTCACCATCATTTATAACATTGAAAACATGGAAACAAGAGGTGTCATTATGCGACAGATGTTCCCTAGCAGAGAGGTTATTGCAAGACAAGTACCTAGTCAATGTGTAGAGGAATGAAAGATAATTGGGTATATTTGCCATGGTAGGGCCATCTCTTATGTGTTTTTGATGGGTGAAGTCAGGTAGAGAATAGTATAAAGCTAGTGCCTGATCCAGTCACCTGAGGGTACCTGGGAGAGGATCTTGAGAAAAAATAAACACAGGTGAGCCAAAAACTGATTACTGAGAGCTCTAACGGTGGAGCTTACCAGTTCGGGAGAGGTGTGTCCACAACTGAGCTTAACGTCTAGGAAAGCCACCTTCTCTCCTGTACACCACGGAAGTGCTGTGGGGAGTGGAAACAGTGAGGCACATGAATCGTGCTGAAGATTGCCCAGGCTGTGCACCAAGGTGAGTCCTCTGGCTTACGTCAAAAGGAATGGAATTCTTGGACACACCATATAAAACACTGGGGAGCAAGGAAAGACCAGGATTCCATAACTATGGGCACGTGGCAGATTGAAAGTGTCATAATTTTAATATTAGAGGAAAACATGGCTTCTCTTTGAAACCACAGACTGTTAATTTTGAAGACAGGTGTTTATGTGTATATTTGTGTCTGTTATTTGGGTGGGGTGCAGGGGTTGGAGGGGAGGTTGTCTACTGCTGTGTATAGAAACCCATATGAAAGAATAAATACCAATGCCTTAAGCATAGTTGTTGGATGGGTAGGATTCTTATTATTTTAAATGTTCTTTTGTCTATATTTTCTGATATCAAGTATTGAGTTTTCATCAACAAAAAGAAACTTCATTTTTAGAAAACATAACCTTAACTGAAATTCCATTTAATGGTGATATTGCTGATATTTAACTTTTTCCCATATTTAATAAAAGCAGGCACTTTGTAACTCATGCCTTATCCAAAATGAATACATTTTCATATGTCCTTTGACAAGATTCACAATTGCAATGATCTTCTATTCTTCAGCTCAGATGAATATCTCCAGTCAATGAATATGGCAGGGAAAATTCACAGAATATTCTATAAAACAAATATACTGAGAGTTGAAACGTAAAATATTGTTCAGGTCATTAAAGTTTTATTATTTGGAGCTTGTATCATACTGCCAAACTGGTGACAAAATACAAAGATTAAATCAGATTCATAGACAGTACTATCAATGCTGGGCTATAAATGACCTGTAGTTTTTCAAGACATTAAGTTGTTGGCAATCAACCAAGTTCCGATACAAGCAAAGCAATGAATGTAAATTAAAGAACTTCTATTCATGATACAAGTTAATTATGAGTCCTTCTTTTCTATATTCTCGAAGAAAAATGTGAAGGGGAGTTTAACATTCATTTATCAACTATAAATACAGTGAAGTTTTCTCTGCAGCATCTACTGGAGAATGGAAACACCTTCATGCACACAATAACTTCATTCTTTTATTTCCCCATTACCATATAACTATCAGGATTTGCTGTAGCCTATGTTTTCACTGCATTGGGAGCTAATTAGTGGAATCCCTAGGGATTAGCGATACAATCAAAATAACTATATTGAAATAATCCTCAAATGGAATTACACAATGAAGACATTTTACAACCAAAGAGACTTGAAAGATCAACTAACCCACATCTGTCATTTTATAGTCATAGAAACAACTGGTGACCTAGCTAGAACAAGGGTCAGAAAGCTAATGATAAGCAGCGCCAGCACTAGAATGAAGTCCTTTTGTTTCTTGACCATGTACATCATTTTTAAAACTTCAATTTAAAGAGGTGCAAGGACACTTGCATCTTAACCTAGTTTCAATTTATTTTGGATTCAAAGGTAAGAGGAACCATTCTTCATCCCCTCATGATTTCATTATAAAATGATTTTTCCCAATAAACTTCCTAGTATATATTTTATTCATGATTCATTTAATAACTGGGGTCCTAACATGTGCCATGCATTATTTTGATTGTATGTTTAAGCAATGGGTCAGGGTTCTCCAGAAAAACAGAACCAACAGGATACATGCATATACAGAGAGAAACACCTAAAGAATCGGTTTATGCGATTGTGGAGGCTTGGCAAGTCCTAAATGTGATGGAGTAAGCCAGCCGGCTGCAGACTCGGGGAAGAGTGGCGATTCAAGTCCACAGAGAGTTGTCTGGCAGAATTCCTTCTAGCTTGGAGGGGTCAATCTTTGTTCATTTAAGGCATTCAACTGATTGGAAGAGACCCATCAACATTAGGGGGAGATTAATCTCCTTTACTCAAAACCCACAGATTTAAATATTAATCTTACCTAGAAAATAGGTTCACGGAAACATTCAGAATGTTTGACCAAATACTTGGATACCATGGTCCAATCAAGTTGACACATAAAATTAACTATTACAAGCAAGGCTATCAATTAGGTCAGCAGCTGTCTTCAAATTAAAAGCAGGTTTGGCTTTAAAACACAAGAACAAGTTTCTGATTCCTTTATCACTGATGATGCCTTATTGAATGACTACTTGGCAGGCTCATTCTCTTGAACCCACCAATACCTAAAAGGGTTATGTAGTTACTTTCATGTACACAGAAGCATCTTAAAGAGCTGGCAATTTTCTGTAATGTGTCTTGCAACGAACTCCAGGAAAATTCAGACACCCGTGGAAATTGACGTGTAAAGTGAAAACACTCAGGTACCCCCAATCCTAAGCAACAGGGGTAAATTATAATCTAGGAGGCCAATATAAAGCACCTTCCCAATGGCAGGTAAGGTGACAAAGAGACTCCTTACTCCCCAAACCAGAGCTAATCCTTGTATGGAAACTAGACATCTACAATGCCTGAGAGATGGCTGCACTAAGGCCTGTAAATTTGAGACAAAGTACCCAGTAGTATTCAAGAACTGGATAAGAAACTAGGGGAAGGGAGAAAAGGCCAGGGATGAAGCTCTCCTTAGAGTAGTCAGTCTTATTTTGTTTGACGTACAGGGAGGCAGGGCCATTATTCCAGGCCATCCGAAGCTGGGAAATAGCCACAGTTCAGATGATGGACACCTACTGGGAAGAAAATGAAAAATATTTGTGTTTCTCTGCTGCCTTCATCCACTTAAAGAAAAGAATGGAATTCTAACCTGAAATCCAAATACTACATTATACCAGGTCAATTACATAAGTTTCTTCAGAAGGAGTATCAAAATGCACAATATGATATTGCTCATCTCTGTAAACTACTTTTAGCCTATTGAAGTGAAAATTTGACTTTAAGACCCAAGTAAAAAATCATTTATCTTTAGAATATGACTTCACTAAATATAAACCACATACCAAATGATATATATCAAGATGTTTCTAGACTCTTAAAAATGCTACCTAAACACAGATCGGTGTCTGGTTTCCTACCCTGTTAAGAATAATCTTTCCCCTTGGGTTTGAAGAGCACAGCAGGTTATCCTTGAACCCCTATATACTCCCTCAAGCAACATGAAAGAGTGTCACTAAATTCTAAAGTTGATCAGAACCAAGATAGCATAAGTGTCATATGATCACTTTGAGCATTAGCAGTATAATAAAACAATAATTAGTCCTAATGACTTGTTGAAATAGCTTTCTTTTATGATCTCTATTCATTCATGAATAAAGAGACACTTTAGGTTAACTAGATATGTTTAATGCAAAAGATGACAAGATGAATAATAATCTGAGTCTGCCGAAAGCATTAAAACTTAGGAAAAAATCCTAAATTAGTGTGAAAATTTGAATTCTTAAATATCAGTTCGGAATTCTGGGAAAATAGATATTTCTAGTAAACTTTTTTTTTTTTACTTTTCAAAGCAAACTATAGTTGATAAAATATTTCAGTGTTGAAGTCTTGTCAGAAGAAAGCTTATAAATTCAGTTCTAATACATTCAATGGGCATAATGTTTTTGTCACAATTCATTTAACTGGCATAAATATGCACTTCAAATTTTCCTTCTATTTTTCTTGAAATATGATGGCACAAGTTCTCAGAAATATTCTAATTTTATATTACTTTATTCTTGAAAATTTAATCAGGACCATCTTAAGTTAATATTTCTTATTTTAAATTTGAATGAAAAAAAACAATAGACTTCTAAGAGGATTTATGCTTTGTTCACAACATCCATTAACAGAAGAAGGCCTATTTGCATAGAAGTCCTCCTTTAAAAGTTTTAGAAGTATTCTTACTGACCAAAATATCAATTATTACAATTCAGACTCAGAGGTTAAATGAGATTTTATTAAACGCTGTAAAGGATTCTTCTTGTTTAAAGAATAATGTCAGGATTTATTGTTCTATTTCTTGAAAAACTGACATTGGAATTTTTATGGGGATTGCATTAAATCTGCATATTGCTTTGGGTAATATGGCCACTCTAACTACGTTTAACTATGTTCTTTGAGAGAAAGCCTGTGTGAACCTGAAGCTTAACGCTCCTGTTTCTCCTTTCCCAGGGATTGTAGCCCAGCACTGAGGTGCTATCCAATGCTTCCTAATACTGTTTTACATATTTTGTCCACGTTTTGTGGTTATTTACAGCGTCAGGGTTTATCTAATACCAGTGACTCTTATAACAGCCAGGGACAGAAATCCAACAAATATTTTTAATGAATGAATCATCAAGTCCTGTGATTCTATCTCCGTAATTGTCCTTGAATCCATCTTTTCTTTTCCCCTATAGGCCACCCTCACCTCCAGTCTACCTCATTGGTACAGGGCTCTCTCTGACTGAGCTCCTGGTCCCTAGTTCTGCCTCCAAACACCTGCCACACTGAAGTGAGTGTGTGTGTGTGTGTGTTTTTAATGTCAATATTATATGTCAGTCCTCTATGGAAAGCCCTCCAATGATTTTGGTCCTCAGGATCCAACCCAAACCTTTTGTATCCCTCTTTAGCCTTCTCTCTCCCTGTTGCCCTCTGCCTCCCACCCCCCTCCTGAAACATATATTGTATGTTACCTTCAGTTCCTAGACATTCGCTGCTCTCTCTCACCTCCAGACTCTTGCACCTGCTGCTTTACTCTCCCTGAAATGATCCCATATTCTAACTCCAGCCATGCACTCACATGCCATGTTTTCTGGGACATCTGCAGGGATTTCCCTGGGTTGGACTAGGTGCCCCACGTGTACTCATTTGCACTCGGCACTTTCCCTAACCATGCTCTGTACTGCACAGTTTTATAATTACCAATTTATGTTTCTGTACTCCCAAGACCATAAGTTTCTTGAGGCAAACCCCATGTGTTATTCATTGTTTTATTCCTATTTACTAGATTACTGAATAAATATGTCTTGAATTTAATGCATATTAATTTTTAGCAACTTGCCTGACAAGAATATATTTCTTCTCAATTAATTATATATCCCCATTTTGTGCAATAAACAAATAAACACATAAATAAACCTAATTTCAAGAGTAAATAAAATAGTAGAAGTCAAGGGACACATAATGAGAGTACTAAACAAAATAAGAAGCCTTGGTTCGAGCTGTGCTAGGTATCTGAATATCATACAACCTCTACAGTTTGGTTTTGTGATATATGGACAAAATAATCACAATTACAAATAATTGTCCATTAAAACTAATGTTCCTATATTATAGCCTCCGTAATTATGCTGATTCCTAGCATCATAAGATCACTGCACGTTAGTTAGAAAACAGAGTTTAGAACTAGGTCATCCTCTCCACTTCATAAATGAAGAGCTAGTTTGAAGGAAATAAAGTGACTTTCTTGTATTCCCACAGTTAGCTGAATGGTAGCCCGATAGCCCAACTTTCCTGTACTCCTTCAATTGTCTTCAAATTTACTGTGTGCTGTATAAAAGAAATGTTGACCATCACCAATTTTTACTAATGTCCCACTAGACAGCAAGGGAAACAAATCACTTAGCACCCCATGTTCCTCCCTTATCTTAGTACCCAGTAAAATAACTATGAAAAAAATAACCACAGACACATTAGAGGCACTGAAGACTGGGTGTGGCAGAAAGGAGAGCCTCCCATGAGGTGTCAGGACCATGATAACATGACCACTTGCTGTCAACTTATAGTTAGTTCATAATCTAATAATTAAAATATGCATATTTAATTCTGCACCCTCTAACAAGTGGCTTTTGCTTAAGAGAGAAAGTTTATTCCTTGGTTTCTATTGGATTTTAATGAATAACACATATGGCAGTCAAAGATATGTGTTCAAATGAAACCAGGAAGAAAAATACTGACTTATTTCTATCAAGTAGTAATACTGAAAGCCACAAGATGACAGAGTATGTAACTCCTACTTTCTGAACACATTTAACAAGTGCCTTTTCAGTGGTCTTAAATCCTTTCTAGAACAAGGTGGGGCAAACAAAAATAAGGTAGAAAAGAGCTTCTGTTTAGTTTTCAAGAAATGACTGGCCAAAACCAAATACTTGAGTACACCACCTGGGAATCAGTAATATTTCGGTAACATTTTCTCTTATTGAGATTCAGAGATCCAGATGCTAAAAATCGCCCATTAGAAAATGTCTCTTACCATGGCACTAATGTTATCTTTTTGGAAAAGTTTTGACTCACAAGTCATTATACACATCAGTTTCTGGTCCTCTGTACACTCTTCCAATAGAGCTGAGAGTGTTTATAAGAATGCTCATATTTTTCTCCCAATTACCTATCAGCAGCATTAAATTATACTTTATAAACAAGAACAACTAGGCATTTGGGGTTTACACTCCTTATCTAGTGTCCCAAAAGCACGTGGCACTACCTAAGGAGCAGAAGGAGCATCTTAAATTTAGCGTACAGAATCAACCTGGTTCTGAGGTAGATACTTTCTGGCTATTACCAACATGAAGCTTTGCCCAATGGACAGGAACATTTATTGAGTGTTGTTGATGTGCAGAAACTATGCTAATCCCTTTACAAGCATTAACACATTCAAACTGTCATCCCCATTTCATACACGAGGCACACAGAGTTCAGCAGCCTGCTGGGGGGTTACAGCAAGCCAGTGGCAGAGCTGGGACTTAAAGCCAGGACGTCTGGCTCTGGAATCCTCACTTTTAATCACTACCCTCCCCACCTTCCTATTTCACCCCACTAATGTGACCTTAATGAGAAAACAAGTTTTTCCTCAATTTCCATTTGATCTTTGCCTTCTTCACCAAGAACCAATAAAACAGCTGATTTTATTTTTTTTACTTTTATTAAAATGAGTTCACTTAGGGTAACAAGAAATCTAAAACTCAAGGCCAGCAATTAAGCAAGTGGAGACCTCACAGGAAATGTTTATTTTGTCCCAAGAGAATCATTACAACACTCCCAGCTTAAGAAAGTGACACGATATTTGCTTTTGAGGGTTCAACATACACACAAGTCAGCTGCCCCTGGCCTGTATTCACCAGAGAATTCCATGTATCCGAGGCCTCGTGCTGGTGTTTTGAAATGTATGGATGGCTATTAACATTATGAGAAAGCCAAAAACCAACTTCCAGATACTTAGTCCAGACACATGGCTTTCCTCAGCTCCACAAAGCTCAAGAGCTGTTATCAGCCACCTGGTCAAAGGAAGCGGCAGGAGACGATGCAAACACAAGACAGGCTGCAGGCAGTTCCTCCACCCAAGTACACCCCAGGGCAGAGCACCTCCAGGAACAGAGACAGAAGTCAGCATTCAGTCGTGGCAGACCCATGAATGGAGATCTCTTTAAAGGCAAAGCCTTGAGTGCATCGAGCTGAAAATCAGATCCCGATTTGGCGTGACTCGTGTGGATGTCGCCATGAGAGATATCTTCCTCATGCGCAGGTCCTGTCAACTTGCTTTCAAACATGAACGGCGTGAAGCACAAAGATCACGTGACTTCTCAAGTGTGCTCACTTCTGCACAGATAAAGCTGCTTTATTTGGAAACATGGCGAAGGAAGAGGGAGAGGCATCTGCAAGCCATGAAGCTTATTAAACAAATTCGTCTCCCAAGTACTTGAGGTGCTCTCAGTCCTAATTAATGTCTCTTGCAAATGCACCCTCATAGCTAACGCTCCCTTTCCTGATCTAAGCCATATGCTCCTTCCTTCTTTTTAATGATATAAATGGAAATCGCTGGCATTTGTGGGGGTTTTGACTGAATATTTCTATTACAAAACCGTTCTTTCCAAGCTGATGCTCTGTGCTGAGATCAGTAGGTGAGAAAATCCCTCTGTGGAAAGTTTCCCACTTTCTGCCTCTCTTGATAGCCCGTGTGCAGAAGTGAGGCCTTATATGTGATTAATTGTTGCACTAAGTATTTCGCCTGTATTAGAAGCAAGCTTCTATAGAGTAGAACTTTTCACATAAAGAACAGGGAAATTGAAAAGGGGACAGCTGAGTTCAATGGACAGCCTGTACAGTTGAAGCATAATCATCTCTCATAAGGAGGTTTACGGTTTACAGTGAGGTTCAGAAAATAGGTTGCTTTCTTTCAGAAACTAAGAGATGAAATCAATTCCTTAATCCTCTCTAGCTACCGATCTTTATCTGTTTTCTTTTTAAGAAGCACGCCTCATGTAGAGAGAGATGTACAGATGAACGAGATTTCAGAGTTGGAAGAGACCCTCGGGATCACCCAGGTGGGTGGGCCAAGAGCCTCACTCTGTATCCCAAACGCCTGGTGAGCTTGGAGCCTGGTTCTTCCCCCGAGGGACTGCAATTAAGTTGACTTGAGGTGGACCTGATGGACCAGATACATTATTTTTCAAAAGCACTCCCGGTGATTCTCACGCATGCCCTAGCTTAAGAAGCTCTGATCTTGCCCGCTCATCTCCCTGGGGGCAAGTGATATTAAATTTTTTATTCAATGTCCATAGCCAGTTGTTTGTGGCAGGGGTGGGGGCCAACACCTCAGGCTTTAACCTCCTCACCTGTGCATTTTCCACTGCATTATATTATATCCTTCTCATAACCTTTGCTTTTTAAAAGTTAAAATCAGTTTGATGATAGACACATCTGTAAAAATAAAACAAAACTCAGAACTGCTCCCCTACTCTCCTCTTTTCAAGGGCCTCTTCTCTATCTTCTATTTTTCCCTCCAAAATGCCAGCCATAAGTTAGTAGTTGTCTCTATATAATTGAAAAATTAAAATATTAGTAGTTGTCCCTATATAATTGAAAAATTAAAATATTCCAGAACTGCCCCAAAAGTACTGCTTTTAACAATGCAAAACACAAAGAAATGGCTCCTACTCGATCTCATATTAAAATCATAAGGAGAGCAGCCGAATGAGCACACTGTACTCCGCAAGTTTGACCCCATCATCTCACCGTATCCTTACAGCTGCATGAGGTTAGTAAACAAAAATACCGAGCCACCAAAAATTCAAGTAAAGTGCCCCAATTTAAGTTATTTCGCATGGCTAGGAACTTGTAATCAGTTAGTCTCAAAAAATCACAATGTAACACTGTTCTTCACAAACAACTATTTTAATAGTTACAAAGCATTTCTAAAAGAATATTTTACTCATGTCTCATAGACTCTCATTTAAACATTACAAGCAGGATGAATATGACCATTTGGTTGAACAGAACACAAGGCTGGGGGAACACCCAACGTTCTCACAGTTAGTAGGTGGCCAACACTCAAGTAGAGTCTTTGTGGCGTGTGCGATGCTGCCCACAGTCCACCACACCTCTTCACATCTGAACACTGACCAGCATTTCTTAAGAACAGTCCTGGGAGGAAAATAGTATAAAACTATCAACAGCCAAAAAAACGAATGCCTTGATGTTCAGATTAAACTGTTGATTGTACTGAAATCCATGGGTACACCAGGGACAAAATCAATTGTGGCAAATCTCCCCAAAGGCTTGGTTGTGCATCCTTTTATTTTTATTCAGACAATCTGTGTTCACTGAGCTGCAGTAAAGGATGCATGGACTATTTTTATTCGGAGAAAGGTGATAACACCAGCCAAGCAGAAGGACCCATCCATGACCAGAATGCAATGGCCTTCATTATCTTCCAACTCACTGCTGAATGACTCACGGAGAGCTGGCAGATGGTGTTTTCTCTCGCCCCTTGCCTTGCACTTATCTAATTATTTTAACTTGGTTTTTGTTCGGCTACCATGATGCCTATTAGGCAGATCTATTCAGGAATATGTTTCTTCTAATATTGACCAGTGCATTTGGAAAATTTTGTCAGGTTCTAAATTCTGGATCAAGTAAGGGTAGAGATTAATGATGACAAAATTATTTTTTTTAAATATATTTTATTGATTTTTTACAGAGAGGAAGGGAGAGAGAGAGTTAGAAACATCGATGAGAGAGAAACATCGATCAGCTGCCTCCTGCACATCTCCTACTGGGGATGTGCCCGCAACCAAGGTACATGCCCTTGACCGGAATCGAACCTGGGGCCTTTCAGTCCACAGGCCGACACTCTATCCACTGAGCCAAACCGGTTTTGGTGTCAAAATTATTATTAATAATAACTAACATTTACTGGTTACATACAATATGCCAGATACTGAGCCAATGCATTCGCATGTATGCCTCATTAAGCATCCAGTGACTCACAAATAGGAAGGCTGAAGTTTGGAGAGGTTAAGAAACCCGCTCTGGTTCAAACAGCCAGTAAGTGGCAGAGGCAGAAAACCTGAACTGAGTCCCTCTGAGACAGGCCGAGCCTCTCTGAAATGGATGGCAGTGCTGCTCAATGATTAGGTATATTTTTTGAGCCTCTCCTACATAAGTTTCTCTTGAGGTACCCCCCAAAGAGCAGAGACAGGAGCAGGTCGGTCTCAATACCAGCTCACAGCGGGAAGCTGGACAGCAAAGAAATCTACTCTGCGCCTACGTGACGAACCACGCCATCTATAAGCCAGACCAGGGCAGCAGCTCGGGAGTCATATTCTTCATGAGTGTGTGCTCCCTTGATGCGTCAAGCTCCCTCCTGCTCCTTTCCCTCCACTTTGTTTTCTGTAAGCCCCTCATTTTTCATCTGTGGCTCCTTCTCTCTTGAATTTTATCTTAAGGAAGGGTTGCAAGAACACCTTCTCTGGTGACACCCACTCTTAATTTCTTATGTAACACTTACATAGTAACAGTTATAAGTTCTAATACTTGGGGTAAATAAATCAATACAATAAGATGATAATAAAGAAACCTACAAAGTAATGAGGAAGTAAAACTGCCACTATTTGCAGATGACATGATTCTATATGTAGAGAACCCTAATGACTCCACTGAAAGACCATTAGAAACAAGAAGCAATAAATAAAGTTGCAGGTTGCAAAATCACTATATAAAAATTCATTGCATTCCTCTATACTAACAATGAAATATCAGAAAAAGAAACAAAGAAGACATTCTCATTTACAGTTGCAACAAGAAAGATAAAATACTTAGGTATAACTGATATTAGAAAATATTATAAAGAATTAGAAAAAGGGAGGAGAGAATAAAATATTTGGCTATAATCTTACAACAAATTGAATTCTGAAATCACTCCTCTTGGATGAACAGTTCTCTGATCATGCCTGTGACATGGAACATGGGCAAATGATATTCCCCCTCTTATGTGTTCTTTTCCAATACATGGAGGAGAACCTATACAATGCAGCTGCCCTCCTTATTGGCAGGGATCCGGGGACACTGGAAAAGCTGTGGCTATGGCAGCATTTTTTTCCAGCTAGCTTCTCCATGGAATAAGTACTATTAATATTTTTTAAATTACTATTACAACCATAATTACTAACTACAGCAAGCACTCGCCATTTATTGAATACCAAGCCCTAGGCAGGGCACCTTGCATATGTTTCTTGTTTATTTCTTCCAAAAGCTTCAAAACAGGAAGATATTATCTCCATTTTACATTTGAGAAAAACCAAAGCTCAGAGAAGCTAAATGACTTGACCGAATTTACAATGCTCAGTAGAAAAGCTTTCCAAATGTAGTTTCCTTAACAGAGTTGAGGTGCATGGCCTTCCTTGCAGTAGCAGCATAGCTGGCCAGATTATTCTGCTGCCATCAGTGAACTAGTACAATTGATGACTCAGCGTGTTTTGATTGGTTGTTTAATGTTAGGTCTCACAGTACGCAAGGCTGGGGACCTATAAAACAAAGGAGAATGGACCCCATGCATGAGCTTCCTTATTAGTATTTTAAAATCTTTAGCCACACTTAATTTGTTTTTAAAAGTAAGTTTTTTGGAGAGTGAGTTGAGTGAGCTATAATTTTGCCTTGTACATTGAGATTAGCTATCTTAAAAACACTCAATACTATAGTAATATAACTTTGGGGGGACTTCAAACAATCTACGTAAAATCAAATACATGGACATGGCTATAAGTAGAGCTATCTATTTATAGTTCTCCTGATGAAGAGCGTATTTAACCACCCTGAACAAAAGTGTTAAATAAATTGACACACATGTTGGTAAATCATGGTTATAGCTACAGTTTACAGACAAGAGCTTCCAGCGAGTGCATGACCTTACTATTGGTGTAGAACTTGGTGCTTGAATGATAACTACTGATAGGAAAAAAGTAAAACTTGGTGTAGGATACCGCAGGGAAAGAGTCCTATTGTTCCAGCACAGGGTCATATTACACAGGGGCTTTCCTGGTATGATATTACAAGGAGAGATATGCACAACCACTTGGCAACCAGGTTAGAAGGTGCCCGCCAGCACTCCAGTTCCAACATGGTCATTATGCCTATTGGAAATAAACGTGATTTAGAATGTAGAAGAGAAATAAAAAAATGTGAAGCTTTTGCATGAGAACATGGACTTACTTTCGTGGAAACTTCTGCTAAGACTGCTTCCAATGTAGAAGTGCATTTATTAATACAGAATTCAAAGCATCCACTGATCCCTAATGTTTTCTATCACTGGTGATTTCTGGCAGTATAAATGAAAATTTGGTTCCTCCAATATTTGGTCCAAGATACTGAAGAAAAAGATGACTAGTGCCCATGCCTTTCCTTTAAGGAGCTACAATCTGATGGAAATGTAAACAGTAAGGGGCCAGGGAAATAAGCCAGAAATTGGAGACATTAGAAGAAACCACTAAGGATCAGGAACAATAACAAAATCCGGATACCTTGGAGCTAGTAGATGGAAACCAAACATAAGTGCCCATACCATCTTCCCTATTTCTCCATCTGTGCTCATATGATTCCCTGATAATTCCTTAAACCTTTCTTTTTAAAGCATCTTTCATAAGGTGAAGAATGTAGCAGGTTGGGTCAATGATTACCTGATGTATAATTTTATGCTATCACTTTAACAAAGAGGCAATGCTAGTCACTCTAGTCAGCTCTAATATTTCGTAGTAGAGCACAGAGGCTAAATCTCAAATTTCTCTTTTAAGACAGACACCTTATTTCTAAGTATGTGCTAAGACACAGTTTCTACCTTTATTTAAATAAAGCGAGGACTAACGCATAATACAAATGCAAAACGTAGCTTCTTTTTTTAATTTAATTCTTTATTGGTTAAGGTATTACAAATGTGTCCTTATCTCCCCCATTAGGCCCCCCCCCCATGTTCTCATCCCCCTGTTGTCCATGTCCATTGGTTTGGCTTATATGCATGCATACAAGTCCTTTGGTTGATCTCTTCCCCTTACCCCCACCCTCCCTTACTTCCCCTCTGGGGAGTGATAGCCTGATCGCTGTTTCTCTGTCTTTGGATCTGTCCCTGTTCATCAGTCTATGTTGTTCTCTACAATCCACAAATGAGTGAGATCATGTGGTATTTATCTTTCTCTGACTGGCTTATTTCACTTAGCATAATGCTCTCCAGTTCCATCCATGCTGTTGCAAAAGGCAAGAGTTCCTTCTTTCTTACCGCAGCGTAGTATTCCAAAACGTAGCTTCTTAAACACCAGTGCAATGAGAAGGTTGGGGAAAGCCTTTGAAGTGATCAACAAAAAGAAATCTTATGTGAACTTTCCTTATCTGATGAAAGTGGAGCCTCCTAAAAATAGAGCTGCCATTAACGCCTTTCTGGGAGAGCTTCCAGCTCCTTCCAGGAAGAGGCTATCCAATAAAACACCCCAACTTTTGCTGCCGGAAGAGTACACGAGGGGGATTCCTTCGTTATTCCTGGGAGTGGGGTTCTTGCGGCACTGCTGAAATAAGAATTTTCAGAAGCCCCCACAGGAGAATGAGAGGTGGTAGGACATTTTATTGGGGTGGAGTTATTTTCCTCAGTTTCCAATGCCCCATTTCCCCAAGCCAGTCTTGAAAGAGGGGCAGCTGGGGGTTCAGCAAAGCCAACAGCAGAGTCCAGAGCTTCTGTTCCATGTTACAACCGGGTGTGGTTCAGCATCCAAGTTCATTAAAGTCCGTGTGTGGAGTCTGGCATGGCCATGTGCCACGTCGCTGCAGGGGAGCCACATCCCTTTAGCAGGAGTCCCAAGAGGGCCCGGTGCTTGTGAGAGAGAGGAGAGAAGGAAGGAACTTTCTTTGGAAGTTTAACTATTTAGGCTTCCCAAACGTACAGTGGCCACGCCCATTCTGGCCACTAATTTGTTCCCAGGTATGACTGGCAGACAGGTAAGCACCTTCCCATGTCACCCAGCCCTTCCTGAGCATATATTTACCTGGTCTTCCCTTTCTTCCTTTTTTGTTAGACAATAACCAGGTTCCTACAATGGCATCACTTTCACATTGAAACCCTAAACCACAGCCACACCCTGTGTTGTTAGGCTGATATGTGAACCCTTACCACTGGTTATTTTGCTATTTACTCACTGCTCAGGACTCCCACAGTAAAATAAACTTTTCTCCCATTAATCTTTTTGCTGTCAATTAATTTGTGGGCCCCACCACTAGAACCTAAGTTAGAACCACTCAACTCTATGACAGGAGAGAAAGGGGTGGAGGAAATTCTACCCTTACTCTACAGGCAATCTACCATAGTCTGAACACTAGACTTAAAAAAAGTAATTTTGTGTAATTGTCTGGATTTTTTTTCTCAAAATTTATGGAGTTGGGTAGATTTTGTTATAGAGTTGAATGCTACTCCTCTATTTTAGTACCAAACAAGCGTACCTTTCCACTAGACCTTGTTAATTTTTGCAAGCTGTTAAAAAAAATAGAATTTTTGCTGAATGCAAAACATTTGTACTTAACATATTTTTTAGTAAGTATGTCTAGTTAGAATTGCAGATGCACTGAACCATGTGAAAGCTGTTTGTAAAGGATGGAAGCACCTGAAAGTGAAGTGTATCTAGAAACAAAGCATGAAGAGAGTTAGTGGGGTGATGTGTGATCTTGGTTTCAAGTACTCAAATTTAAAGAATCGTACAGACAGTGCCTGGTCACCACACCCAGACACTGATGTTTCCATAGTAACCAATCTATTTATAAAAAAACAGGTGATGTGGAAGGAAAACAAACAAGCTAGAGTGAAAAATAAGTCATTGGCCTTGAATACCTAATGACGGCAAAAAAAAAAATACTAAGGTAAGACATGGAGATGGTGTTTTATCTCAGGAAAATATTAGGAACTTGGAAGATTCTGGAAGATGAGAATCATGTCTTCTGTTTCTTTTTTTAAAAAATGTATTCTATTGATTTTAGAGAGGGAGAGAAAGGTAGAAACATCAATGATGAGAGAGAATCTTTGATAGGATTGAGCCCGCAACCCGAGCATGTGCCCTTGACTGGAATCAAACCCAGGACCTTTCTGTTCCCAGGCTGACACTATATCCACTGAGCCAAACCAGCCAGGGCTCTTTTGAATCTTTTTATAGTCTGAAACAAAATCATGCACAGAACAGGCGAGAGAGAGAGAGAGAGAGAGAGAGAGAGAGAGAGAGAGAGAGAGAGAGAAAGGGAGAGAGAGAGCAGGTGGACGCAGAAAAAAGGAAAGAATGTCAAAGGAAACAAGTACTGCTGTACCTTCAGATCAATAGGTATCCAAGTAATGGAGCAAATGTATCAGTAATCACTTTTGTCATCAAGTCTCAAACATAATGATCAACTGTGAATGCTAAAGAGGAAAATGTCCCTTAGAAAACCTATGACTACAGATGTTCATGAATGTCACTCAAGTTGCTCTTGAATTCTGGTTGCCACTGTGATGAGAAAGGCTCAGCCCAAAGGTGAATTATTTTCATAAGTTTGAGTTTAATTCATTCAGCCAGTTTTGAATTTTGAGAAGAAGAAAACATGTTTCCTTCCCCAGTGGCATATTTACACCCAAATAAGTCAAAAGTAACTATCTTATCAACAACTCAAGTAATTAAAAAAGGCAGGGTTTTGAAGATTCATACATCTAAACACACATGGGCATTTTACAACATGTTTGTCGATATTTTTGGTTTTTCAAATGTGACCTTTGTGGTTTGATTTAGTTTTTCTTTTTCCCTTCTGAGCTTATCTATCTGTAAGCTTACAATAGCAATTAAACATGAAATTGGCCTTATTGGAGAGGTTAATTTACTTGTGTTGCAGATTGAAACAGAAATAATTCAGGCTGTACTTACAAAGCAGTTTGCCTCTATAAACCTCAATGCTCGATAAAAACATCACGTGTGATAAGTTTGCAATTATTGGGTTCACTGCATAGAAACCAACCTGTGCTCCTGTGACTTGAATGTGTACACAACTCCCCTGGCACCATGCCCATATGCAGTTTCCGATTTAGGAGGTCAGGAGTCAGGCCTAAGGCTTACCATTTCAGACATCCAGGGGATGGTAAGGCTGCTGGTCAGCAGACAATATTTTCAGTGAATATTTTCAACTTTTTTCCTTTACAATTTGTGATTGATTCATTGAGAAAGTTTACCTTTAGAATAGCAGCGTGTCCTATCCCTTTACATTCCTCAGTAGATAAAAAGAACTGTACACATGCATTTTTTAGAAATCTGTAAGAATTTCTCACCCTAAAAGGTTGGTTTGTTTGTTTTTCTGTCTGCCTTTCCTAAAGTTAGAACACTGCTTCCTTTAAATCCAACTCTTGCAACAAATTTTGCTGCATTTACAAAATATGCTGATATGAAAATCTAAAAAATAGCCACAGATCCAAAAGATACCTTCAGACTTGACCAACAACATTTTTGGCAACACATGGAGGACTGGGAAGCTGTAATGAGTGTTTTGGTTTTTTTTTAGCTCAAAAAGCAACCACAAACTATATTTCATACTGTTATTGGGACAACAGATAATCAATGTCCTCCATATGGGCCAGCAAAACCACCATTAAAACGCTAGAAAGCCATGAATTGAAAAATGATGCAGCTTAAGAATAATGGGACTAGCAGGACACAAAGGGGTCAGAAGTTCGTTAGGGAGATCCTCCATGGCCTCAATTCTATTTTTAAAAAAAATGTGTGTGTGTGTGTGTGTGTGTGTGTGTGTGTTGTTGTTGTTGTTGTTGTTTCTCTACTTTTAAATTCATTCTGGTGAAGAGCAGGAGAAACTTCCCCAAGAGATCTTGACTCCTGGCACAGTATAGTTGGGAGCATGTATTACAACCTTGATTCATTAATAAATGATAAAACCCCGGGTAAATTTTCCCCTGTGAATAAAGTAATAAACTACTGGTAAATGGTTCTCTGTTCCTTAAAAGATACAGGAAAATACAAGTTGAAACTTATAGCTTCGTTTTTGTTGTTGCTGTTCTCTGTTTGTCCACAAGCTTTTAGCACAATTTAGAGTATCCAAGTAAGTCAATCTGGTTACCTACTCAAGATATACCATTTAATTCCTCTTACTCACCTGGATAACATTTTAGTTTTTAATTAACCATATATGGCCAATAAGCAAAATGCTTTATAAAGAAAGAAAGTAAAATATGTGCATTTATTTAATTTCATACTAAAATAGAATTTAGGACCTTAAGTTAACATAGATTTGATAGCAACAAATATTACCATTTTTTAAAATAGCTGGATTTTAGCTTCTTCCACTGCAGATGCACTACCTTACCTGTTTTTAGCTTTGTTAAAAGCTAGTAAGGACATTACAATACTAACAACCACTCCTGCTGTCTTTTTCTTAATTTGTCACATATTCATGTCTCTTATGATAGAAGGAAAAAATGATACATGATTGACTAGACACATTAATGTGAGTCAAAATGAAAATAAGCACGGTTTCAGGTGTTTAACCTCCTTTCAAAATATCAGTTCATATACATCGAACCCTTCAAAAACTCTAAATGATTATAAATTAAAATGTAATTTAATTAAATGGGCTCAAAAATGTTTCAAAATACAATCAAGAATGCTGTATTTGCACCCACAAACACGATAAAATGACTTTTAATGATCTGACTCCTTTATTAAAGTGGCAAATATGTTCACTCAAGCATTTATTAAGCACTCCCAAAGCCCAGAACTTTGACAGGCATCACTACCCCCTTTTTATGTAGATATTTTAATTTCTAGTAGACATGTTAGGTACACAGTTCAAAAAAGAATAAAAATCCTACTCTTGGCCTGCCCTGCCGGCATGGCTCAGTGGCTGAGCCTGGACTTATGACCTAGGAGGTCACCCTTTGATTCCTGGTCAGGGCACAGGCTCGGGTTTCAGGCTCGATCCCTAGTAGGGGGCCTTCGGGAGACAGCCAATCAATGATTCTCATCATTGATGTTTCTATTTCTCTCTCTCCCTTCCTCTCTGAAATCAACAAAAATATGTTTTAAAAATCCTACTCTCTAGAACATGAGAAGACAATCAACAGAAGATAGAGGCTATTATACAAATGGAATATATGAACATAAGTAAGGCTACGTGTGTGACTTTCAACCACATGCAAACAGTTTTAAAATTATCTAATCTCTTTCAAGACCAACTACTTACTGGAAATTGTAGAGTTGGTAGAGGATGTATGCCATGTAAGTATTAGTTCAAAAAATATATAAAACAATTTTGTTGGTGGTGGGGAGAGAACTTTTTAATCTATAACTATCATGTGTCAAACTCCCCTTGATGCCAGAAGGTAGATTGTTGGTTGTGTGTGTGTGTGTGTTTTTAATTTCCTATATGACTAAGAATAAAAATTAAAGTCCCTAATCCATAAGGTTGTACAATAATGATTTTGAAGTACAGACTCTCCAGAAAAGTGGGAAGGATGAGTGACTTCTACTTTTGCTCCTGGTATCTTAAATACTCATGCTCTTATGAGAAAAACCATACGTTATAGTTAGACATTACACTAAATTCCAAATGGATCTTTACATTTTAACAGCTACAGCAGTATTTCCTAGACAGTTCAACATTTTCAAGTTTATATAATTCATTTGTACTTACAGGAATGAAGACTGACCCTTGTGATGCTAAATATATCTCCAAGTGTCTAATAAAACCCACATGGCTTACTTATAATGTAAATAAGAAGGAAATGCTTGCTGAACTTTATCTTTGCATGCATGTAATGAGTCAATTTTTCAAAGATTATTATAAAGTTTACATGATAGAAATAAAGGACAGAATGCAGTTTCTGAGGCACAATAAGGCTTCATCTTAACAATAAGTGACCATAGTTATAAAATCTGCTTTGCCTCAGGACCTCTCTATTCCAGAGATCGCATTCAAAAGGCCATGGGCCACAGTAGGCTTAAAAATATGTGTGGACTGAGGAGTGTTTTTGGCTTGGTTTGTTGTTGTTTTTTGCAGTTTGGTATTCTGACAGCCTTTAGATGGGGTCTGAGCTTTGCCACCTCACTCCGTTTTACACTCTTCGGGTTGTTTAACATTCCATCAAATCCACTCTCTGATCTGTCTGCGCTCAGCTCTAAGCCCTGAACCATAAGCCAATGTCACAGGAAAACCCCCAAATAAGGTGGCATCCGCTGCCACATTTCCTTTTCCCCTTACACCACGGTTGGTAAGTAGCCTTTCGTTTCACACCACTGCAAGCCAGTATTTGAAAGGCCAGGGAATACTCAGCACAAACCAGTTTGGCAGCATTTCAGCAACTCTTGTGACTCTGAGCCTCCTGGAAAATTGTCTGCTGATCTGTACGCGGCTCAGCTTGATATCTGAGTCTGCTTTGCAACAGTATCTTGCCAATGAAAGAAAAACGTGAGGTCTCCCCTATTCCCTGGTGCCCTCTTCTCTCAACCCCTCAGACAACGGAACTTCCCATTAGAAAGAGAGGGTGTAGCACGTGGAGGGGAAAATCCGTTTTTGTTCACCTTCTTCTGTCCACTACCACACAAAGCTTTGCTCCTCCTCTCGGGAAAACGTGAGCTGGCTGGCAGTCAGTCTGACAGAAGGAGAGCAGTGCAGCGGAAAATTGGGTAACAGGATAGAAATCTATGGGGCCACAGGAATCCCATCAAAAATGGTTCCTCCTGTCACAACCCAGACAAGTGACAAGGAGAAATATAGGATGTTATTTATATTTAAATATTTCTAATGATATCATAATTATGCCTCTGCCACGGTTAGGCAGCCATTTTCCTGTGAGCCACCATTCTGCAAACCAAATGTGATGTTGGAGAAAATCTACATAAGAATCAGACAGCTTTAATAAGACATCCAGGAAAATCCTATAAACTCCTCAAATAAAAGACAGAGAGCAATTAATTTTTTCAAAGATATTTTCCTTAGGATACAATAGTCAAGCTCAATAAAAAATGAATTATTCCCAGCTCTTTGGGCATTGGAAAAATCAAGCTAGCTAGCAGGTAGCTAATTCCACTTAAAATTAACTCTGGTATTGTAGAAAACACCCCCTTTTTTGTTTCACAATGTGTCTTATTGAGTCATTCTATAGTTCATCATGGCCTTAATTTATTAAACTATACAATAAGTTCTATAGACTAACACTTAAATTGCCAAAAGATATACATTTTCTTATTTTAAAACTTGGAAAAAAGTTTTGAGGTAGATCAATATGTCTTGTAATTAATTCTATCATTAAACCTGACATTTTGAAGTACTTTCTTAAGAGAAAACACTAAGTGATTCCAAACATTTTAGCACCACAATGGAGAACAACATTTATAAATACATATTCTATATAGAATCTAATTCATATTATGCTTTCATAGACCTTTAATTCCAAGATTCTTAAGCACTTATTGGTCATCATAATACATATATATTCTTCCTTTTTTACAGAGGGATAGCTATACATATATGTAAACATACATCAGACCTGTGCAACGAAAAGCAAAGTGAAGGACTATCAGCACACAACTCACTTCTTTATATAAAACCAATATCTTTGTTGCCCATAATATACGACACTCCATGCCAAGTGCGGGGAGAAAAAAGCAAATATAAAGGGGTATTCAGTCACAGTGAAATGTTCAGAGGGCTACGCAGACAGAGTGCTAAGGATCCTGCATATGTACGTCATTTCCCTTCAAAACACCTTTGCGTGCGAGCATGGCTCCCGACTTCTGGAACCCATTATCCTGAACACATTTAATTCCCTTCTGCTGCCAACGTCTTCCAGTCTGTTCTAAAGGACTCCCGCACTCGCTCATATGTGCTGTTCCCTTTTCTAACTTCTCTTGCTTATGCTGTTCCTCTGCCTGGGTTGCCCTCCATCTCTCCCTCTTTCCCAAAGCCTAACACTTTAAGGTCTTCCTAAAGTATCACTTCACCTTGATACTTTGCCAGACTGGGGCTTCTACAAAGACACAGAATAGAAACACTAAATGTTATTTTAATGATAGTGGTGGCAATAAATGATAGCCATTTATTATGAATCATGGCAGATTACTTTTGTGTATTCTCATGCATATATAATATACATAAAATGTGCTATAGTACATACAGTGCATAGCATATAGCAAGAGCTGAAGCCTGTTTTGACTAACCCAAATGAGTTTTACTTTTGAAAGGCGATGTCCTAAGTGTTTAAAATAGATGAACTTACTTAGTTGTCACAATTCCATTGGGAGGTAGTACTCCATTTTAGAGATGCAATGAGCTCAGAGCAGTTAAAACAGTTAAATAACTTCCCTCAAAATACACAGTATAAAATTAGCAGAGTCCAGATCCACACCATATCTGTCTGATGCAAAGGCGTCGTTAGAAAACTACTGTTATTTTGGGCCTTTTCTAATACCTTTT